>NW_027187332.1:3137161-3263966 GCF_028583685.1 Petaurus breviceps papuanus
AGGACTGTCTTTCACCAGTGGACAAATCTGGCAAAACAACATCAAAACAGACAGACAAAGTACCAGCAAAACAGCCATGTCTCCTCAGTCCTTGGCAGCTCAGGGGGCAGGTCTCAAAAGTCCAGGGCAATTCAAAGCGGCCACCAGCAATTCTCTTAGTCTCTCTTTCTCCACGAGGTGCTGCTTCCAAAAAAAGTTTCTTCTGCCTCTCTCTTTTCTCTCCAAATCTACTTCACCAGCTCCTCCCAGTTCAGGACTTTCTTTTCACATCAACAAGCCCATCCCACAGGTGGGATTAACAAGCTCTGGGTTTTAACACAATCAATTTGAAAACCAAGCCCAATACAGGGGAATCTCCACATTCCATTGCTATCACACTGTAATATGTAACAAATTTCTCTTGGCTCTTCTCTTCTAACTCAGCATAAGTTCATATAAGCTTCTCCAGGTAAATAGAATGTCCATCTGTTCCTCATTTTTTATATCACAATAGTATTCCATTACATGCTTACACCACAACTTGTTCAGTCATTCCCCAATTGATAGACACCCCTTAATTTCCAATTTTTTGCCACCACAAAAAGAGCTGCTATAAATATTTTTGTACATATGGATCTTCCTCCCTCTTCTATGATTTCTTTGGGATACAACCCTATAAAGGATATTTTTGGGTCAAGGATATAAGATTATTTATAGCTCTTTGGGCATAATTCCAGAATCTTGTCGAGAAAAGTTGGATCAGTTCACAACTCCACCAGCAACGCATCAGTGTTCCAATTTTCCCACATCCTTTCTAGTATTTGTCATTTTCTTGTTTTGCCATCTTTGCCAATCTGACTGATAAGATGTGGTACCTCAGAGTTGTTTTGATTTGCATTTCTCTAATCAATAGTGATTTAGAACATTTTTTCATATGCTTATAGATATCCTTAATTTCTTCCTCTGAAAATTGCCTGTTCATTTCCTTTGACCATTTATCAATTGGGGAATGACATATATTCTGAGAGATTAGACTCAATTCTCTGTAAATTTTGCAAATGAGTTCTTTATCAGAGACACAGTTTGTAAAAATTCTTTCCCAATTTCCCACTTCCCTCCTAATCGTGTTTACAGTGGCTTTGTTTGTACAGAAGCTTTTCAATTGTATGTAATCAAAATTGTCCGTTTTGTATTTTTTTAATGCTCTCTAATTCTTGTTTGGTCATAAAGTCTTCCCCTCTCCACAGATCTGACAGAACTTTACCTTGCTTTCTGAGATTGCTTACAGTATCAACCTTTTTACCAAGATCAGGCACCCATTTTAACTTGATTTTGGTATACAGTGTTAGATAATGGTCTATGCCCAGTTTCTGCCATATTATATTCCAGTTTTCCCAGCAATTTTTGTCAAACAGTGAGTTCTTATCCCCAAAACTGGGGTCTTTGGGTTTATCAATCAATAGATTAGTTTAGTCATTGAGTGCTGAATCTGGTGTGTCCGATCTATTCCATTGATCCACTACTCTATTCCTCAGCCAGTACCAAGTAGTTTTGAGGACTGCTACTATATAATACAGATTAATATCTAGTATAGCTAGTGCACCTTCCCTAGCATTTCTTTTCTTTAATTCCATTGATATTTTGGACCATTTGGTCTTCCAAATGAATCTTTTTTGCTATTTTTTTTCTAGCTCTATAAAGTAGGTTTTTTGGTAAATTCATTGGTATGGCATTAAATATATAATTCAATTTGGTTAAATTGACATTTTTATTATATTACTATACCCAGTCATGAGCAATTTATATTTTTACACTTAGTTAGATCTGACTTTATTTGTGGGAAACATGTTTTGTAGTTGTAATCATATAGGTCCTGGGTTTGTTTTGGCAGGTAGATTCCCCGATATTTTCTAAAGTCTACAGTAACTTTAAATGGGATTTCTCTTTCTATCTCTTGCTGTTGAAATTCATTAGAAACATATAAGAATGCTAGGATTTATGTGGGTTTATGTCATATCCTGCCACTTTGCCAAATTTATTTATGTCTCAAGTAGTTTTTTTTTTTTTTTAAGACTGTAGGATTCTCTAAGTATATAATCATATCATCTGCAAAAAGTGATAGCTTGGTCTTTTCTTTGCCTAATTTGATTTCATTGATTTCTTTTTCTTCTCTATTTGCTACTGGTAAAATTTCTAGTACCAGATTGAATAAGAGGATTGATAGTGGACACCCTTGTTTCACCCCTGATCTTAATGGAAATGCTTCTAGCTTATCCCCATTTTATATAATACTTGCTGATGGCTTTAAAGAGATGGTACCTATTATTTTAAGGAAGGCTCCATTTATTCCTATACTTTCTATTGTTTTTAATAGGAATGGATGTTGTATTTTGTCAAAAGCCTTTTCTGCATCTATTGAGATAACATTTGGTTTCTGCTAGTTTTACTGTTGAGATGATCAATTATACTGATGGTTTTCCTAATATTAAACCATCCTTGCATTCCTAGAATAAATTCTACCTGATCAAAGTGTTTTATTCTTGTGATAAATTGCTGTAGTCTTTTAGCTAATATTTTATTTAAAATTTTTGCATCTATATTCATGAGGAAAATTAGTCTATAATATTCTTTCTTTCTTTTATCTCTTTCTGATTTAGGTATCAATATCATATTTTTTGTCATAAAAAGAATTTGGTAGGACTCCTTCTTCACTAATTTTCCCAAATAGTTTAAAGAGTATTGGAATCAATTGTTCTTTAAATGTTTTATAGAATTCACTAGTAAATCCATCTGGCCCTGGAGATTTTTTTTCCTAGGGAGTTAACTGATGTTTTCTTTGATTTCTTTTTCTGAGATGGGGTTATTAAAGTAATTTGATATATATATATATATATATATATATATATATATATATATATATATGTGTGTGTGTGTGTGTGTGTGTGTGTGTATATATATTATATATATATATATATATATGTATGTATGTATGTATTTGCCTTTAGGAAGGCAATTGGGGTTAAGTAACTTGCCCAAGGTTACACGGCTAGTATTTTTTTGTGGGTGTTGAGTGTCTCATGCCAGAACCGAACCCGGGTCCTCCCGACTCCAGGGCCAGCGCTTTACACACTGTGCCACCTAGCTTCCCCTACAACTTATATTTTTGTAAATATTTATCCATTTCACTAAGACTGTCAAATTTGTGTGCATACAATTGTGAAAAAACAATTTCTAGTTATTGTTTTTATTTCTTCTTCATTTAAGGTAGAATTACCCTTTTCATTTATGATACTCTTAATTTGGTTTCCTTCTGTCTTTTTTTTTATCATGTTGCCTATGGGTCTATCAATTTTGTTGGTTTTTTTTTCATAAAACCAGCTCTTAGTTTTATTTATTAATTCAATAGTTTTCTTAATTTCAATTTTATTAATCTCTCCTTTGGCTTTCACTATTTCTAATTTAATATTTAATTAGGGATTTTCAATTTGTTCTTTTTCTAGCTTTTTCAATTGCATGCCCAATTCATTGACCTCCCTTTTTTCTAATTTGTTCATGTATGCATTCAGAACTGCCTTTGCTGCATCTGACAAATTTTGGTATATTGTCTCATTATTGTCATTCTCTTGAATGAAGTTTCTGATTTTTTCTATAATTTTTTGTTTGACCAACTCATTCTTTACGATTAAATTGTTTAATTTTCAATTAGTTTTTAGTCTGTCTTTCCAACCCTTTATTGCACATGATTTATATTGCATCATGATCTGAGAAGGATGTTTTTAATAGTTCTGCCATTCTGCACTGAACTGTGAGGATTTTATGCCTTAGCACGTGGTTGATTCTTGATTATGTGCCATGAATTGCTGAGAAGAATGTATGTTCCTTTTTATTCCCATTCAGTTTTCTACAGAGATGTATCCTATCTAGCCACTCCAAAATTCTATTTGTCTCCTTATATTCTTTTTTTATTAATTTTGAGGTTAAATTTATCAAGTTCAGAGAGGGGGAGATTAAGGCCCCCCAACTAATATAGTTTTGCTATCTATTTCTTTCTCTAATTCCCTTAAGTTCTCCTCTAGGAATTTGGATGCTGTATATGTGCATATATGTTAAGTAATGGTATTGCTTCATTCTTGATGGTGTCTTTTAGCAGGATAGATTTTCCTTCCTTAACTGTTTTAATTGGATCAATTTTTGCTTTTGCTTTATCTTAGATAAGAATTGCTACCCTTGCTTTTTTTTTTTTACTTTAGCTGAGGCATAATATATTATACTCCTGTCTTTTACCTTTACCCTGTGGGTATCCTTTTATTTCAAATGTGTTTCTTGTAGACGGCATATTGTAGGATTATGCTTTTTAATTCATTCTGCTACCCACCTCTGTATTATGGGACAGTTAATCCCATTCACATTCACAGTAATGATGACTATCTGTTTCTTTCTCTCCATCCTATTCCCTCCCCTCCTACTGACTATAGGACACAATAGATTTTTATACTTGTCAGAGTATGTTATTCCCCCTTTGAACCCAAACCAACGAGAGTAAATTTCATATAGTGCTCCTCTTCCTCCCTCCTTTCCCGCTATTTATTGAGTTTTCATGTACTGTATGTTAGAATCTTAAACTTGACTGATTATGTTGATCCCTCTTTGGATCAGAATCAGTGAGAATAATGTTCAAATGGTGCTCCTCTCCCTCTTTCCTTCCCCTCTACTATAGTGTGTTTTTGTGTGTCTTTGTATGGCATAATTTACCTTTTTTCTGCCTCACCCTATCCTTTTATCCCATTACAGTCCCTTTGACCCCCTTAATAATGTTTAAAAAAAATTTAGTCAGATTATTTTATTTATACCCACACCCTCTATTGATGCTTAACCCCTATAAAGGTCATGATAATGATATAAATTTCAATATTGACAGGTATCATCTTCTCATATGGGGATGTAAACATTTTGCTCTTATTGCATCCCAAGTTATGTGCATCTGTGTGTGAGTGTGTGTGTGTTTGCATGTGTGTATATGTGAGTGTGTGTTTTCCTTCTTTACCTTTTTATGTTTTTCTTGATTCTTATAATTGGAGATCAAATTTTCCATTGAGCTTCTTCAACATGAAAGTCTGGAAGTACTTTATTTCATTAAATAACCATCTCCTTTCCTGAAAGATTATGCTCAGTTTTGGTGGGTAGTTAGTTCATGGTTGCAGTCCTAGCTCTTTTGTCCTATGAAATATCAATTCCAATCACTCAGATCTTTTAATGTAGAAGCTGTTTGGTCCTGTGTGATACTGACTAGTTCCATGATATTTGAATTGTTTCTTTTTGGCTGCTTGCAGTATTTTCTCCTTAATCTTGTAATTCTGTAATTTGGCTACTATATTTCTTGGAGTTTTCAATTTGGGATCTCTTTTGGGAGGAGACAGGTGAATTTTTTCAACAACTATTTTACCTTCTGATTCTAGAACTTAAGGACAGTTTTCTTTGACAATCTCTTCGCGAATGTTGTCCAGGCTGATTTTTTCATCATGTCTTTCCAGTAGACCAATAATTCTTAAGTTATCTATCCTGGATCTGTTCTCCAGGTCAGTTGCTTTTCCAGTGAGATATTTTACACTTTCTTCCAATTCTTCAATCTTCATATTTTGTTTGATTGACTCTTGGTGCATCATAGAGTCCTGAGCTTCAATTTGACTGATTCTAATTTTTAGTGAATTATTCTCTTTCATTAGTTTTTGAAGGTCCTTTTTTATGGAGGTATTTTCTACAATTAGTTCACTTTACTTCTTAGGGATTTGTTTTCTTCAGTGAGACTTTTTTTTTTTTCCAATTTGATCACTGTAGTTTTAAATTTGTTTTCTACCTCTCTAATTTGGGTTTTTAAATCTTTCTTGAGCTCCTCCAAGAATGCTTTTTGGTCTTGAAACCAGTTCATATTTCCTTCTGTGGTCTCAGATATGTGTAAAGAGTCCGTGTTTTCCTCTGCATTTGGTTGTTCTTGCTCATTATAATAAGCTTTGATAGATTTTCTTGCCTTTCCCTTCTCCTCAGCTTCCTTCCTTCCCGTTGTAATTCTCTACTTCCTAATTTCTCAGGCTGGGAGCTAAGGGCCTGGTTGTTGACTTTCTATGTTGTAGCCTCTGGGTATCTAGATTGAGGCCAAGGCCAGGACTCTCAGTGTTTCCCTGAGTAATGCTAAGGCTCACAGAGTAGTCTGTGGGGGAGGGGTGGTCTGGGCACTTCAGATTTTTTCTTCTATGCAGCTGGGCTACAGTTCAGGCAGGATTTTGCTGTTCAGGTGAGGTGGGGCTTGTTGGCACCCCTCCCCCTCTTCTCTTCAGACTCCTTGCTGCCTCAGTTACACCCTTTCTCTGTGACTTCTAAGCCTGAGGCTATTTTCCCTAATTCAGGATTTTACTCTGGGTGGGACATTCATCTCTGGCTTTTCTTGGTCAAAGAGGGGAATGGGAGCATCCAGAGTTTACTTTGCCATTCTAGGCCCTGGAAAATCAGGCAGATGAATTTCAAATTTCCAGGCTGGGGGCTGATAGCCACAGCAGAAGCTTCTGTCTCTGCAGCAGGGCCCTTAGTTTTCTCTTACCCAGCTCTGATTGATCCTCCTGTACTGTGGTGAGATGCTGGTGAGAAGGCTTCGAATTGCCCTTGGGATAGGTGAGTCTGCTGCCTGGGGCACCTTCTCTCTCTCCTGTAGTCTGCTCTCTAGTCTGAGCTGCTGCAGCCTACATGCTCCATACTCCCCCTGCCCAGACCCAAGTGAGCACTTTCCTGTACTGGATTCTGCCTCATTCTGTCTCCGAGTGGATTTTGATAATTCAAAATCTGTTCAGATTCACTTTTTAAAGTTTAGTGATGCTACTCACAGAGGAGCTTAAAAAATGTACTGCTTCATTTCTACCATCTTGACTCCACCCCTATCCATTTAGTGACTTTTTAGGTATAGTTATAATTGCTATCCAAAATGACTCCACTAGTAGTGCATTTGTATATTTCTACTCCCATATGAATCATAAGACCTGCCAATTACCTTTTTTGGTTATTTTTTATAATGTAATTAAGGTGAGATGGAACATCAGAGTAAAGTTTTCATTTCTCTATTAGTGATTTCAAGTATTTTAATATGCCTATTTACAGCTTTCTTTTTGTATTTTGAGAGCTGCATATTTGTTATAATTTGACTATTTAATTTAAATATGTTAATCCAATATGGACCAAAAAATTAACAGTTTATACTACAAGAAATTACAATAACAGATGCGATTTTACTTTCAGAGTAAAAAAAGGCAAAATTTGGGTTTTCCAAGAGATGCAATTAAAGAGTTGTTGGAAGTATAGTGTAAAAAATAATGGAAAAGAAAAAAGAATTTTTTCAAAGATTATGACAATTAAGGAAATATCTTACAGAAGGTGATAGATAGATAGATAGATGTGTGTGTGTATATATATGTATACATATATGAATATATATATGAATATATATGTATATATTCATTAACACTTGTCGACACTGGACAAATATAAACCAGCCAAATATCTATAAATGGCTTAACAGAAAATTTAACTTTGGAAATAAAAATAATTTTATTCCTATGTATCTGCACTAATTCACGAATGCAAAAAGAAAATATTTATTTATTTGTCACTTATCCAAAACAATTGAGCCTTTATTTAGCACTTACTATATTGCTGGTTCAAAAGAAAGTCTCTGCCTCCAAAGAATTTGCTTTCTAATGCAGAAGACGCTCCGGGTAGTTATTTCTAGAATAAGACAGGTACTGAAGAACAAGAAAACACCATAAATTTTAATAATTAGAAGACTTTGGAAAGAAAAGTTTCAGTTAAATGAGATTAGAAGCCATATCACAAAGTTTTAAGAAGGGAATGAAAAGAAATAAGAGGATATATGAATCACACACTTCTTAATGTGTTGTTAAAGAATTTAGCTATAGAAGGAAGGACATATAGAAGTCCATATAAAACAGGAATGGGCAGGATGAAGGTTTGGGGTTTGTTTGGTTTTTTTTTTTGAGTTTGGGGAAAACATGGGTACCTTTGTAAGCAAAAGTGAAGCAGCCAATAGACATGAAAAGATTGAAGATCAGTGACAGATTAAGAATGAATGAGGGGGGTGCCTAGGTGATGCAGTGAATAGAGCAACAGACTTGGAGTCAGGAAGACATGAGTTCAAATCCAGCCTCAGACACTTGACACACCTACTAGCCATGGGAATTTGGGCAAGTCACTTAATCCCAATTGCCCTCCAAAAAACAAAACAAAACAAAAAGAATGAAGAAGGGGACTATATGCTGGAAAAGATGGGATTGAATGGGATTATTTGGGTATGCACAGGGGCGCTTTGGCAATAGGAATGTGGCACTGTAATGGGAATGTAAATTTGTAAACTCTTCCCTGCCCCTAGGCTAAAGTGCACCTGGAGCCTAGGGTGGGAGGCTTGTTTTTCATTAAATATTTCTTGATTGGCCAGTGAGTCAATAAGGTTGTTACATTCTCTGAGCCAGGAGAAGGCTATATAAGCCCTGATCTGTAGCTTTGTTTTGGGGCTCACTTTGAGAAATGTTCTGTGATTTGATCTGGATTCTGGGAAGTCATTGTTGAGAGCCCCCCTTTGGCTTTGAAAAACCCAGATGTTGACTGGGTATGGATGTAATGGTTGGACAGTTTGGAAATCGGTCTGCTTGATCTGTTTCTCTGACTTGATAATTCTGTCTGTGTATTCTGAAGTTCGGGGTGCTGACCTTTTTCCCCTGAACTAAGTAAACAATACATGTTTGACTGATTAAAGTAAGCTTGTTAACCCATTTTGAGTTGCTTTCCTTTAACAAAGTATATCTAAGAACCTGTGTTGGCAGCAAACCCTGAGGACGCTTCGGGTGCTTGCTGCTAGAAGCACTATATTTGAATGCAAAATGTATGCCTGCCAAAAAAGACTATTTTATGGAAAATTCACACAGGGTTAAATATTTACATGGTGATCAGAAGAAGAGAAAAAAAAGACACTTTCAAGGTCTCTCTTAGAACTTTAGAATTGGGCCAAAAATGTGGAGTAAAGGTAGCAACTTGATTGAGCTATCCCCCAAACCCTTTCAAATATCTGTAAAAAATGAATCTAAACAAATTCTAGAACTACAGAATGCACAAAATAACAGAAGGGAGCAAATTTTCAGCCCAAGACCAACTGGAAGTCTGAAATGAAGGGTCTAGCACACTGGATTGGGAGCAGAACACAGTCTGGTGTGGGCCGCACCAGCACAGACAGTGCCAGACTAGGCACTCTGGACTGAAACATGGAAGCAGTGGTCGTTTCCAGGCTTCTCAACACTAAAAGCCAAAGAAAGCATAGAATATCAGTGTGAAAACATTGTGGCACCTGGGTGAAAGAGGAGTGTGGTCTGGCTGGGGTTTGGCCCCAACTCTGGGATAGTGGAGGTGGTGGTGGCCTTTGTAGTAGCTGCAGCAGCTACTTCTGGAGCTCTGGGCTCACAAAGAGTAAAGAATTGAACAGCTGACACAAAGCTCCTGAAATGTTGGAAAATATATCCACTCACCCCCACTCCCATCCCTACTGGCAGCAGAATGCTACCTTAACAAAGAGATAGAAAGTCAAGTATTTGAATGGGAAGTTGAGCAAACAGCATTAAAAAGTCAAACTATAGAATATTACTTTGATTTTAAAGAAAATAAAAACAGAATCATAAGAAAGCAAGAAAATTAAAGTTCCAACATCCAAAGCCTCCAATAAAAATATGGATTGATTGCAGGCTGTAGAGAACTAAAAAATGGTTTTGAAAATCAAATAAGAAGAGTAGAGGAAAAACTGAGAAGCGAAATGAGAGTCATTCAAGAAAATCATGAAAAAAACAAGTCAATAGCTTGGTAAAGGAGTGCCCCCCCCCAAAAAAAAACACTGAAAAAAATAACACCTTAAAAATAGACTAACTCAAATGGCAAAAGAGGTCCAAAAAGTCAATGAGGAAAGTTCCTCAAAAATCAGAAGTGGGCAAATGGAAAAGTTTCTAATGCTCACTAAAGAAATTAATTCCTTAAAAAATAGAATAGAGCAAATGGAAGCTAATGACTTTATGAGAAATCAAGAACTTATAAAACAGAACATAAAAAAATAGAAGTCAATGTGAAATATCTCATTGGAACAACCACTGACCTGTAAAATAGATCCAGGAGATATTTGAAAATTTATCGGACTACCTTAAAGTGTTGATCAAAGAAAAAGCCTAGACATCATGTTTCAAGAAATTAAAACTGCTCTGATATTATAGAACCAGAGGGTAAAATAGAAATTGAAAAAAAAAATCCACCAATAATGTCATGAATGATGTTCCAAAAGGAAAACTCCTAGGAATATTGTAGCCAAATTCTAGGGTTCCCACATCAAGGAAAAACATTGCAAGCATCCAGAAAGGAATAATTCAAATATTGTGGAAATACAATCAGGAAAACACAATATCTAGCAGCTTCTATATTAAGGAATTCTAGGACTTGGACGTCCAAGAGGTCAGAGGAGCTAAGATTAAAACAAGAATCACCTACCCAGTAAAATTGAGTATAATATTTTAGGGTAATAACTGAACATTAAATGAAATAGAGAACTTTCAAGCATTCTTGCTGAAAAGACCAGAGCTGAATAGAAAATTTGACTTACAAATGCAAGAATCAAGAGAAGCAAGAAAAGGTAAACAGGACAGAGAAATTATAAGGGACTTATTAAAGTTAAACTGTGTACATTCATACATGGAAAGGTGATACTTGTAACTTTTGAGACCTTTCTCAGAATTTGGGTAGTTGGAGGAGAGAGATAGATGATAGATGGATAGATAGATAGATAGATAGATAGATAGATAGATAGATAGATAGATAGATAGATAGAAGATTATATTAAGGCTTAAGGTGGGGGGAATAACATATATACTCAAATGGGTATCTAACTTGACAGGAAAGTAAGGGGGAAGTAGACAAAGTAGGGGTATGAGAGAAAGGAGGGCAGATTGGAGGAGGGGGTAGTCAGAAGCAGACACTTGAAAAGGGACAGAGTCAAAGGAGAAAATGGAATAAGTGACGGGCAGAATAGGATGGAGAGACATACAGTTTGTCTTTCACAACATGACAATTATGGAAGTATTTTTACATAACTACACATGTATAACCTATATTGAACTGTATGCCTTCTCAATGAGGGTGAGTGGTGAGGGAAGAAGGGAGAGATGCTAATGATTTTTATTGGGGTGGGGAGTTGGATCCTGTTATTTTTTTAAGTTATTTTCTCCATAAATTTATTTGCTGATTCTTTGGGATTTTCTAAATAAATGAAAATGTATTAGTAAAAAAACAAAAAACAGTTTTATCAACTCTTGGTCTTTTTTTATGCCTTCATTTTATGCCTTCAATTTCTCTATCCTCATTGTTACTGCCAACATTGCAAAAAATAAGAAAGGAAAGTTAATTTTCTTTATTATGCATATATTTATTGGGGAATCATCTAGCATTTTTCCATCAATATTTTGGGCTGGTTTGAGATTTGAGATAAATACATTTTTATAAACAAAAACATCACTCTATGTCTGTGCTTTAAAGGTTTTTAACATTGGCCATGTGTTCTCCAATCCAACTTTTTTGTCTGCACTTAAAACACTCTTTTAGTGTTTTTTCATATTATTAATAATGTTAAGAATTTAACTAATGTTGAATAATTTTTGAATCTTTCATAGAAATCCAGTTATTTTGACCCATTGCTATGGATTTGCTAGTGTTTTATTTTGCTTTACTTACTTCACTTACTGTACATACTTTCATCTTCTATACATGTCTCTTAAAAATTTAAATTGGTTGTAGAATTCCTTATGCTCTGGTCTTTTGGGGCAAATTCCCCTTTTCCATTGCCTCATAATGGATTCTTCACATCTTAAAATTTTATTTTTGAGATTTCCACATGCTTCCTGGGATGAATTTCAGTAATAGTGGTCAATAAGACTAAACTACACTGATTCTTTCTCTTAGACCTCTTTGCCTAAAGATAAATTAAACCGGGGCCAACAGGTAGCACAGCAAGTGAGAGCACCAGCTCCAGTGTTGAGAAGACCTGGAGATCGAATCCCGGGCTCAGACACTTAGCACCCACCCAGAAACACCTGGCCGTGTAACCTTGAGCAAGTTACTTAACCCCAATTGCTTAGGGGTGGCCAGGTGGCTCAGTGAGTAAGAGCACTGGCTCCAGTGTCAGGATGACCTGGGTCAAATCCGGGCTCAGATACTCAGCACCACACCCAGAAATAACTGGCCATGTAACCTTGAGCAAGTTACTTAACCCCAATTGCTTTAAAAAAAATAAATAAAAATAAACTAAACCATTCTCTCAAAATCTAGACTTTATCTCAGAGTATGCATTGATTTCTTCCCTAGCATTCTATCACTAGTATAAGATAAGGAGCCACTTCCCCTAAAAGTTCCCATCATTTGAATTCATACACACTAATTCCTCATTTTTAAGAATATTCCATGATAGAAGCTCTCTTTATTTGTCCCTTCATTTCTTAAAAATAAAATATTCATTAAGGGAAGGGAAAAATGAAAGATAATGAATCAAAACAAAACATAAACAGAAGTTCTCCCATTTTTACCATATCATGAGTCTGTTCCAGTAATATTATATCTCCAAAATTCTTCATAAATTTCAATAGTGTGTCCATATTATATATCCCAGTGACAATAACATTTCTTTTTCAGCATCCATTAATATTACCCAATTTAGGTCCTAATTTCTCATACATGATTATATCTTCTCTTATTTAATTATTTTTAATCAATTTGAATTGAAATACAAAAGGCAAAAAAAAAAATCCATATGCACAGCATAACATAAAGAGAGGATTTAATATAAAACCTTAAATTTTCATTTCAGAATTATTTATTTATTTATTTATTTTAAGCAATCCAGGTTAAGTAACTTGCTCAAGGTTACATGGCCAGTTATTTCTGGGTGTGGTGCTGAGTGTCTGAGCCTGGGATTCGATCTCCAGGTCATCCCAACACTGGAGCCATTGCTCTTACTCACTGAGCCACCTGGCAGCCCCTAGAAGAAAGGTCCATTGTGGGTTTTTTTTTTTTTAAGCAATCGGGGTTAAGTAACTTGCTCAAGGTTACACAGCCAGTTATTTCTAGGTGTGGTGCTGAGTGTCTGAGACCGGGATTCGATCTCTAGGTCATCCCAACCCTGGAGCCGGTGCTCTTACTCACTGAGCCACCTGGCTGCCCCTAGGATTTTTTAACTTATAGAAAAAAACAAGCATTTTCATGACACAATATAATTGGGGGAAAAAAGATGATTGCACATAAATCTTCATATCTTGGTATTAAAACCTGATTTTAATAACAAATTGCTAAAAAAGCAAAGCAAAACAAAATAAAAATGATTAAGCAAAGGGAAAAGAACCTGACCACAGACAGCTATTTTAGCATAAAAAAAAAAAAAAGAAAAGATCTGGCTTCATATTCAGAGCAAGAAAATAAGGAGGGATAATGTCAATCCTACCCCAAAACAAAATGTCAAATGCTGACAAGTCCAAAAAAAAGTTTTTGGAAGAACTTGGAAAGGAATTCAAAATTAAAACAAGAGAGATTGAGGAAAAATTAGGAAAAAATAAAAGCAATCAAAGAAAATTATGAAAAGAAAATTAATCAATTGGGAAAAGAGATAGAAAATCTTAAGAAAGAAAATAATTCCTTGAAAACTAGAATCTAGCAAGAGGAGTCAAATGACTTTATAAGATATCAAGAAATAATAACACTAGAAAAATAGAAGAGAATCTTAAAGATCCCTTTAGAAAAACAATAGAACACATTGAGGAGAGACAATATAAGTATTGACAAACTACCTAAAAGAAATGATATTGTCACTGGGATATATTATATAGACACACTACTGAAATATATGAAGAATTTTGGAGATATCATCTCACTGAAACAATTATGATGTAGTAATAATGAGAGAACTTCTGATTTTGTTTTATTTTGATTCATGTTGTTTCATTATTTCCTACCTTTAATGAACATTTTATTTTTAAAAAATAGAAAAAAAAATATGAGAATAATATTACAGACTGTTAAAAAAACTATATAATAAATACTCATGTCGTTCTCAAACTACCTTGCTTTTCCATTCTTCTTTCTGAATATTCTTTTGTTCTCTGTTGTATATATATATTTTTACTCCCTCCCTCCCCATATCACCCTAGAAAGGAGTAATACTGAACTCAAATATATAGGTATGTATATTGCATTTATTTATATGGATGCATGTATTTGTATATGCACATATATGTATATATAAAACATATATACATATATATGTATACATATGTTTATGTATGCAAGTTTGTGTGCATGTATGTGTGTATATAAATATAAAAGACATACTTGTATTAATCAGTTCTTTCTCTGAAGATTGATAGCATCCTCCTTCACAGGTCCTTCACCATTGATTTGAGTATTTATGATACTTAAGGTAAATTGATCATTAAAAGATGTTCTTAGGATAAAATTTCTATTACTATATATAACATTCTATTCATACTGTTCATTTCACTTTCATTATTTCATGCCATAATTTCTGTTTTACTAACATCAACCAGCTCATCATTTCTTATAGAACAATAGCATTCCATCACAATCATGTAACACAACCTGTTTAGCCATTCCCCATTTGAAGGGCATCTATCATTTTAACCAATCAGATAGGAATGAGATGATATCTCAAAGTTGTTTTAATTTGCATTTCTATAATCAGTAATGATTTAGAGCATTTTCATATGACTGTATATGTGGATTCTTTATCAAAAAAACTGTCTTTTCTTATCCTTTGACAATTTATCAATTGGGAAATGACTTGTATTCTTATAAATTGCACAGTTATTTACATATTTGAGAAATAAGACCTTTAGCTGAGAGATTATCTGTAGAACATATTTTCACAAATTTTCTGCTTTTTCTGCTTTCTTTATAATCTTGGCTATATTGGTTTTATTGTCATAAAACTTTTTAATTTGACATAATTGAAATTATTCATTTTGTACCTTAAAATGCACTATAATTCTTTTTTATTCATAAATTATTTGCCTATTCATAAGTTTCATAAGGTAACATATTTTTTCCTCTAATTTCCTTGTGATATCTCCTTTTATGTGTAGGTCATGTATTCATTTTGACATTGTCTTCATAAATGGTTTAAGATACATGTATGTGGCCCAATTTCTGCCACGTTGATTTCCAGCATTCCCAACAATTTCTACCAAATATTTACTTCTTATCCCCAAAACTTAAATCACTACATTTGTCAAACACAAGTCACTATAGCAATTTACTGGTCTAACTTTACTTTTCTTTGCTGGTATCAGATAGTTTTGATGATTTTTTCCTTATGATATAGTTTAAGATCTGGTACTCCTGAACCTTCTTCTTCTACACTTTTGATTAGTTTCTTTGGAAAGTGAACAATTTCTTTTCCTTACCCCTACAAGGTCCATAAGTTGAAATTTTCTGCTTCAGAGGTTGCTGCCACCCCCCAGGGCTTATTGTTTCTTGATTCTGCAGTCTGCTTAGAGGTATTTGCATTTCAATGAACCAGTCCTCAGTACATGAAGATGGGGCTTTCCTAAGGTCCTCTCAAGTTGTTTTAGCAGTTGAACTGCTTTACCCCAAATATAATTATTTCTACTACTCAAAATCCCTTTGAGGAAATATTTTTTTATTAAGTTTGTGGGAGAATTTCGGAAAGCCTAGTGTTTCTTGTCTTACTCTACTGTCTTCCCAGGTATAGCTTCTTAAAATGCAAAGCTTCTTTACTATCCCTTGCTCTCTTTTACCATTCCTATTGATTTGATAATGTATACTCTTCCAAAGACCTAGTCTATTCTTTACTCAGTCTCTGTGATATGAAAGCAAGTTTACATGTTTCAATTAAGATCTCTAGTTAATATTGCTTGTTACCTATAACTTTTAATTAATTTTAATTTTAATATATACATCTGAGTTCATCAGTTTTATTAATGGCTCCTTTCTTAAATTATCTCCCTTTTGAGTTTGAAGATGTCTCTACCACTATTCTATTTCCTACCCTATACCTGTTTACTCTAGTCTCTAGCTTAATGGATTATATTATCTTTTTGGGGGCAGCTAGGTGGCAAAATTGATAGAGTACTAGACCTGCAACAAGGAAGAATCATCTTTGAGAATTCAAATTTGGCCTCAGTTGCTTACTAGCTATATGACCCCAGGGAAGTAACTTAACCCTCTTTGCCTCAGCTCCTCATCTGTAAAATAAGCTTGAAAAGGAAATGGCCCCAAATGTGGTCAGGAAAAGTCAGACAAAATTTAAAACTATTCAATATTGCCCTAGTGCTGACCTATGATCAGGGACCAACTTAATACAATGTATATTTATTTATAATTTGCCTGGTGACCTTTTACAGATAATTTTTTTCTGCTTACTGTAAGTTTTTATTTGAATCGTGATATGTATCTTTTACTAATACTGAGAAAGAGAAACAGGAGGAAGAAGGAGAGAGAGAAGACAGAAAAGAAAGGAAAAGGAAAAGAAAGGAGAGAGGAAAGGAAAAAAGGAAGAAATTTGTCTTAGTATTTTTTAATTCAATAGGCACTTCATAAAACTTGAATTACAAGAACAGAAAAGCAAAGGAAATAGCAACTTTGCATTGTTTCTTAGCTGTTTTAAAAATTTTTCTATGCATTTCTTCTTATTTCTAGTTCAGTTATTTTGTCATTGAAAGATACTGTGCCAGGGTGGCTAGGTGGTGCAGTGAGTAGATCACCAGCCCTGGAGTCAGGAGGACCTCAGTCCAAATATGGCCTCAGATACTTAACACTTACTAGCCATGTGACCTTGGGCAAGTCACTTAACCCCAACTGCCCTGCCCTCCTCCCTGCAAAAAAGCAAAAAAAATTTTTTTTTCATAACTTAAAAAATAAAGATACTGTGCCAAACTGTTTCACTCTTTTTATTACTTGACCCTGTGGAATTGGTGCAATATTACCATATGTCTCTTGAATCATTCAGTTTAGCTAGGATTCAAATTTCAATCTCTGAAAAATTCTAACTCTGGGAAATTTAATCTTGAAGTGCCCCAAGCAACTCTCTCTGAGAAGATTAATTTAGATAGATGTTAGGCCTCCATTGGTAGAGGAAGATCTTCAATAGCAGCTCCCTACACAAATAGAATCACAAACTCAATATTTTTTTTCAATGTGACATTGTTTGAGAGTGCCATATTTAACACCGCTATTCTGAAGAAAGTTTTCTTACTGCTCAAGCACGGGACTTCACAAACTGATATACTTTTCCTTTCATGGCATGAAAATGTATTTTCTAATAATAAGCTGACACTAATAATTATCTTCTCTCTCCCGTATGTTTATCTTTACCCTGATATCACTGTAATTTGAAGAATATGAAAACTAGCTTGAAGGACCTTTTCATATTCCTAACTGAGTTTTTCAAATTCTTCACCTTTAGCAAAATGTAATTATCTATACCATGTTCTACTTGCTTGCACTTATTATGAGTATTACAAAGCAAAAAAACAAAAAAAGGTAAATTAGGAGTTCTTTAGTTTATCAGTCTCATGTACCACTTTCATGCTTTTTTGAAGCCTATGGATCTATCTGCAAATGATATTGTAAATGCACAAAAGGAAACCAATAATATGGAAATGAAATATTAAAATGTTTTTTTAAGTTTATTGACAGTGGATTAAGAAATGCTGATCTAGAGTAATTGATAAGCTATGATCAGTACATGTGCTTGTTTGTTATTTGTATGTCAAGAGTCTGTGAAGAAAGTTTCAAGCATATGCAGCAGACTCCATGTGGTGAATTTGAGAAGGGCATGGATGTCACCCAGGGTGGACACATATAGATGGATTCTATGTTATCAGTGAGATCGCTCACATCAATGAGAGAATATAAGTTCATTAGTGCAAGATATGAAACTTTGTAAGGGGTTACACTGTGGCTCAATGTCACAAAGAATATGATAACATATTGATATAACTAGTAAATAAACTGCCATTTCCACCCTAGTAAGTTGAGTGAAATAGTATTCCATTAAATTTTTTGTACTGTGTGATTAAAGTCTGTTTGTCCTCCATAAGATATATAATTCTCTTCTCAGATAACTAATTCTAAGAAGTTTCTAGACTAACGCTAAAGAAAGACTTCTTTTTTTAAAGCAGGGTACAAGCTTAGAGCATCTGGAAGGATATTATGGAAATACACATACATATGTTAGTATATATGTATATGTGTATATGTATATGCATGAATGAATGTGTGTGCATACCTAATAAGGAAGAAAGAGACTTTAGTAACATAGTCCAAAAAGTTTTGATGCAGCACTATCTCACCAAACCTACAAGGGTAGAAAATATCAACTTATTTTACAGCTATATATTCATAATTTGATGAATCTGGGATCTCCTTCCACTGGTACAGGTCTCAGATTTCTCATGATATTTTTTCTATATTATTTTTGTTTTTATTCTTCCATAAAACATCACTTGAATATCTATATCTATCTATCTACCTATCTATCTATCTATCTATCTATCTATCTATCTATCTATCTATCTATCTATCTATCTATCTATATTGTGGCTTTGCTTTATAACTTTTAATAGTTTTGGGATACCAAGGAAGGGTAGTGAACAATTTTTATTCTGACTTTTGGCATGACCAGTCTACTTCCATTTCTGATAAAAAAAATTCTCTAAGAAATGATAATAGAATTTATTTGTTTATTTTTCTAACTCAACAACTTAAAAAAATATTTTTGACTGCCAGGTGTGGTATTTGTTGTGATTGGGAGATTGCTTGACTTTGAGTTCTTAACTACATTAAGGCTAAAGCTGATGGGGTGTACACACTAAGTCTGTTATTAATATGGTAAACCTTGAAGTTAAAAGGGTAAACAGGCTGCCTGGGTAAAATGGCCAAGATAAAAAAACAATCCTGAGCAGGATAAAGCTACTGTGCCTAACAATATTTTGATTGGACCCATAAGTAGCAGATGCACTTAAATTTTGGGTGAGTCAGAGTAACCCAGTCTCAAAATAAATAAATAGACAACTAAACAAATAAATAAAAAGAAATTAATAAAGAAACGAATGTTAAGTGAATGGATAGCTATTAGGTAGATAAAAGACAGATAAATAGATGGATAGATAGATGTATAGATAGGTAGATAGATAGATAGATAGATAGATAGATAGATAGATAGATAGATAGGAAGAATGCATTGGAGGAGAGCTATTGCTATATTTTTTTCTAATAATTTTCTTTTAAATTTTGTATTAATTTTGACCTTTTCCTAGCCAATCAATGATATAATTGTACATAAACAATTAATTCTTAAATGACTTTTAAGTTTAGTTCACACAGCCGCATTTTAAGATTAACTTTGAAAAGTTTATTTAGAAGAAGTTTAAAACCATATTTAGCTTAAACTTTATCTGGGGTATATAAGGGAATATGCTTAATATTGATGTCTTCAAATATTTTAAGGATTACTACATGGAAAAGGGATTCATATCTGTTCCACTTGGTCACATAGGATAAAACAAAAAGCAATGGATTACAGTTATAAAGAGGCAGGTATTGTCTTAAAATGAAGAGAAAAACAAATTAAAATTAGAGTTATATAAAGCAGAAAATCAGCAAGTGAAGGTTGTATGAAATTTTGCTGGAGATAATGTATTTCTGCTTTATGTACATCTAACTCTCCCTTGCATCATAGGTATTTGTGTCTGTGTCTTTCTCTCCTACTAGATTTTAAACTCCTTGAGATCATGGTCTTTTCAATATTTATTTATCAATATATACCAGTTCCCAGAACAGTTCTGTGTCCATATTAGGTGCTTATTAATTGTGTTTTTATTTGAATTGCAAGATTAGAGATGGGATATAGTTTGTAACAGGTGATATTCAAGGCCCCTTCCAATTCAGACACACTGAAATTTGTAAGAATTTTTCCAAAGAAAAGAACTATTTTTTTTTGCACAGAAAAAAGAATCTCCAACTCTATTTCAGGTAAAGTATTACATTATTAAAACTAATTTTTTTAATTGTTTACTTGCACTGTTGCATTTTTTTTTCATAAGATGAAAATATTGTCCATGTTGTTTTCAAAAAAAGAGAACATCTTTTGAAGAAAACTCAGTTCTTTTCTACATAGGTAAAGTGAGTAATGAAATAATTCCCCAAACCACAGAACAAATCATTGGAAAATATGGAAGATGTATTGATAGAAATTAGCAGTTCTAACTGTTCATTAATTTTTCTAGAGAATACTCCCTCCATATGAGTAAATCCTGTCCTTCTAATCACATTTTAATGTTAGTTTCAAGATTTTTAATAATTAGATTTTTTTCATGTTAAGTTTTTGAATACGCCTTGATATATGCATCTGAATAAGACTGAAATGAACAGTTGGTAATATGATTTACCAGTCAGAAGAATGGTAAACTTGCCAAAAATCCCATATTTTTTTTTCTGCTTCAATAAACTGAGATTCGATTATTGCATTTTATCATGAGGCATCAGCTTAAAAAAACAAGTATTAAAGGTTTTGGACAATTTGGAATCCAGAGATACTGTTCTGTTTTTGTTTGTTTGTTTTATGCTTTTTTTAACCTTAAAGAAAAAAATAAGTAGGTAAATAAATGAACTCTATGGAATCATCTCCTGTTCTCAACTTAGCAAATTTGAGTACAAAGAGGTTTCAGTTAAAGAAAAATGCTGTGGAAAATAGGAACACGTCTGTAATCAAGCTAGGGAGAGGGACCTTGGCAAAGAATGTTAGCTATCTTTCTCTTGGCAAGAACATTACCCAAAAAATAATTCTGCTGTGGGATATGTGGTACCCATGAGGTTAAAAAACAGCTAGAAAGATTCTTTTTGAAGATAAAAGTACAGATCTTAGTGATCGCAAACCCTGGGAAGGCAGATTTCATCCTCAATGCCATAGTTTCTGGTTCAGGTTTGCCATTGAATTCATTTCAATAAGCATTTATTAAGTGAAGAGTATATACATGGGACTGGGATACAAGCCAAAAGTAGATATGGTCCTTGCCTCACTGAGTTTATATTCTTTTATGATTTAAGTGATAGCACATCTCCAACCTAGGAGTTCTAAGAGATACTTTGTACAATGAATCTTTGTGTTGTTTCCTACCTGCCTTCATTATCTTGGCTTGAGATTTACCAACAATTGAGAATTGAAGAAAGGACTTTAAAATTTTCAACGATGTTCTCCTCCTCTCTTATCTGACTTGAAATCCCTAAGCTCAATTGTTAATACTACCAGTGACAAAAGCAGACACCCAACCTCCTAAAGAACATCATTTAAGTACACATATCTTCATAGAAAACTGTCTAGCCATGTTTTCAGTAATTTAGGTGATCCTTTAGTTTCACTGAATGGAAACATTGCAGCAAAAGGATCTAGGTGTCAGAAGCAGCATAGATATACTAAGGTAGAACCAGAAAATTGAGAAACCCGTTTGTGTGTGTGTTGGGGGGTGGGGGTGGTGAGGAGTGGGGAGGAATATAGGCATGTACATATATGAATACACGTGTGTATTTATGATACTCCATGCATACATATATGTAGATAAATACTTGTAAGTATGTATACATATATGCCCAAGTGAACATATACACACAACTTTTTTCAATAGTATTTTGAATTACAGTAGTTATTAAACCCATTGCTAGGTAGCACATATGTGTGTGTGAGTACTTCTTGTCTATATATGTTGCTGTGATGTAGTCAGCCATCTAGGTCTATACCATATAGTCACATGTATGTGCCATCCAGCAATTAGTTTAATAACTAAAGTAATTTGAAGCACTCCTGAACAGAAATGTCATTTTTACATGTCTATACAACTTTAACATGATATAAGAATACTGTGATTTCTATTAATGACATGGTCACAGGTACTAATAATATTTCTGGTTCTTACATTCATAATTTTATAAAATGAAAGGGCAGTTAGGTGGAGCATAGGGCCTGGAGTTAGGAGGACCTGAGTTCAAATTCGATGTTGACACCTGTACTGGCTGTGTGTTCCTGGGCAGGTCACTTAAACCAATTGCCTTACAAAATACAAATAAATAAAATAATTTAATAAAATGCTAAATTTCAGTTAGAGGTTATTAAAAATAAAGTTGAATTTTTTTCCAGGTTCTCTTTCCTGCCACATAATTAGCAGAGACTAAAACAGTCAAATGGGTCTTACAAGTATCTCTAAAACATATTTCACTACATAATTGTCTCAAATTTTATGCCAAATTTTTTTACAAAAAGGTGGGATGCAACAATTATGTGAATTTTTAATTGTGTTAGTATTACTTAAAAATAATTTATTACCAAACTATTGTAATGGCAAGCAAAGTAATATTTTGCTACTTATTTCAGCTATTCAAGTGCCTTTGAACTTTGCCTTTGATTGCATCGTCTTTATTTGAAACAGCATACATTTGAGATGCCCCAATAAGTCTAAAGGAGTTTGGAGATCTGCCCTGTCTTTAATAGGCCTAAAGTCATCACATGGACCCCAAAGTGGGAGGAACTTGCCAAAAGAACATAACAAGAAGGGCAGAACAGGAAGGGTGAAACAGGAAGGAGCAGAGCAGATAAAATCTCAAGCATGAACTGGGACCAAGCAGACCTAAGAGAGAAAATGTTTGCAATGCCGGCACTCTGTCTGTTGTTCTTGTGTTGGTGTTACTTCGTCAGACAAAACCACTCTGTTGATTTCTGTCACTTTGTCACACAAAACCACTCTGTTGATTTGTGCTGATTTATCAGAAAGAAAATGAATTGAGATGATAGTATTGGCAAAGTGTGTAAATATTGTTGTAGCTCTGTTAAGCTTTTTTTTCCTAGAGACAGAAACTGCAAAGGATTTGAAGTGGAATACTTCCTATGGCCTGAGATATAGAACCAAGGAAGAGAGCTGCTTACATGTGAATTCAAGCAAGAACTGAGAGAGCTGCCTATCTGTGAATCCAGACAAGAGCTAGGATAGGTCAGCCTTTGGAAGAGAATTGATGGTGTTTGGAAGTCAGCATTGAGGTAAGATAAAAGGAGACTTTGCTTGGGTACTAAGTGCTCTGTGTATTAAAGGAACTTGATCTTAGTTTCCAGGCACAGTCAATTTCATTATTGGAATAATTGGAACCATTGAATTGAGTCAGGTTAATTTCTGGTCCATTACCACAGGAATCAGTCCATGGAAAACAAATGTCTGATAAATTATGAAAAGATGATTCTAGACAAAAAGGCAAATCCAAGAAATATAGGTACATGAAAGCAATACCTGATGGAAGATTAGACTTCCAAGATGTTAAGGAGTTTATTACAAAAGATAGCTAAGTCTAGCAGACTGCCTAGCATAGAGAAGGTGACTATGTTTGTTGAGTTGAATAGAATTTAAATGAAACAAATTAAATTGAATTTATCTCTGACAGTGCTGGAAAGACTAGAACTACTTTTGTGTGAGCCTGTCTATGCTCAGTATTTTAGAAAGATCATTTGGAACAGAGTTTCCAAGTTAACAACCACAACCACACTAGGTGTCTGATGTTGATCATTAGCTCATTTTTTATAAGTAGGACTAGCAACCATAAAAAACAGCATGTAAATATATCTGAAAGATTCTAATCACATCATTTAAGAGTCCTGGGACCCTGCAAATACCCTGAAAGAAATTCATTAAGATTCACTAGAATGACTTGACCATCCACACAAGAAAAATGAAATAGTTAATTCATATTGCCATAGCATGCATTTGGTTGGATATATATATATATATATATATATATAGAGAGAGAGAGAGAGAGAGAGACAGTCCTTTAATATGTGTGTGTATTTATCTGTGCATGCGTGTGTATATGCATACATATATGTGCACATTTATGTGGATATACATCTTGAGAACAGATGGAACATGAGTTGAGATATATGAGTTATAAAAGAGGAGAAGATGGAATGATCCTACTACAAACTCAGAGATGACAAATTAGCCAGTCAGAGTCCCCTACTGTTACGATCCAATGCCTGGAGAAAATAAGGAAAGACTCTGCCTCACTAGTAGGATTCCCCCAGAGATGGAAAAGGAGTTTCACAAGATGGGAAGGCACATAAAGATTGTGATCTGCACTGTTGGAGAAAACTTCCAAAAATCACATTGTTATTTCAGCCATTTCCTGCTCTAGCAGATTCATTTGGTATTTGAATATACTAATATATGCCCCTCTTGTTTCCTAAAGTAGAATGTAAATTTTTGGCTTCATATCAT
Source organism: Petaurus breviceps papuanus (assembly GCF_028583685.1). Classification (NCBI taxonomy): domain Eukaryota; kingdom Metazoa; phylum Chordata; class Mammalia; order Diprotodontia; family Petauridae; genus Petaurus; species Petaurus breviceps. Next base: position 3,161,554 of record NW_027187332.1, read on the forward strand.
CAGGGCAATGCCTAGAACAGAACAAGTGCAAAATAAATGCTTGGTGAATGGCTATTTGTCATCTCTGACTTTGTAGTAGGATCATTCCATCTTCTCCTTCTTTCATACATTTATTTGATAACATCTTTTACTTTTGTTTTTCTTTGAAGTTCCATATATAATGTCTAATTTCTGATACTGTAATGTAATATCAAGCAAAGGCAACTTCCCAGGTTCAAAATACCAGCATAAGTGCTCTCTATTTTATTCAGTGACAAACCAAGAACAGAGAAGATCAAAACATGACATCATTCAAAATACAGCATTTACTAAGTGTGATTAAATAATCTCCAAGTACTACCCCACCCCAGGACCCTCCAATCATTCAATCAATTACAAAGTCCCTGTTCTAAATACTTCTCCACCCCTAGGCTATACCTTAATTAAGTCCACCACAAAGCCCCTCTTCTCAAATGGAGATTAGTTTCCAAACATAAGTAAAATACATTCATTTGTCAATCACAGAGCACAATAAGGTCAAAAGTTCCCCACCCCTGGATCACAATTGAATCTACCCCAGAGTTACATCAAGTTTAAACACAGCACTTAATACCCAAATGGAGGTCTTTTCTTCATCTTGACAAGTGGCAAGTTCTCAGCAATCTTAGTTCCTGGGGAGACAAGGCTTAGCAAGGCCATAAGATACATTGCCAGTCCCTTCACGAATTCATCCTCTGTCTGTAGAACAGTCCTAGAACCCCTGAACACATTAGCAAAGCCCTCTCCCAGGATTTCTGTAAACATACAACAAGAAAATCCTTCTTCAGGGCTTCTGAACCAACAGAAAGGTTCCCAGACCCCTGCAACAACAGCACTGTCCCTCACCAGTGGACAGTATTCACTCTCTGTCTGCAGGACAGTCGCAGGCCTTCTTAGCGAACAGCCAGGTTCCAGGACTTCTTCAACAAAAGGACTGTCTTTCACCAGTGGACAAATCTGGCAAAACAACATCAAAACAGACAGACAAAGTACCAGCAAAATAGCCATGTCTCCTCAGTCCTTGGCAGCTCAGGGGGCAGGTCTCAAAAGTCCAGGGCAATTCAAATCGGCCACCAGCAATTCTCTTAGTCTCTCTCTCCACGAGGTTCTGCTTCCAAAAAAGATCTTCCGCCTCTCTCTTGTCTCTCCAAATCTACATCACCAGCTCCTCCCACTTCAGGACTTTCTTTTCACATCAACAAGCCCATCCCACAGGTGGGATTAACAAACTCTGGGTTTTAATACAATCAATTTGAAAACCAAGCCAATACAGGGGAATCTTTAATTGCCATTACTATCACAGATACTGGTTTGGCTTTCATATTTAAATGTCATTCCTTGGTTTCTGTTTGTTGGTTCCTCTCCATTTACTACTGTGAGATACTTATTTTTATTCTTTCAGAAACTGGTGTGTTTTATGTCTTTCTGCCACATACCACCAGTAGAATATTAGTATTAAACATAAGAATTTTTCTTTCCATGGGAAATTGGGTCCATTAAAGGAGATTTTCAATTTTCTGAATGTATTCCACCCTTTTGTCCTCCTCTTTTATAACTCATATATCTCAACTCATGTTCCATCTGTTCTCTGTCCAAGATGTGTGTTTATGTGTGTGTGTGCATACACCCTAATGCAAGATGTATATCCACATAAATGTGCACATATATGTATTAATTGAATGGTGGCTTGGAGGAGTAATGTTAGGAAAGCTGCTCGGAATGTGTTCTTGTTAGCATTAGCATGCTCGAATGTGTCGCAGTTGTTTTCAAATTGAATAAAGAACAGCTAATGTAAATTTCGTGTAGAGGTTATGGTAGTACATGATGAATCACAAGAATTTCTTCTGGTCCTCATTGTTAATAGAGGGAATCCACCTCAGGTTACAGTCAAAAGTATATATCCATGGAAATTTTATTATACTGGGGTGAACAGAAATATGGTTACTTTCACTCTCAAAAGATTAGCCAAAAAAAAAAAAATGGCTCCATTGGTGAAGCTTCATTCTTCACTAGCAACCCAAAATAATGGAATAATCAACAATTGAGTTCAATCTTGTCAGAGTTTTCTGGTCTCTTTGTTTCCCCTTTGGACCCTAAACAAATCCCTAGAAGTCTTCTAGAATTCCAAGATAATATTTAAGAATTTTCTCAGAAAGAGATGTTGTTTCAGTCATAAATTAATAATATTTTCTGTGAAGATGTCTGCACAGAGAGAAAGAAAATTTGAAATCCTGTCTGTGAAGTCATCAGATTAGAGTAAGTATTATTAAGAATAAGTGTCACTGTAATTCTAAATGGTAGCAACTCCCCAACTCAAGGGTAAAATAACTTTTCTTTTATAGTCTTATAGGCAACTGTAGCTATCATATTGAGCTATTTATAAACCCCAATCAGTACCTAACTGTCTTAATAACTTCATGAAGTATGTATGTGTATGTGTGTGTACATACATATATTCATGCATATACATATCATGCTTTCATATGTAGCATGTATATGTGTGTATACATACACATGTGTATGTGATAGTAATGTAATCTGAAAATCCCCTTGTATTGGCAAGCACTTAGCACCTTGTTTCAAGTGTTTGTATTGTGTGATTGTATCAAATATTGTGATCCAGAACTTGTTAATCCCACAGTGGGAGGAACTTCCTGTTGCAACAGGAAAGGGCAAAACAGGGAGGAGCTAATACTTTATATAAGGAACAGCCCAAGCTGAGAGAGGCCAGAATTTCTCTCAGCAAGCATCTGGAGTTTGGGCTGCTACTGCTGGACTGAAGACTGAACTGAGAATTGAGAAGAACTGAGAAGAGAAATGAGAATTGAGAACTGAGGCAGAATTTCTTGGAGCATGTAGCATGGAGGCTGGAGAAAGTGATTTTGATTTTGAGAACAGAACTTGTGGTGGCAGAGCTTCTTCCAGGAGCCAGCCAAACTCCTGCTGAGGGCTTCCAAGGGCCAGCCAGAGCGGCCAGAGGAAGCATGACTGTTGTGTCGGTACTTTGTCTGTCTGTTTTGGGTCTATGTTGATTTCACAGGCAGAAAGTGGATTGAGATGATAGTGCCAACCATGTGTGTGAATATTGTTATAATTCTGCTAAGCTTGATGTGTGTAGATATTGTTGTGGCTGTGTAGTTTCCTCTTCCCAGGAACAGAAACTGTGAAGGACTTGATGTGGACTGGACACTGTGAGCTTCAATGTGGAGCAGGAACTGCACAGAGAGCTTGACAAGGAACTGGAAGCTGTCTGCCTTTGAACTCAAGTGGCAGTTGGTTTGATTCAGATAGTAGCTAGCACCATGAAAGAGGAACCATGGAAACTGATAACCTGTTTTGAATCAAGAGGAAAAGACATCTCCTTTGGTATTTAATGCTGTCTGATGAAATTGTAACTTACTTGTGACCAAGGGGTGGATGGCCTTTGTACTTTCCACTACCCCTTAAGAAGGTACTAAATAGTGACTGATAAGATTGTAACTTAATGGCACTCCATGGGTGGAGGACTTTGACTTTTTACTTTGTGATTGAATTAAGGACTTTGTGATTGACTAAATGAATGTACTTTGATTAAAACTATGTGAGCACTTTGATGAGAACTATGTGGCCATTTTACTGATAAGTTGTGAAGTTATAACATTCTGAATGCTGTATTTTGATTTCTGTGAATCTTTTCTTCTGCTTTGTTACTAAATATAGAGTTTGCTATACTATGTAATCAGAACCTTAAAAACTATTCATAGCAGCAGTCCTCTGGAAAACTGTTTGTGCTTGGCTTTACAAGATGTATGTGTATATGTTACATATAAAAGTGTATAAATATGTGTGTGTATTGACACATTTTTTTTTCCATTGACTAAATAGGAGTTTTTGTTGAGTGATGTTTAAGTTCTGAGTCTTTTTTTTTTTGCTCAAACTTGCTGAGTCTTTCTTCGGTGATGATAAATACATACTAATTCATACTAATCCTCTCACTTTCTAACCCATTCTACTTTATGACTATTGGCATATTTTATGAAATCTCCAAATAGATCTGCATTTTCATTCTATGGCTATGAAATAGATGATTCTGGTAAGGGTCCATGTAGAATTCAGTCTATGATTTGTTTATTAGCTCAATTTCTATCAATCAATCAACAACGTTTTTATTTCTATTATGCTAGGTACTGGGGATAAAACTTAAATGACAATTATTTAATCAAGTGGAGTTTGCCTACTCAGAAAATTTTTTAAAGTCTTGGTCTGTGGTGGAACTAATTAATGCTTTGCTTTATCTTATTTATAATTTTTGGCTTCTATTCAAATGATTATTTTTTTTTTAATCTTGTCTAGTTTTCACAAGTTCTCCAGAACTTTTTTGTCAAAAAACTTTTTTATTGCAATTTACAGGATTATAGGACTTAGAGCTGGAAACATATAGTACATCTACAACATCTAGTACAAACCTTTCATTCTAGAGTAGGAAGCTGAGACTGAGAAAGTTTAAATGACTTTTCAAATATACAAAAGGATAAGAAATTTAAGTCACCTCCAAATTCAGCTACCTCCAAATTCATTACTATTTCTATAATCCCATGGTAAGAAGTTAAAACTTTGTGTAACTACCAGAATACAGTTTTCTACATGGTCTAAGTTGAAGAAAATCAGAATACAAAAGGCTTCAAAATTACTATTTTTGGGGCAGCTAGGTGGCGCAGTGAGTAAAGTGCCATCTCTGAAGTCAGGAGGACCTGAGTTCAGTTCCAGCCTCAGACACTTAACACCCATACAAACAAACAAACAAACAAACAAAAATAACCTAGCCATGTAACCTTGGGCAAGTTACTTAACCCCAATTGCCCTCCAAAAGGCAAAATTACTATTTTTTTAAGAGTATGTTTGTTAAAATGCAAAAAATCCTGAAAGTACAACATATTACACCAGTAAATCATTTATATCTCAAAATTATTTAGTGGAATCTTTAGCTAGTTGTAATTTTGGAAAACAGAGGACAAATATATGATAACAGGGGAGTTAAGTTTTGATAGCAAAGGGAAGGCAAGAGTTGAGGCATTGGAAACTGTCTAAACAGGGCAAGCTTTTAAAAAGCACCATAATAGGATGAATCATTAGGGCAATGGGTTCTTGATGACACCAAAAAGCAGACTGACAGGTCAATAAGAGGCAGCCTTCTGAAATTTGCTTGAGATGCACACACTACTGACTGAATCTTACTAAAAAAAAAAAAAAACATTTAGATTTAAAAGGTATATTACTTAAAGTATATCACAAAAAGTAGGAATATCATTCCTTATGGATGAAAAACATTAGTCTAAGCAGATATATTCATAACTTTGAATTTTTATATGCATTTATATGTACCCTGAAACTTAAGCATAACTCAACCTTTGATATCCATGACACGTGGACATTCTGTCATGAAAATTCTTTATCAGGAAGTCCCTTAATACTTCATTTAGCAAATACTTTTCAAATAGTGTCTTTGATTGACCTCTCAAATCAAATTCCATTATATGGTGAGTAGTATTATTTTGAATTTCCAATCTGCACGGAATTTAAAAAAAACTAAATAAAAACAAATTACTAAACTGTTATCAAATTCAGGCTTTATCACTACCTAGCTATTAAAAAATGATCAAAATTGTGTTCCTAATAAGAAATATAATTAAATTTAATTTAAGGGTTAATAAAACTTTTCTTGCTTATATGCAGACACCTAAACCTTTCCATTTTGAAATGAAACATTCACTTTTTGATATTCAGCTCTGACCCAACAAAAGCAAATTAGAGACATGCTTTCCCAGAACACAGACATCTGTTCCCACTTTAGTGATGAAGAATCACAATAAATTAAGATTTAAATTACAATTTGTTTCAGGACAGATGATAACAAGCCTGATATTTTCCCTGAAAGGAGAGTAGGTTTGTGTAATCTGTAGGACTTTTTATTGAAAGGAATAAAACCAATCATCCCTAATTCTTTTCACTATAAGAAATTCAACACTTTACTAGTAGAGACTCTTTCAGGTATGTTATCTCATTTGGAGATGTGTAAAATTTTGGAGGGAGTAGGGAAGTGGCTTAAAGGTGAGAAGGAACAAAGGTCAGAAACAGTGAAGTATAGTAATCCTGATTTGTCCCAAACTATCCTCAGGCCATGAGACATATCTGTCAAAATGGTTACAATACCAACTCCTCTTTTTGCAAAGATGAAACAGTAATAGCCACCACAATTAGCATAACAAAACTGAAATGGAAGAGATAAATGGTGATGCAAGGGTTACACTGAAGAATCCAATAATAATACATTTTATAATCCAAAGTTATTTAAACTTAAGTGCATTTCTTATTCAAAATTAAATAAAATTAACAAAATCATCCTGTTAATTTTCTTTTTCTAAACATCAAGGTAGGCAATTCAAACATAAGCACTTTGGGGTTTTATTATTGTGAATTATCTGAGTCTTCATATTCTAATTCTTCTTAATAATAAATTATACCTATTTATTTATGTACTCATTCACTTCATATAGATGGAATGAGCACCTCCTATGTAATAAACATGATGCCTTCATTTTTTTTGGACAATCAAACTAAAATATGTAACCTATGAGTCTCGCTTTTTTCCCTTTTTGTGAAGAAGAATGAAAGGAAGAACTAATAAAGGTTTATTTATTGGGGTTATTTTACACAATGTGATATATGATTTGATATATGTGATATATATTATATCACGTTACATGTAATCACATTATATGTAATGTGATAGTAAAAAATAGAAAGAAATTATGGTTTTAACTCTGACTAGATTCAATCAGGGCACACACACACACACACACACAAACATACACTACCTTTTCAAAGGAATTTGAAAATGCTTGTATGTTGTAAAGATCAAGTGGAAAAGCACAGTCAAATCAGAAACAAGAAAACAACATCTTCCTTTTTCAGATGAGGAAATTGAGGCCCAGAGAATTTAGGTGATTTGTCCAAGACCACACAGGGACTTAGAGACTTAGTAGGCACTCTGTTCATATGACCTAAGCTAGTATGTTTCCCAGTATATAATAATAATCATATAATAATAATCTTATTGTACAGTATCCCCAAAGAATGCCTAAAATAATTATCATAGACTCACATTGTTTTGTTTTGTTTTTATTTTAAAAGAGAGGTAGTATTGCATATTGAATGTCGTCGTACTTGAAGCCAGAAAGACTTAGATTAATATTCTCCTTCAAATTTCTATTCACTGTGTGATCCTGATAAGGTACATTAATATCTTTCAGCTTTTTTTATCCCAATCTACAGAATTGGGATAACAACATCTATAAGTAGTTATTTCATAGAAGTTAAAGTATATAAATCACTTCACAAAACTTAAAGCTAAATAATTGTTTACTTATTATTTACATAGTCTAATGATCATTTTTAAGATCAAGTACTGGTTTAATCTTTAGGGAAAAATAACATCTTTAAATAAATTTAATTTACAAGGTTTTGATAGCAAACTAAAGATAGTTCTATTTGGTATTTTTTAAAGTTGAGTTAATATTATTTAAATATCCCAATATTTTTATCCATATTTCCAAAGCATTTGTATCATGATGTGGATTTTTAAAACCTTAGCTATTGATAATTTGTTGTCATGGTTTCTCCAAGGTTTCCTGTGTTCCTAAGAATTAAAAGACATCCTTGGCAACCTCAATATCTTGGAACATTCAGTTGAAACATGACTATAATCAATGAGAAAAAAAAAGTTGTCAATAAAGTCACTGGTCTGATGAACTCAAGGGTTGGTTCCCATTATGGCAGTCACCAGAATGTGTTTGCAAGGCTGGATTTAGACAAAATGATAAAACAAAGTTGATTTAAGGCACTTAATTTATCTTGCTTTTTCAAACCAACTGAACACCACCAACTTTTAATACTTTTCCCCTTAATAACCATGCAGATAAACACAGGAATATGTTTAATGCTTAAGCAGCCTTAGTGTGAGAGTGCTAGAGCTGCTAGATATACTAGGACTCATTTTTAAAGCTACTAGCTGTGAAATCTGATTGTGCACTATCCTTATGCTTCAATCCTTTCTGACTTCTGACTTTATTTAAAATTCATCACTTTCTACCTGGCTTATACCACAAAGCAGTGACTCATAGCAAAAACAAATGCCAAAAAAAACAAAAACTACTTATTTGTACAAAAAGAAAAAAAAGTTACACATAGAAGTATTTATTATCATTAGAAATAAAATATATGTCCAATGGTAAGCAAATGATGGAAAGAACTATGGTATGTGTGTGTATAATAGTATATAATTATACCATGCCACAGATGGATATGATTTATATGAAGTGATGTAAAGAGAGAAGAATCTAAAGAACAATGAATGGCTGGCTTGATCATGCTAAGACAGTACTAAAAGGCAACAGAACTCAGGTCAAGGACAATGATGTACTAAATATTAAAGTTAAAGCACACACTATTTCTTGATGAACAAAATGTGAAACTACAAAAGCAGAAGGTAAACTTTACAATAAGTCCCTTTAATTTTCTCAAGTGGCCTTATTTCTTTTTCAGGAAATGTATTAAGTAAAAAGGCTTATTGATTATTTGGTAATATTAATCATATGAAAACAAAATGCATCAATAATTAATTTTTTAATATTACCTTGACCTCCTAAGAAACGAGATAAACAAGAAGCACATTTCAGGGGAAAAAAAAAGGAGTCATTGCTACTGTAGTAATGAATTCTCAAGTTACCATTTTTATTTAACTTGAGTTTGGAAGAAATTATGCCTTAATTCAAATGAATGCCTTTAATAAAGAGTTTCAGAGAGTTGCACTTACAGGAGTCAAGGTTGTAGAATAAGTAGTAAACTGCCATAGTTATCCAAATTGACCTACAAACAACCATGAAATACTACCCCCTAAAATATATCCCCTGGAAGAGCAAAAATAGCAAAAAGATAGTGTAAAACAATCTTTTTACCCAAGAAACTTAGAAGATCACCAAGGAAGGTCTCTCTTACTTGGGGAAAAGGGGAATACAGTCTAGGATAGGAAATATCCAAGCAAGCCAACAACAAGCTCCACCTCAGTAAACCAGAGGAGCCCCAGAGCACTGAACCAGGCAAACACCAATACCAGCACCCGACCACATGTCTCAACACAGTACTAGGCAAACATGTAGACTCCATCATGCTTCAGTGTGGACCTGGAGAAATACAGAAACACCCCCAGGTGATGATAATGGGAATTTGAAGATCTTACCTGTCCCTTAATAATACTAAGGGAATTTGGAGATCTTCTCTGCCACCTAATAGGCCAAATGCAACCACATGGAGCCTGTGGAGTGAGGAGTTTTCTGAAAAGTGCAGCAGAGCTCACAGAAAGTTGGGAATCAGAGCAGTTGGAGCTGGACGAAGGAGAGGACACATCCAAGGACACAGCTTGGCATGTGAATGTTTTTTTTGCCCCCTGCTGTGACAGCTAGACTTGTGATTATTTGTGGGAAGGATAAAGGATGGTATGGCTCCCTGTTGTGTTATGGTGTATTAAGTTCTTTGTTTTTACAATTTGACTTTCTGGTGTTGGGACTTGGTTTTCTGGTATTGGAATAAATGTCTTGTTTCTGTCTTCTATATGGAATGTTTGTTATATTTTGCAATTGAGAACTGTGCCAGCATATTCATAGTCACTGTTGGTGCTGTGAATATTGGTTGGTGCTATACTTCACCAGTTTTAGCACATTTCGGACACCAGCATTAGGACCTAGGCTCAGCAACAGGGAAGCTGCCAGACCCCATAAGAGATTTGATGGATTTGAACTATTTACATCCCTACATGGGAAGGTGATACTTTTAATTATTAAAAAATGTGCCACTAATACTATAGCTAGAAGAAATATACATAGACAGAGGGTATAGGAATAAAGTGACTTTGAGGAAATGACAATAAAAAATAATTAAGAGGAATGCACAGGGAGCCGAAGAAATGGAGAGATCAAATGGGATAAATTATTTCACATGAAGAGGCAAGAAACACCTATTCCAGTGGAGGGAAAGAGGGGAGGATGGGCAATGAGCAGCATTGGAACCTTACTCTCATCAGTATTGACTCAAAGTGGGAATAATATACAAAATCAGTTGAATATATAAATCTATCTTACCTGACAGGAAAACAGGAGGGGAGGAGATTAAGTAAAGGATATGGAGGAGAAGCAGGTCTGAAAGAAGAGAGAGTGGATCAGGGGAGGTGGTAGACAGAAGCAAAACACTGGTGAGGAAGGAAAGGGTGAAAGGAGAGGACAAACAGGAGGAAAAATAGGATGGACGGAAATACACAATCTGTCACTGGCTTCGAAATAGACTTGTGGATTGCTTAATAGAACTAAGTACACAAAACACAGTTTAAATGACCATAGTAACAAGTGTTTGATAAACTGAAAGACTCCAGACTTTTGCATAATAATGCAATATTTAACAAAACTGCTGGGAGAACTGGACAATAATAGGTCACAAATTAGCTATAGATCAACACCTCACAAAGTATACCAAGATTAGGTCAAAATAGGTAAGTGATTTATACATTAAGGATGACACCATAAAGAAATTAAAAGAGCGTGGAATAGTCTACCTATAAGATCTATGGAGAAGAAAAGAATTCATGACCAAACAAGAGATAGGGAGCATTACAAAATGTAAAATAGATAATTTTGATTATATTAAATTGAAAAGCTTTTGCATAAACAAAACTAATGTAACCAATGTTAGAAGGGAAGCAGAAAGCTGGGAAATAATCTACATCAATAGTCTCTGATAAAGGCCTCATTTCTCAAAAATATAGAGAACTGAATTGAATTTATAAGAATACAAGCCATTCTTCCAGTTGATGAATGGTCAAAGGATATGAACAGGCAGTTTTCAGAGGAAGAAACCAAAGCTATGTATAGGTAAGTAAAGAAAGACACAATCATTTTTGACCAGAGAAATGTAAATTAAAATAAATCTGAGGTACCACCTCATACCTATCAGGTAGGGTAAGATGACAAAAAAGAAAAACAATAAATGTTGGAGAGAATGTAGGAAAATTGGGACACTATTACACTGTTGGTGGAGTTGTGAATGGATCCAACCATTCTGGAGAGCAGCTTGGGACTATGTCCAAAAAGCAACTAAACTGTACATAACTTTTGATCCAGCAATACAACCCAGGTCTGTATCCCAAAGATATCATTTTAAAAAAGAAAAAGGACCTACATATGCAAAAATATTTATAGTAGCCCTTTTCATGGTAGCAAAATATTGGAAACTGAGGGGATGCTCATCAATTGGAGAATGACTAAACAAGCTGTGGTATATGAATGCAATAGAATGTTACTGTGTGGTAAGAAATAATCAACAGGCAAATTTCAGAAAAAAAACTTTGAAAGACTTGCATGAACTAATGCAAAGAGAAATGAACAGAAGCTGTAATACATTGTACACAGTATCATCAATATTTTGTCATGATTAAGTATGAATGACTCAGTTCTTAGCAACACAATGATCCAAGACATGTACAAATGACTTAGGAAGGAAAATGCTATTCATATCCAGATAAAGAACTGATGGACTGTGAATGCCGATCAAAGCATCCTTTTTCCCCTTTATTATTTTCTTTTTTCCTTTGATCTGTTTCTTCTTTCACAACTGTGACTAATATGGAAATATGTTTTACATGACAGCCCATGTATAACCTAGCAAATTTCCAACCATTTTCAAAAGAGGGAGGATTCTAGAAAGGTGGAAAAAATTGGAGCTCAGAATCTTTTAAAAATGAATGCTAGAAATTGTCTTGACATGTAATTGGGAAAAATAAATAAAATACTATTTAAAATAGGAGTTTTAGGACCCGCCCACAGACCTCAAATTTAATGGCCCCTTCACAGATGTAGTCACTACAGATCTTAAACTTCGAAATCCATCAGACAGAAAAGTATGTTTCAAAGTGAAGACAACAGCACTCCGTCGATACTATGTGAGGCCGAACAGTGGAATTATCGATCCAGGGTCGTCTGTAACTGTTTCAGTAATGCTGCAGCCTTTTGACCATGATCCAAATGAGAAGAGTAAACACAAGTTTATGGTACAGACGATTTTTGCTCCATCAAACATTTCAAATATGGAGGCTGTGTGGAAAGAAGCAAAACCTTATGAACTGATGGATTCCAAATTGAGATGTGTATTTGAAATGCCCAATGAAAATGACAAATTGATTGATATGGAACCTAGCAAAGCTCTTCCACTGAATGCATCTAAACAAGATGGACCCATGCCAAAACCGCATAGTGTTTCACTCAATGATACTGAAACAAGAAAACTAGTGGAAGAGTGTAGAAGACTTCAGGGAGAAATGATGAAATTATTAGAAGAAAATCGACACCTGAGAGATGAAGGTTTAAGGCTCAGAAAAGTAGCACATGCAGATAAGTCTGGATCAAGCTCAGCCATGTCTTTCAGAGAGAATGTCACCAGTCCTCTTCCTTCACTTCTTGTTGTAATTGCAGCCATTTTCATTGGATTCTTTCTGGGGAAATTCATCTTGTAGAGTGAAGCATGCAGAGTGCTCTTTACTTTTTTCTTTCTTGACCAGAAAAATATTTGTTTACCTACCATTTCATTGGTAGTATGGCCCACGGTGACCATTTTTTGTGTACAGCATCATAATAGGTTTTGCCTTTAATGATCTCTCATGGTTAGAAAACACAATAAAAACAAACTGTTCGGCTACTGGACAAATTGTTTATTATCAGATCATCAATAGCAGGTGTCAGTTGCACATTCAGTCCTTTATGAAATTCATAAATAAAGAATTGTTCTTTCTTTGTGGTATTAATAAGATTTCAAGAATTGTTCAGAATCATGTAAATGTTATTTTAATAATCCCTTTAAATTTTATCTGTTGCTGTTACCTCTTGAAATATGATATATTTAGATTGCTAATCCCACTCATTCAGAAATATGCCAAGAGATATTCTGTGGGGAAATGGTGCTTCTTATAGTGTAAATTTTCTCCTTTACCTTTGCTAATATCATGGCAGAATTTTTCTTATCCCTTGTGAGGCAGTTGTTGACTGAGTTTTTCATCCTTACAATCCTGTCCCATGGTATTTAACATAAAAAAATAAAACTGTTAACAGATTCTTGCTGGAAAAAAATAAAATAGGAGTTTTATATTCTTAGGCTGGAAAGATAAAAATTGGAAGTAAAGTGGACATTAATTCTTTGAAATTGCCCCCCTCAAATGAAGTGAAAGGAGAGTGTCTGTCAGGCATAGAGGTTAGATTGGACGAAGACTCAGAGATGGGAGCTGAAATGCCCCATAGAAGGAAATAAAAGAAATATTCTGAACCTCACAAAATGTATGTATATAAATATTATTACACCTATTTCAAAAATGATAAAATGTGGTCCAAACATGTTAGACTCTCAAGAAAAATGTTCTTGGTGATAAATTTTGGCTGATTTTTATTTTGTTTCTTTTTAGAATTGTATTTTTTACATTTACTAAATGCGAAGTAGAACAATTATTTGCAGATTGTTGTTGTTCAGTCATTTCAGTTGTGTCTGACTCTTAGCTAATGAGTACCTGAGAATTTTACCTGAAACTGTTAATCCCTATTATGTCTAATTTTCTTTTCTGTTTAAATATATAATAAATTAAACATGTAAATTTCAAAACTCTTCTGCTTATCTATGATTTTTAATCCTTCCTTCTGTGCATTAAAAAAAGTTTTGAATGATGTTTTGTATTTAGTTATTTCTTTCTTCTTTATTTTCTTCTTTCTTTCTCTTCCATCCTTCTCTTCTTTCTTCTTCCCTTTCTTCTCTACTCCTCTTCTTCCACCCTCTCTTTCTCACCTTTGCTTTTCTCTTTCATATTTTCTTTCATTCTTTCATCCTTTCTTTTCTCCTCTCTCTCACTCTTTCCCTAACTATCTTCTCTCCTTCCTCTCTTCTTTTTCATTTTATCTGCCATAACTATAACCCATCTCTAATCTTTTTCCTCCTTCCACTCATCCTTGTGGGGGAATGAGAATGAAAGTAAAACGTCTATGTCACATATGCAAATATGCATGTGAAAATTCCCATATTGGCTTGTTTTTAAAATATTGTACAAATTTTTCAGCTTTTAAATATATTTTATTTCATTAAATGTTTCACAATTACTAATAAACACTTTTTAACATTCATTTTTGAAAATTTTAAATTCCAGATACTCTCCTTTCCTCTAAATCCTTTTCCACTACTTCGGAAGTAAAATGACAGGATATCAATTATACATGTGAAGTCACACAAAATTTATTTCCATATTAGCCCTATTATTAAAAAAACACACACAGAAAAATAAAGTTTAAAAACTATACTTCAATCTGTATTGGGAGTTCATCAGGTTTCTCTGTGGAAAGAATAGCATTTTTCATAATATTCTTTATAATTGTCTTGGATCATAGTCTTGATCAGAATAACTGAGTCTTTGACAGTTCATGGTATTTACAATATTGTTGTTGCTATGTACAATATAATCCTAATTTTGCTCACTTCATTTTGCATCAATTCATATAAGTCTTCCTAGTTTTTCAAATGATCCTGCTCATCATTTCTTATTTCACAGTAGTGTTCCATTACAATTGCATAGCATAACTTGTTCGGCCACTTCCCAATTGATGAGCATCTCTTTAACTTTCAATTCTTTTGCAACATGAAAAGAGCAGCGATTAATACATATATATATACATATATGTATGTGTGTATACATACATATGCATATAGATCTATATGTGTTCATTATATTTATATACATATTTGAATATGTCTATATACATATATGTGCATATACATATATACATATATTATATATATGTATATATATCTTTTTATGTTACTGATAATAGCATTAATGTCTTCTGATAAATTACTGTTCATATCCTTTGATCATTTATCAGAGAATGGATCTGGATCTTTTTTTTATAAATTTGGCTCAGTTCCCTATATATTTGATAAATGTAATCTTTATCAGATAAATTTCATATACATATTTTTCTCAGTTTCCTATTTTCCTTCCACTTTTTAGCTGCATTAATTATGTCTGTGCAAAAAAAATCATATAGTCAAAATTATCCATTTTATTTCCCATGATCGCTTTTTTCTCTCTTATTTGTTGGTTAACTCTTATTTTATCCATACAGTTACATTTCTCCATGCTTCTCTAATTTACTTAACATACAACTTTTTATGTCCAAATAATTTATCTTCTTTTTATATTTTCTTGATATACAGTATGAGATTTTGGTCTGTGCCTAGTTCATGCCAAACTCTTTTCCAGTTTTCCCAGAAATTTTTGGTCAAATGGTCATTTCATAACCCAAGAGCTTGAATATTTGGGTTTAATCAAACACTAGATTACCATTTTTATTTACTACTCTTATTGTATGCCTAATCTAGTTACTGTTCCACCCCTCTATTTCTTATCCAGTAATAGATTGCTTTTGTTATTACTACTTTGTAATACAGTTTAAAATCTCATACTTCTAGCTAGCCTTCCTTCACATTTTGCCTTGACTCCCTACATATTTTTTTTTTACTTTTGTGTTTTTTAGAGGAATTTTGTAGGATTTTTCTAGGTCTATATAATAGTTCTTTCGTAGTTTGATTGATATGGCACTGAATAAGTAAATTAACTTAGGTAAAATTGTCATTTTAGCATATTGACTAGGTCTACCCATTAGCAATTACTATTTTTTCAATTTTTTAGACCAGTCTTTATATGGGTGAAGGGTATTTTGCAATTGTGTCTTTTTCCTTTTTTATCTTTGCTAAATTAATGAGATTGAATCTCAGAGTCCCTCTAAATTTCACTTCTCCAATTAGAGATTTGGAAAACTTTTCATATGGATGTTGATGTCTTGGATTTCTTCTTTGCAATCTCTCCATTCACATCCACTAATGATTTGCAAATGTCTCTTTTTATAAATCAACTGATAAATGTTCATCATTTAAAATAAACAACTCATGATAAATTCACCATTTTAAAATTCACTTATTCCTCTGTCATGAAATTGTTTTCTATATATTAAAAATATCATCTCCATCACACCAATATCTCAAAGTCCATTGCCTATGAGATAAAAGAAAACAAAAGATTAATAATAAATTAATTTAAAAATATTTTCACTGCTTCCATTCATTCAACAGTGCCTAACTATGCTCCCCTTACAGATTATTTCTCCTTCTGCACTTTGGATGTCAGTCAAATTGATCCGGCAAATAGCATGGGGTAATGGGGAAATAAACTTAGATTCAAAAGCCTTCAGTTTATTCCTACTACTGGGACCTTAGGACAGTCATCTAACTTCTCTGAAACTGCTTCCTCCATTGTAAAATGGGTACAATGATACTTGGACAACGAATTCATAGGGTTTTTCTGAGACAAAGAAGCTATCCACAAACAAAGTATTACATTTGAGCCATTTTGCCTTAATTCATCATCTCTAGAAAATAAGTATTTCATCTTAGAAGTCCTCACCCATCATATGGTAACACAAAAATATTATTGAAGGCTTGTAACTTACCTAAACCTGAGTACAGTTGGAAATAAAAGCTTGACCCTTTACCTTTTTTTTGTTTGATTTTAAAATGCTTTAACAAACACTTTGCAGCAAAAAGTAGGAATTTAGGAAAGTTAACATATCCTCTTTTGCCCAAAGTATCCAGATAATTCAGTCCAAATGAGATTTACTAACTATGGTGTAGTTAGTTTTATAAAGAAGAGTGAGATTTATTAGACAGAAGAGGGGAGAGAGAGCATTACAAGGATGATGGGGGTGGGGTGACCAGTGCAAAAAACACAGAAATGTGTTTTTGAGATGGGCAATTGTGAATAAGGTACAGTGAGAAGAGCAGTTTGGTTACATCACAGTATTCAAAGGGAAGGAATAATATCCAATGAGGTAGGAAAGGCATGTTGAGACCAGATTGTGCAGGGCTTTAAATACTAAATGGAAAAGTTTATATGATGATAGGAAGTCAACAGAATTAGTTTAGTAGGGTAGTCACATTGTCCTATATGCACTAAAAAAAATTACTTTGAAAGTATTGTTTGGAAGGAACTGGAGATTTAAGAGATATAATGAAGGGAATTTGGATAGATTGTTAAAATAATATTGAAGAAAAATGATGGAGCATAAACTAAAATGGTGGCTGTATTTGTGAAGAGAAGTGTTCAGATTTAAGATGTATGAGAAATGGCAAGATTTATAGAGGTGAGGAAGAAATTTTAGGAGTTTATTGAGTGAAGGAATAACATGATCAGACCTCTGATTTAGGAAAATTACTTTAACAGCTGTGTGGATGGATTGGGGTCAGGAGAGATATAAGGTAAGGCAATCACTTAGAAGATTATAGAAGTTCAGGGAAGAAGTGATAAGATCCTGATCAAATATGGTGAAGGTGGAAGTAGAAAGCAAGGAAAAAATGCAAGTAATGTTGTGGAGCTAAAATCATTTAAGGCTTGGCAACACTTTGGAGATGGGCTGAAGAAATATGAGACATCCAGGATGGTTCTAATGGCAGATCTGTTTGTCTAGAAGGATGATGGTGCTCTCAAGAGAAATGGGAAAATTTGAAAGAGGCATGGTTTTGGGGGAAGGGTAATTTTGAAGAAGATAATCAATTTGATGGAAATGTAAAAGAAAAAGGCAAGTTATTCATAGACATATTTGAAGGAACTCATGTATCAGTTTATACAGTAAAGATATAGTGTTTTTTTTAATATAAAAAAACAGGAATGTGTTTATGTGTGTGTTGGTGTGTATGTGTGCATGCATGCATTCATGCATGAAGGAGCAAGTTTGGGAGAAGAGAGTCCTATTGGTCAATGTGTTATTTGTTTTAAAGTGACTTCCACTTCATTTGGATTTGGGAAGTAATTTACAAAAGAGAAAATAACTAAGAGTAAAATGAACCTACACCCTAGGGACATGAAGAAAGCAACTATGTATGAGGATTTTCATCATCCTACGTTGAAGAAATCACCAGCAACCTAACACAGGCAATGCTATTAACTATGCTGGCTGTTATCAAGGTCTATGACATATTTGATTTGCTTAGGAGTAGAATTTAGAACATTTTATACTATAGAAAATTGTTGTTGCAAAGATATTTCACATTTTAGAGGATTAACACTGTATCAGGAAATTAACGAAGCAAAGAGTCAGGAAAAAATACATTCTCCCTGGGTTCACAGGTTGAATTCTCAAACACCAAGAAATAGACAGGAGAACATGGAAATATACTCAGAGAAAAAAAAGTTATGGACACTGAGCAGAGATTAACAATTATGATATCTTTAGAGAAATTCCAATTGATAGAAGTTAGGAATATGAGAATCCAATTCAGGTAGGATATCTTGATTTAAAAGGGCAAAGGTCACCTATTTTATTCCACACCATTGTTGATCCTCTTAACTTAAGTGTTGCCACTAGACTTTGATGACTGGACTGGAGAGTGAGACTGATGATTTCGCACAACTCTGCCTCACTTAAATCCAGTTCATGCACAAGTCAAGACATCACCCTCATGATCCCATTGGCCCTTTTCATGAATGAAGGAGGTACATCATTGTAAACCTCCTTGTAGAAAGATTTTATGTGAGTGATGTGAAAAAGAAAACAATGTAAACTGAATGTTTCTTATATAAGATGACATATCTGGAGCTGGCTAGGTGGTGCAGTGAATAGAGCAGCAGCCCTGGAGTCAGGAGAACCCAATTTTAAATCTGGCCTCAGACACATAACACACACACACACACACACACACACACACACACAAATCAAAAGTCACTTAACTCCAATTGCCCTCCAAATAAAATAAAATAAAATGATATATCCTTAGAAGTACCTACTATCTCTACTGATAATGGATTTACTGTGTTAAATATCTATAATCTCAAATAAGATATACAGGCACTTGGGTATAGAAATCCATCTTGTCATTCTAGAAAGTCAGGGGGTGTTGGAGGAGGATATAAGAGAGAACAGATTGGGGGAAGGGGTATTCAATAGGTTTGCTATCTCAGGGTTGGGGTAGGGGAGAGATGGGGAGAAAATTTGAAACTCAAAATCTTGGGGAATTGAATGTTGAAAACTAAAAACAAATGCATTTTAAAAATAATTATCTATTCTCAGATTTTAAACAGAAAATCATCATCTCAACCTCATAATATCTCAATATATATTGATAAATTTTTCTATTCTCTATATATGTGTTTATATATATATACATATATATTTCTAGAGCGAATAGAAAAATTAAGTAAAATATAAAATGAAATCTTAAGCCTTATTCCACTTGAGCCCACTGAAAAGAGCTGAGCATATATCATTGGCATTGTCTGATAGATAACATTGTTAATATTAATTAAGTTGATATCTATGTTGAAAAATGAAATCCTGCTGGGCAAGTTTTAATTTTAAAAATATTTAATATTTCAATAGAGCTCTGGTATACAGCTTTTTAGTTGTATTTTATGATGAAAATGTTTATAATTTATTTAAAATCTATCATGAAAGCAGTATTTTTCAATTTATCCTCCAGAAATTGAATTGTGCTTATTCAAACATATGCAAGCCTCTAAAATCATAACCTGAAGTATCCCTGATTGCTCAGAAAGAGAGTATTTATCATTAGGTTTTTGTAGTGCTGGAATGCAATAGTCAGCTATGGCTTTGCTTGCAATGACTGAAAGGAAGTGTAGGAATGATAGGAGGAATCATGAAGTCTTAAAAGTTTGGCATATAGTAACTGACAAAATAGCAAAAAATGATTAAATAGTAGTCCAAAGCAAAAGATCCAATTTTGTGATATGAAAATGAACCACAGAGAGCTGAGAAGTCCTGTAGAATAAGGAATTTCTACTCTCTGAAAATGACTAGATTTGAGTTATTACTCTTAATAAATTCAATCTCTGGTGTTCTTGGGCCTTCAGGGTAACTTAACACCATTTCTAAAAGGATTCATCATGGTCTGCCAGAAAGAGTTTTGAACTTGAAGTCACAAGTTGCTTGAGTTCAAATCTAAATTCTGACCAGTCAATACTTGTGTGACCCGGAAAAACACATTTTAGCCTTCCTGAGTCTTACTTTCTTTATCTGTAAAACAAATGAATTTAACTATATTATTCCTTCCTTCCCATCCATCTTTATAACTATTATGTCTTTCCTTATCATTTGGACTCATTCTGTATTGCAGAGAAATTATGTAAGTCCATATATTAATTGCCATTTGTTAAGGCATCCAGAAAAAAAAAAAACCTGGTGATTTCAAGGACGGGGGTATATAGTTATAGTTCAATAGGATCTATATGTAGTTATCTATAAACATCTTTTCTGCAACAACATTTTTATCCCAATCTAGTGGCATAGCCGATAGAGTGCTATAGCTGGAGTCAAGACGGCTCATCTTCATGAGTTCAAATTTTAACTCAGAAATTTTCTAACTGGTGACACAGGCAAGTCACTTAACCCTGTTTGCCTCAATTTCCTCAACTGAAAAATGATCTGGAAAAGGAAATGTCAAAGCACTTCAATATCTCTGCCAAGAAAATCCCAAATGGGGTCAGAGAATGGTTCACGACTGAAATACAAGTTTTTTTTTTTTTTTACCACCACCTAAACATATTCTGACTGTCTTTTCTTCCTATCCCTTGTAGATGCTCTGATAATACAAGCTATTATTAGCATTAGTTTAAATTAGGAAAGCAAATTACTGCCCTCCCCCAAGCCCAAATTAATTAATGTATCAAGTATAACATTTTTGTGACTGATCAAACAAAAGTTAGTCATATTATTGCTGGGAGGAAGTGGGTCAATTCACCACCCCTTTTAGTCTTCTCCACAAAGCCCACACTTCTGAGTTGCATAATATCCAATGGAACACAATAGAAATTTGCAAATCTCACTACCACAGTTTCACCCAGAAACTTTGCAGCTTGCCAAATAGATCCCTGAATAATGATTTGCCAAAAATAGAGGTATGATAAAAACTAAAAGCAATTTTATAACCTTAACTTGATGGCAGGTAGGAAAATGCCCTCAAAAGCCAGGAAGAACCTGGTCAGGTCTTGCCTTTGTCATACAGTCATGTAATCTCTTAATTCTCTAGCCAGTTCTCTGAGACTATGACTTACAGTGAAGCTACTGACCAGAATTGGTAGAGGCAGTTCTTCATCAGCATTTCCCTAAGCCAATGAAATCTCAGGTCCAACCAATGTCCCTCTCAGTTAAGCTAAGACATTCAAAAGAATTAGCACAGGAAATTGTTCAAAAAACAGGATTAAAATGTGGAAAGTCTCTCTCTGTATCTGTCTCTCTCTGTCTGTCTGTCTCTCTCCCTCTTTCTTTGCCTAGTTGACTCAATATAGCTAGCTAGAGTGTGGCACTAGTGGAAAGTATTTGGAATATGTAGTTTGAGAACCAGAGTGAGAATACAACTTCTGATAATTAACTGTGTGACCTTTGGAAAGTCACTTACCCTCAGTGGACACCATTTTCCTCAAAAGTTATATATCAAAGAACAAAAATAAATGATTTTGAAAAGAATATCAAACTGTTAATAACCATATGAAAGAATGCAAATCAAAACAACTCTGATGTTACCTCACAGCCAGAAAATTGACCAAGATGACAAAAGATGGAACTAGTTCAAGTTGAAGTACTTGTGGAAAGACGAGCACCCTGCTACATTGAGAGTGGAATTGTTAATTGGCACAGCCATTTTGGAAAGAAATCTGGAGTTATGCTAAAAATGTAGCTAAAATGTAAATCTCTTTAAGGCAGCTATCCCACTGCTTTGTTGGTATATACACTAAGGGCATCAAAGATAGAAAGTCTCAAATGCACCAAAATATTTATACCATTACTTTTTTGAGCAACAATGGCCTGGAAACAAAGTAGATTTCTGTTATAGGAATGTAAATTTTTAAGATCTTCCCTACCCCTAGGTGAAGTGCAGGTATGTTATGGTACATTAGCATTCTAGGTTAAGCCTGTGGTAGGAGGCTTGTTTTTCAGGAGATACTTTGTGATTGGGCAGTGGGTCAAGATGATTGTGATATTCTCTGGCCCAGGAGAAAGCTACATAATCCCTGATGTGAGGCTTTATTTTGGGGCTCACTTTGAGAAGTGTTGTGCGATTTGACCAGATGAGACTCTGGGAAGCCATTGAGAGCCTCCTGGATTTGAAAACCCAGTTGTTGATGCTTCCCTCTCTGGTAACTGACTAGGTATAGATGTAATGGTTGGACAGTTGGAGGCCTATCTGCTTGATCTGTTTGTCTCTCTGTGTTCTTGTACCTTCTTCTTTTAACCTGTCTGTATACGCTGAAGTTCAGGGTGCTGACTTTTCCCCTGAACTAGGTAGATGATAGTTTGATTGGTTAAAGCAAGATTGTTAACCCATTTGAGTTGCTTTCATTTAGAAAAGCAGATCTAAGAACCTGTGTTGGCAGCCACCCTGGGTATGCTGGTGTGATTACTGCAATGATGTCCATTGATTAGAGATGGCTAAACAAATTGTGTCATGTGAATGTAACTGAATGCTATTGTATCATAAGCATTAATGAATACAAAGAAGGCAGAAGTTCTGCATATACATGAAATGTTATGTATATATGAAAATATATTGTTGTATAGTTTATATACTATGATCTATTAGCTAATGATGCAAAGTAAATTAAATAGAATTAGGAAAAGAATATGCACAAATATGACAATAATGCAAATAAAATGAACAATAAAAAAATTGAAATAGAATACTAGATAAATTCAGTCACCAAACTAGACCCCCAAAGAGGAGCAAAAATAATGCATCTATCTCCCTTTTTTTGCTGAAGGGGAAGACTATGCAAATAGAACATAGAATATATTCTCAGACAAGATTAATATTTGGTTAGTTCTATTAAACGGATCTATTGAGGGGGGGGGCTTTTTGGTGGGGAGAAGGTAGTGCAATTGAGGTTGTGACTTGCCCAAGGTCACATCACATGGCTAGTTTTATGTTAATTGTCTGAGGTCTTATTTGAACTCAGTTCCTACTGACTCCAGGGCTTGTGCTCTATTCACTGTGTCACCTAGCCACTCCCATTCTATTTTCTTACAATTTTTTTCATCATAATAAGAAGAGTTTTCTCTGATAAGAAAAGGATAGGACTATTTTGGGCAACTAATGTAAAGTAATAGTAAAATAGCAATAATATCAAAATTCTTTAAAAAATAAACTAGTAAATTAGTCAAACAAATTACTCCAGTAAGTTTTGAAACTAAGGTACAAGGAAGTTAACTAATATATCCAACATCACACACATATTTAGCATCAAATGCAGCATTTGAATTAAGATCCTAGATTCCAGGGCCATTTTTACTTCCATTTCATCACTTTAAAGGCATTATGTGTGGGACCTTGGGAAAATATTTTGGGGGGCCTTGTCTACATATATAAATTCATAAAATGTATTACATAATTCATGGGTCTATGTGAGGTATACCAATTCATCACTAAAGATTTAGAATAATTACTTTAAAACCTTCATCTTTTCACAAACATTACTGAAATTTAAAACACTGAACCATACAGAGATGAAACAATGGTCTAAATTTGCATTATTATTTTAGTCCACTTGAGCACTTATACTTAAATATAAATCCTTCTACCAATCGTCCTGGGTATTCTTTTTTTTTTCTTTTTGAAGGTCAATTGGGATTAAGTGACTTGCCCAAGGTCACACAGCTAGTTTTTGTGTTAAGTGTCTGAGGCTTGATCCAAACCCAGGTCCTCCTGACTCCAGGGTCGGTGCTCTAGTCACTTCACCACCTAGCCGCCCCGCTCCTGGGTATTCTCTTTTTTTAATATTGTTAAATTAATTTGTTTGTTTCCTTTTGGTTTACAGTATTCAATTCTGCAATCCCTTGAGTTTCACATTTTGTCACCTTCCCTCCCCTCCCCCCAACCAGGGCGGCATATAGTCAAGTATAGGAGAAGTAAATAATTTCAAATTATACATTAGTCAGGTTATAAAGACAGATTGTATCAGCTGGAATAAAAAAATGGTAAAGAGGACATAAAACCAAATAAGAGAAGGAAAAAGATCAGTTATTTTGCTTCCACCTGGATATAAACTCAGTTCTTTCTAGCTCTTTCTCTGGATGCACATATTTCTCTCCATCATGAGTCTTTTGGGTTTGACTTATATCACTACATTGCTGAGAGGAGTACAGTCTATCAAAGTTGGTCATTACACATATGTTGTGTCTGTAATTGTGTACAAATTTCTCCTTGTTCTACTCTTCTCACTCAGCATCAGTTTGAATAAGCCTCTCCAGGTAAATATGAAGACTGTCTGCTCCTTGTTTCTTATTCCACAATAGTATTCCATAACATTCATATACCACAACTTTTTCAACCATTCCCCAATTGATGGGCACCACTTTAATTTCCAATACTGTGCCACAACCAAAAGAGCTGCTATAAACATTTTTGTACATATGGGTCTTTCTCCCACTTCTATGATCTCTTTGCAATAGGAGTGGTATTGCTGGATCAACATGTATGAAAGTATTTATAGCCCTTTGAGCATAATTTCAGATTGCTCTCCAGAAAGGCTGGATCAGTTCACAACTCCACCAGCAATGCATTAGTGTTCCAATTTACCCACATCCTCTCCAGCATTTGTCATTTTCCTGTTTTGTCATGTTAGCCAATCTGACTGTTGAGATGTGGTACCTCAGAGTTGTTTTGATTTGTATTTCTCTAATCAATAGTGAATTAATGCATTTCTTCATGTGCTTATAAATATCTTTAATTTCTTTCTCTGAAAACTGCCTGTTCATATCCTTTGACCATTTATCAATTGGAGAATGACTTGTATTCTTATAAATTTGACTAAATTTTCTGTATATTTTAGAAATGATTCCTTTGTCAGAGACATAGGTTGTAAGGATTGTTTCCCAATTTCTCACCTCCCTCTTTATCTTGGTTACATTGGCTTTGTTTGTACAGAAACTTTTCAATTTCATGTAGTCAAAATTATCCATTTTACATTTTATGATGTTCTCTAATTCTTGTTTAGTCATAAAGTCTTTCCCTCTCCACAAGTCTTATAGTAAACTATTCCTTGTTTTAGGAGACTGATTACAGTATCAACATTTATACCTAGATCATGAACCCATTTAGACTTGATTTTGGTATATGGTGTTAGATAATGGTCTATGGCCAGGTTCTGCCATACTAGATTCCAGTTTTCCCAGCAATTTTTGTCAAATAGTGAGTTCTTATCCCCAAAATCAGGGTCTGGGGGTTTATCAAACAATAGATTACTATGGTCGTTGACTTCTGAAACTTGTGTGCCTAATCTATTCCATTGATCCACTCCTCTATTCCTCAGCCAGTACTAAGTAGTTTTGAGGACTGCTGCTTTTGATTTTTTTAATTTTTTTATATATATATTTGAATATTTGATTTAAAAACTTTCAGTTCCAGATTCATTCCCTTCCCCCCCTGCCACCCACCCCCACTGGGAGGACAAGCAGTTCAGTATAGGTTGTACATGTGTGGTTAATGCAAAACTATAACATAGTAGATGTATTGTAAAAGACTGACTATTTTTCCCTCCCTCCTATCCCACCTCCCACTTGTTCTATTCTCTACTTTGATCCTGTCCCTTTTCAAAAGTGGGTGCTTCCAACTTCCCTCTCCCCAAGACTGCCCTCCCTTCTATCATCCCCCCTCACATACCCTTCCTCCCCCTATTCTCCTGGAGGGTGAGATCCCCTATTTAGTGTGTATTTCCCTCCCTTCTCAAGCCAGATTCAATAGGAATAAGGTTGACCTATTCCTTTTTGCCTTCCTATTCTTCCCCTCCATTGTAACCATTTTCCCTTGCCTCTTCTGTATGAAAGTTTGCCCCACTCTGTCTCTCCCCTTCTCCTCCCATTATATTCCTCTCACCTCTTAATTTCACCTTTTAAGTATCATCCCTTCCTGTTAAATTGTTCCCGTGCCCTCTATCTATGTATACCTGTAAAAGTATACATACACATTCACATATGTATTCATATGCCCGCATACCCTCATATAAAGACATATATATATATATTTCTAATCCCTTCAACTACTGAGAAAAGTTTCATAGGTTACAATTATTGTTTTTCCATGTAGGAATGTTAATAGTTCAACTTTGGCCAGGTGGCTCAGCGAGCAAGAGCATGGCTCCAGTGCCGGGACGACCCGGATCAAATCCGGGCCCAGAGACTCAGCACCACACACAGAAACCAACTGGCCATGCAACCCTGAACAAGCCACTCAACCCCGATTGCTTCAAACAAAAAAATAGTTCAACTTTGATAAGTTCCTTATGATTTCTTTTCCCTGTTTACCTTCTCATGCTTCTCTTGCTTCTTGTATCTGAATGTCAAATTTGCTATTCAACTCTGGTTTTTTCAGCAAGAATGCTTGAAAGTCCTCTATTCCAATGAATGACCATATTTTCCCCTGAAACATGATACTCAGTTTTGCTGGGTAGGTGACTCTTGGTTTTAATCCCAGCTCCCTTGACCTCCAGAATATCACATTCCAGACCCTTCGATCCCTCAGTGTAGAGGCTGCTAGATCCTGGGTTATCCTGATTGTGTTTCCACAATATTCAAATTGTTTCTTCCTGGCTGCTTGTAATATTCTCTCCTTAATCTGGGAATTCTGGAACCTGGCTATAATATTCCTAGGAGTTTTCCTTTTGGGATCTTTTTCAGGAGGTGATCGGTTGATTCTTTCAAGCTCTATTTTGCCCTCTCGTTCTAAAACATCAGGGCAGTTTTCTTTGAGGACTTCCTGGAGGACACTTTCCAGGCTCTTACTTTGGTCATGGCTCTCAGGCAGTCCAATAATTTTTAAATTATCTCTCCTGCATCTATTTTCCAGGTCAGTGGTTTTTCCCATGAGATATTTCACATTGCCTTCTATTCTTTCATTTGTTTGGATCTGTTTGACCGCATCTTGATTTCTCATAAAGTCATTAGCTTCCATTTGCTCCAATCTAATTCTGAAGCAATGATTCGCCTCAATGAGCTTTTGAGATTCTTTTTCCATCTGACAAATTCGACTTTTTAAGGCATTCTTCTCCTCATTGCCTTTTTGAGCCTCCTTTGCCATTTGAGTCAGTCTGTTTTTTAAGGTATTATTTTCTTCAGTCAGGCTGTTGACTCTCATTTCATAATTTTCTTGCATTGTTCTCATTTCTCTTCCCAATTTTTCCTCCACTTCTCTTATCTGCTTCTTAAGGTCCTCTATGGCCTGTAACCAGCTTGTATTTTCCTTTGGTGCAGGAGTTCTGACTTCACTGTTTTCCTCCTGTTCCATGCCTTACTCCTTCTTATCCCCAAAATAGGAGTGTAATGTTGGAATCTTCTGTCTGCTTTGTTTCCTTTGCCTGCTCATTTTGCCACTCAATGATTTGACTTTTGGGCTTTTTGCCACAGTAGGACTCTGCCACCAGACAGGGGAGTTTTCGTCCCAAATGCTGGGGTTTTCTCAGCTGCCAGAGGTATTAGATGGGTGCCCTCTCTGAGGTCTCCACACGCTCTGGCAAGCTGGACACACACCCCAGGACCTCCACCCTAGACTGCAATCCAGATCCAAGCAGGTTAAAGCAAGAGCGATGACCCCTCAGACTGGTGCTTCGTCCCCCTACACTCTGCAGGCCAGGAGCTGAAGCTGCCACGTGGTGCTGGCAGGCTGTGCTGGTGTCTCAGTGGTTTCTCGCTCCAGGGGTAAAAGCCACGCACTCCCACTTCCTGGGTCCCAAAGTCCAGACTGCACTGGCCTCTCACCTTGTCCTTCGCATCTATGTATTGATAAATCTGGAAACGGCCACAGCTGCTGCTGATCTGGAGTCCCTCTGGCTGGCGGCTGGTCAAACCCGCCCTGGGGCTAAAGCCTCGGAGTGATGCTGGGCTCGGCTCCCAGAGCTTTGCGCTGGCTGATTCCTGCTGGCCTGCTGGGCTGTCCTCAGCGGGAGGTTAGCTTCTCTGTGTCATTTTGTGGGTTCTGCAGCTCCAAAGTTTGTTTAGAGTACCCTTTTTACATGGATTGGGGAGGATGAAAGCCGGAGCCGCGGGAAGGTCTTGCTTCTACTCCTCCATCTTGGCTCCGCCCCCCCGAGGCCTGCTGCTTTATAGTACAGATTGAAATTTTGATATTCTGGACCATTTGTTCTTCCAAATGAATTTTGTTACTATTTTTTCTAGCTCTATAAAGTAGTTTTTTGTTAAATTAATTGGTATGGCACTAAATATATAATTTAATTTAGGTAAAATTGTCATTTTTATTATATTAGCTCAACCTAGCCACGAGCAATTGATATTTTTCCAATTAGTTACATATGACTTTATGTGTGTGAAAAGTGTTTTGTAGTTGTGGTCATATAGGTCCTGGGTTTGTTTTGGCAGGTAGATTCCCAAATATTTTATAATGTCTACAGTAACTTTAAATGGGATTTCTCTTTCTATCTCTTGTTGTTGAATTTCATTGGAAATATATAGGAATGCTGAGGATTTATGTGGATTATGAGGATTATTTTATATCCTGCAACTTTGCCAAATTTATTTATTGTCTCAAGTAATTTTTTTACTTGATTCCCTAGGATTCTCTAAGTACATCATATCATCTGCAAAGAGTGATAGCTTGGTCTCTTTTTGCCTAATTTACTTCCTTTGATTATTTTCTTCTCTAATTGCTACTGCTAATGTTTCTAGTATCAGATTGAATAAGAGGGGTGATAGTGGACACCCTTGTTTCACCCCTGATTTTATGGGAAATGCTTCTAGCTTCTCCCCATTACATATACTATTTGCTAAT
The DNA here is from genome assembly GCF_028583685.1 of Petaurus breviceps papuanus. Taxonomy (NCBI): domain Eukaryota; kingdom Metazoa; phylum Chordata; class Mammalia; order Diprotodontia; family Petauridae; genus Petaurus; species Petaurus breviceps. The sequence continues at coordinate 3,190,519 of NW_027187332.1, forward strand.
GGCTTTAAATAGATGCTACCTATTATTTTAAGGAAGGCTTCATTTATTCCTATACTTTCTAATGTTTTTAATAGGAATGGATGTTGTATTTTGTCAAAAGCCTTTTCTGCATCTATTGAGATGATCCTGTGGTTTCTGCTAGTTTTATTGTTGATATGATCAATTATACTGATGATTTTCCTAATATCAAACCATAATTGCATTCCTGGAATAAATCCTACCTGATCAAAGTGTATTATTCTTGAGATAAGTTACTGTAGTCTTTTTGCTAGTATTTTATTTAGAAAGTTTGCATTTATATTCATGAGGGAGATTGGTCTATACTTTTCTTTCTCTGTTTTATCTCTTCCTGATTTAGGTATCAGTACCAGATTTGTGTCATAAAAAGAAATTGTTAGGACTCCTTCTTCACTAATTTTTCCAAATAGTTTGTAGAGTATTGGAATCAATTGTTCTTTAAATGTTTGATAGAAATCACTAGTGAATCCATCTGGCCCTGGAGATTTTTTCCTAGGGAGTTGGCTGATGGCTTGTTCAATTTCTTTTTCTGAGATGGGATAATTTAAGGAATTTACTTCCACTTCAGTTAATCTGGGCAACTTGTATGTTTGTAAGTATTCATTCATTTCCCTAAGATTGTCAAATTTATGTGCATACAATTGGGAAAATTAATTCCTAATTATTGTTTTGATTTCCTCTTCATTGGAAGTAGATTCACCCTTTTCATTTTTGCTACTCATAATTTGGTTTTCTTCTTTCTTTTTTTTATCATATTGACTAAGGGTCTGTCAATTTTGTTGGTTTTTTTCATAAAACCAGCTCTTAGTTTTATTTATTAATTCAATAGTGTTCTTAATTTCTGACCCAGAAGGCACGGCAGGCAGAGGCAGGCCTGGAAATTGTGGCCGGCAGAGCAAGGCCCAGAAGGGGCCTGATCAACTTGGAGGGCAAGTCTTCCCACCAAGCATAAGGTCCACTACAAGCCTTATCACCAAAGGACTGGGACTGCAAAGAGCAAGGTAAGAAGCAAATTCAGGGGCCCCTGTCCTGGACAGCAAAAGCTCTTGGGGATTCTTAACACTATTCATCAGATATTCCAGTACAATAGTTTATGATGGAATTGTTCACATCACTCCTCAGACATCCAGACTCCCTCAGCACATTACAAATATATATATACCATCATTTTTAAAAATGTGTTTATAGGCACTTTCAATAGTTAATATTGGAAGTTAGAATACACTGAACAGCTTCTATCACTCTATACATCAATTCACATTAGAAGAAAAACTGCAAATGTTACCCTTTTGGAATATGAAAAAAATGAAACACTAAAAAATTTTTTAAAAATTCATTGCAGAATGGAACCCTGTTTTAGATATTTTTCATGAAAAAGATTCCTGAATAGGAGGCCCTGATAATGATATTAATTTTCATGAAATAGTTCATTTTAAATATAATTCATACATTTTGCTCTAAAGTTTAATTTCTTACAATATTATTTCTTGTATTGACAGTAAAAATAAACCAAGAACAGAATGTTGATAATATATTTACATTTCATAATGCTCTATTTTTGATACCTCATATAAATAACTATAATTTTATATCAAATAATAAAATACAACAAATTATAATTTAAGAAAATGAAATCAAGAGGAACTTATTGTTCAGTTGTGAAACAAAGTTATAGTAATTTCCAATATAAAACAACATTATGCCTTGTTTTTTGCACTATTGTTTATCAGAGTCCAAACATACATAAACATGGAAAGACAAACACTCCATTCTGTCCATAAACTATTCAGCCTCCAAAATTACTACATAAAACAGGACACCAAATATGATGAGACAGTACATATACATTTTGATCACAACTGTCAATCTGCCATTCTTAAAATGGGAAAATTTTTTAATTGTAAGTTTATTACATCAGTTTGAAGAAACAGTGGCTTATATATTTATTTTTTTTAAGAAATTGGGTTAAGTAACTTGCTCAAGGTTACACGGCCAGTTATTTCTGGCTGTGGTGCTAAGTATCAGAGCCCGAATTCGATACCAGGTCATCCTGACTCTGGGGCCGGTGCTCTTACTCACTGTGCTACCTGGCCACCCCTATATATTTAATTATTGAAAATTTAGAGAAAGCACCCAAAACTTTTGATCTACCAATGAAGGTCATACTAGGCATTCTTAGAAGCAAATACAATAGTTAGATGCACAAAACATAGAGAGTATGCTATTAGTAAAAATATTTCAATATTGATATTGTCAAATTGCAATGTAATATGATATACCCATTATTTTGAAGGAGGCCTCCACTATCGCAGAAACTGCCAACATAGGATATTCTGATTAGACTAAATACCAAGGAAAATATTTCATACAGAAATAAAACTGGCCTTTAGCAACACTTCTGCGACTCCAAGGCTGTAACATTTCCCTCATTATCATTTTGTGTTGGAATCACACTGATTGTATACTTTAAGGGATTTTAATAACCTCTTTGTTCCTATCTGTACCCTAATAATGTCAAGTCACTACTAGCCCAAGCAATCTTCTTTACTGCACTAATAAATTTCCTTCCAATATTCAGTTTCCCTACTCACTTTTTGATCTATGGTTTTGCAGATTTCATAACAGGCAAAAATCTCCCTAGGGTCTCATGGAACCCAAGCTCACAAGCTCCCATAGCTATACTTATCTGTTAGGCATTGACACTACAAAGATAAAGATATAATCTTTACCTTCATAAAGCTTAAAAGTTATAAAATGTTCAAAAAATAACTTATGCAGCATAGGTTATGACATATGCAAGGTTAAAATAAATACGAAGAGCTCAAGAAAAATTTATGTGGGAGATAATTTAATCTAAGAGAATCACAGAAAAAGATAACTAACCTGAACCTTGAGGTAAAAGAAGGCTTTTGACAGGCTTGAGATGAAAAGAGACTCTATTCCAAGTTTAGGGGACAGACTACACATACACAAAAACAGGAGGGAGTAGCAAAAATTTGGAGAATAGCTCCTAGTTCTATCTGACTGGAATATAATTTTATAATACTAGCTTTACAAACTAACTGTAACTATAACAATATAAATAACTTTAGCAAAGAAACAATATAAAAAGCAGTTGGAGAAAAAAAAAGAGTCAGTTTGACATTATGAATAGAGAACTGGTCCTCAGAGTCAGAAATATCTGGGTTTCAAATCCTGCCTCTGGCACATAGAGGCTATGGAACTGTGGACAAATCCAAACCTCTCAGAGCTTTAGGTAAGCTCTTAAATTCTATAAATTGCAGAGAAGATGCAAGCATACATGAATAGAGAGAAAGTTTTTCACCTTAGGGTTCCCTATATCAATGAACTAACAGGTTCAATCCCTATCTTTAAAGTGATTAATACAAAAAGTTCACTGACTGAATTTTTATCTATTATTATTATCTTTTGATAAACTAGCTTTTAAAAATCCCTGTGCTTGGCTAACTACATAAATCTAATTAACTGAATAATCACCAAGGCAATTATTATCTAAAAGTCTGCCCTATCTACAAGGACATACAAAGGGTGTTTTTAAAATCACAAAACATGTTTAGTTACATTGTTCTCACTAAAAATGAATTTTAATGAGAGCAAAAAGGGGTTCATTCCATTAATAAATAAAATATTTGAAGTTATTTTGCCTTTATATTTCTATTGTCTTTTTTACAGTAGTATATGCACATAATTCATAAATTAACAAATTTATTGTTGTTGTTGTTATTTGGCAATGGAGAACACTAGCCTAGGGCACTAAGGGTTTAAAGAACTGGCCCCTGGTAACTCAGCTAACATATTAGGGACCAGGTGCCCCAAGACAGCTCCTTACATTTTAGCTGAATTCTACTTTATAAATTATAACCGCTACTGTTATTCCCCACCATTTCCTGTGAAGCAACAGAAAACTAAAAAAAAAAAATTTCAAATTTAATATTTCTGAGATTTCAAAATTCAATTACCTTTTTTTGTTTGCTTGTTTTGTTTTTTTTTTGAGGGGGGGAGGGCAGGACAATTGGGATTAAGTGACTTCCCCAAGGTCACATATCTAGTAAGTGTCTGAGGTTGGATTTGACTCCAGGGACGGTGCTGTATTCACTGTGCCTCCTAGCTGCCCCTGAAATTGGAGACAAAGATGGACTTGGAATCAGGAAAACCAAATTTTGAATTCTCCCTTACTGACTGTGTGATGCAGGGAAAATCACCTAACTTTTCCCATTTCAAATTTCCTCACCTGTACAATGAAGGCAATTATGATATATGCCTCTCAGATTTGTTGTGAGTATTAAATGAGACAAATGTAAAGCACGTTGAAAAACTTAAAAAAAACTTAATAAATGCTATCTAATAATATCATTATGTATCCACTGTATACTTGGTCCCATTCCACTATTTGGGGATAGGAGGGAAAGAGGAACTCAAATCAGAGCATAACAGTGAGGCACCACTCCTACACTTACCTGCTTCATCCTTCTATTTGAAAGAAAGCCCACAATTCCTTTGATCTGATCGTTTTTTCTCCATCAGGCAAAGGACTCTGAATACCACAGAAGGACACCTGCATAGTTAATGTAACTCTGCAGAAAAGGTAGCTGTCTGATGACTTGGAGGGCAGGGCCTGAAAATCATGCCAAGACATAGATAACCCTGTACCTTAGGTGGAAAATGGTTTGGCTCCTTCTCCTGGGGCTACACTACTGCAAAGCAGGTAGTCTCTGGAGCAGGATTTTTAAGTCCTTTCCGTTGAGGTCAAAGCATTCTGGAACAGTGAAGGGGTTCCAAAACATTGCAAAAATTTCTTTCAGTTTTTAAAAATAACTTTAAATCATTAATTCTTTCACTCAGTTGTAATTTACTCGAGTAGATTGTGTGATAGGTGGTCATAAGTAGAAGTCAAAAACTTCCCCATCCTGTTCTAACCAATTTTTTCCAGTTTATTTATTAATGAATCTGTTCTTCTGTTTACATTTTTTAAAACTTGCTAAACAATAAACTTTTGAATAATTTTTTCATATATACGTTATTAAAAGTCCATTCTATTGCTTTCTTTTGTTCAACAATGTTAGTCAATTTTGGTGTTGAGCGTTAGATAAAATGATTTAATAATAACAAGGGCAAATTATTTCATTAACTTTGTCTTTTTTTTTTCTTTTGGGTAACATTGACATTTTGTTTTTCTCATGCAAGTCTGGTTGTGCTTTTGTTTAAGTTATATAAAGAAAAACCTAGATATTTTCACTGACTACATTAAATATATGGATTTATTTGTGAAGTATTGCCATTTTTACTATATTAATCTGACCCTCTATGGACATTGCATCTCTATTCAATTTTTTAGATCTTCCTATATTAATCATTATAATTTTATATTTTCCATATATTGATAATGTATGTTCCTATAAAAGTTAGTTAACAAACATATAATGGATATTTTTGTTATAAATTATATTTGATTGTGCTGCTTTCTTGATCTTTGTCACAAATATAGATTTTTGTAGCATATGAGTTTTATTTTTTAAAACTACTTCTATATATACTATCATGTCATCTACAAATAATGAAGTTTTGAACTACTTATTTCCAGTGTTTACATCTTTAATATTTTTTTTTATTTCATGATAATTGCTAGAATTTGCAATTCTATGTTAAATAAAAGCAATGGTAGCAGGCATACTTGTTTTGTATCTGGTTTTGGGGAAAATACACATAATGTTTTTTTTTCCATTGCATGTTATATTGTCTTAGTTTAAGGAAGACAATTTTTATCATATTGAGGTAAGTTCTACTTTATTTCTATTTTTAGAGTTTTGCCATGAATTAATGTCAGATTTTATCACAATTTTTTTTCTTGAAATTATTGACAAATTCATGATCATTTAAATATCTTATTTTTATGTTCTTTAACATTTATAGTTATTCTTTTGTGGAATTAGCATTTTATGATTGATACAAATCTTGCTTACTTATGAATAATCTTTTAAATATACTCAGGCCCCTCCCCCCCACACATACACACTGAACTCCTTGGCAAAGGACAATGCCCTGGAATACAACACTTCCTACAATCTCACAGTTTTCTCCCCCTTCCTTCAGTAATATGGTCACTAACTTAGTTTAGGTTCACACCACCACCTGCCTGCATTTTTACAATGGGCTTCTAATTGGTCTGTCTGACTCAAATCTTGTTCTACTCCAAACACATGGCCCACATCACTGCCAAAGCATAGGGGGGGTCTATGTCTTACCACTGCTCCATAACTCCACTGGCTCCCTAATACCTCCAGTTTTAGATATAAAGTTAATCGGTTTAATATACAAATATCTTCATAACCTGGCCTTATACTATGGTTCCAGTCTTCTTAGAGTTTACTCTCTTCCAAGGATTTTTTATTGTTATTGAGTCATGTCAGTAATCTCCAACTTTCTGTGACCCCATTTAACGTTTTCTTGGCAAAGATACTAGAGTGCTTTGCCATTTCCTTCCCCAGATCATTTTATAGATGAGGAACTGAAGCTAACCAGGGTTACACAGCTAGTGTCTGAACTCAGGTCCTCTGACTCTAGGACTGGTGATATCTACACTGTACCACCTAGCTGTCCACCCCAATGACCCTGCCATCCAAGGACTCTACCATCTAGCAATAGTGACTTACTGTTTCTGGAACATGATGTTAGATCACCATGCTTGAGTACTAGCTCTTCCTCAATACCTGAAAAGAATTACTCTCTAACATCCTTATCTTAAAAATAGCTAATTTTCTTCATGATTCAACTCAAGCATTACCTTTTACATAGTCTTTTCTAATCATCCTAGCTTTAGAAACAGTTTCCCTGCCCCCACAATAAAGTATTTTTTGTTTAATTTCTGTATTTCTATATGCCTATTTACATATTTTCTCTCCTGTTTAGATTGCAGGCTCATCAGAAGTGACAATTTTCTTTTCTTTTGTACTTCAAGTAATTAGCACTCTACTTGAAACATAGTATCCTGGTGCTTATTTAATTGTTGCTGATTATTTGATTGATCGTACACATGTATGCTGTTATATTCTATTAGTAATTTTTATTTAGTACTTTTGCATCAGTATTCTTTAATTTAATTTTCTATAATCTCCTTTTTTAGCTTTATCTTTAGCAAGATTAAAAATCAACACCATATTTAAGTTGAGTAGCTTCCATCTCTCTGAATGTTAATGAATAATCTACATAAAATAATGGTTATTTTGTTCTGCACTATCTGGAAAAAAAAATAACCAGTCTTTGAATTGATTCAACAGGGACAATTTTTTTTTTGGTTATGGGCAGTGAAGGAGTAATTCCTTCACAACTAGTTTTCTTTCTTCTTCTAAAATTGGTCTATTTAAATTTTGAATTTTTCTACAAAGTATTTCATACACACCTCAAAACTTCAAGGATCTACAATTTCATTAATATGAATAGAATGTTGACCAATGCAGATTGCAGACAGTGTTCATGAGATGTTAAGGCCAATTTTTTGTTGTTTTTTGTTTTTTAATTCTTACCCCCTGATGGTCCGCCTTCTGGTGAGGAGCCTCTCCAAACTTAACTAGGCTGGTCCTCAGACAACCGACATACAGTCTCCTGCAGAGACCATACTTGAAGTATTTCCAGCTTGATAGGACTTGTCAAAGCTAGCATTATGTTAGCATTGCCTTCAAGAATCCAGGGTCACCACTACCTCAGAATGAGACTTCAGAGTAGCACAGTAATGGAAGTGCTTTTTAGGATATATGCCTTTATTTATATTTATTCTGTTTCCCCACTGTATTTTAAGCTATGAATATCACTCCTTGTAATCCTATAATTAACTCCCTTTTTTGTCTATAAGTATTATGCTCTGTAAGGGCTCTGTTATTTTTGCTGAATGGTAAACTTAGTTTATTGTGGCCTTCATATAAAATGACTGAAGAACTTGACATAAAAGAATACATAAGCAAATAAGGTACCTAACCTCAAGAAGTGATATTTTAAATGGAGAAAAATTTCATAGTAAAAATTTTCAAAGTATTACCTGTTTTCATAAAGTATACAATATAGTATTGAAAGAATCAGTAAAAATAATTTGGTCTAAAGTAAAGATTTAAATCAATGTGTAAAGCAGGCCTGAACAATCTGTGACCTCTACATTTTTCCTGGGCTGCCCAAAATTCTTTGGCAGGTCGAAGGTTGTACAAGCTTGGTGTAAAGAATATGTTATAGTCTCTAACATACACTAAAATTTTACTGTATGGATGAAGTAGGAAAATAATTTTGATTTAATATAAATATGTGTGTAAAAATCAGTTTTCAGTTCATATTTGAGAATTTGGTGTTGGAAAAGTAATTGTGTAATAAAAATAAATACTCATTTTCTTGTGACAATCTCATTTGTGAAAATGTTTTATGATTTAAAGGGGCTTGAAAAACTTTCAGTTATTAAAATTCATAAACATGTGAATGTGAATACAGTTTCAGGGACATAAAATAAAATGGTGGGCAGTATAGGCATCTTAGAGCTTCAGGGCATTGTAGTTCTTTAGTGCATTTGCATATAATTTTTTTAAGACTTAAAAGCATATAACCTTTTAGAAATGAGAAATCATATTGCCATTTGAATACTGAGGGGTGATTTTTGAAGGACTGCTTATTTCATAGGGGAAACTGACAAATTGCTAGCTTTTTAAAAAAAAGATGAGTCACCGAGTGCCAGGAGACTGTGATTTAAGTCATTTGAAAGATGTGAGAAACTGAGACTAAGGTACAAGAGTGAAGAACCGAATAAGTGCAGATTAAAGAAAAATCTGATCAAAATCATCTCTGTTGGGAATTGCATGGAAAGAAATATTGCCTATATCATTTAGCTAACAGAGACTTCAGCTACTTGATTCCTTATTAGTTATGAAGGCTCAAAAGTTCTGGAAAAAAGCTTCATTCCCAGATATCGCTCTAGATTATGCCCCCTAGAACTAAAGAGAGGTGAAGTCTCTCATAGGTCCCTGATTTGCTTTGCTGCCCAGTCAGGTTTAAGAAAGAAAAGCAAATACAAAACAGCCAAATATTGTACCTGCTGCGTAGAAAGAAAAAAAATATGCTGAGATTAAATTGAACAATACAGAATCCTAGTGAGTGAAGAGCTAGCTACGCTTTTTTTTTACCTTGCTCTAACAGTCGATTTGAGCTGTTTTACTGCAATTTCTACTTATTACAATTTGATTAAACTTTATAATATTTTGGTAAATAAAAAGCTGCCTGGGTTTAGTTTGTGTTGAGCAGAGATTAGCAGCTTTATAAACTTTGTAATACTCTGACTTAAAAAGAACTGCTATCCAAATTAAGAAGTAACAGTTTCCTAATGTCCTATCAAGGATAATTAAAAATTTTAAAAGTTTCTAAAGGTCTGAGTAGAGAAGAGAAGAAAATTTGTTCAAGAACTAACAGAGAAGCAACTTTTATATGTGGAACAGAGGTTCTTAAATGGAACAATACCTTCAAAGAGTGAAATTTGGAATAGTAAATTACACTGAGTACATGGGATTTGTTCCCTGATAAAATTCCCTACCAGGTTTTTATAATTATGTGCCCACTCTTTCCTCACGGATTTAAATATATTGATGGGACATTGTAATGCCAGCTGGGGCAGCTAAGTGGCCCAGTGGATAGAGTGTTTGGCATTGAGTCAGGCAGACTCATCTTCCTGAGTTCAAATATGGCCTCCGATACTTACTGTGTGACCCTGGGCAAGTCACTTAACCTGGCTTGCCTCAGTTTCCTTATCTGTAAAATGTGCTGCAGAAGAAAATTAAAATCACTGCAGTATCTCTGCCAAGAAAACCCCAAATGGGGTCACATTGAGTTGGACACCACGAAAAAACAACTGAATAACAAAAGCACCCTAGGTATGTTTGTGGATTATAACATATTATTAATTTATCCCAATATATGGATATCTGTGATAATATTATTTTTGTATCCTCCTGATAAATAAATGGCTATGTTGATTTTTTTAAGTATCATCATTTTAACTGGTGAGTTTCTATAAATGTAAATACATCAGTCAGGGCTAAGGACTTAAAGTAGTGAGTAGGGACGTTTATATTCATCTACATTAGAATTTATTCTAGTTAATTGAGAGAATTTGAGAATAATAGTGTAGTAGAGGTTATTCTGTGGGAACCTTTTCATTCCTCTTCAAATCTTCTATGACTCCTCCACCACTCACCCTCTCAGTCCAGAACATCATTTCATATGTCCCTAATATATATATGTACCATTTGCTAAGAGCTCTTATTTTTTTATAATGAACTCTCTATTCAGACCTAATCATTATTAAATAAAGTAATGCACGCCATTCATGGCAACATCCTTAAGCAAAGCAAATCATTATATAAATGTATATATATATATATATATATATATATATATATATCACTCAGTATATCATATGGCACATAGTATATATCATTACATAGCATTCCCCAAAATACTTGTTAAGCAATAAAATACATGCTTAAGCAATGAGGGGTCCCAGGTTCGGGTCTTCGCTAGCACAACACATCCTTAAAGGGTAGGAGAAAATACCACACCATCCACCACTAGGTCACAGTAAAAACATTACACTATAAAGCATATATCATTGCATCCCCCAAACAGGGGGTCCAAGGCTAAGGTCTTCCCTAGCACAACACATCCTTAAGAGGTAGCAGAAAATAACACACCATCTACCCCTAGGTCACTGTAAGAACAAACTCTTTAATCTATACCAAGTGTCCAAGTAAAGTCCTCTTTCATCTTAACTCAAATTTGACTTCCAAGTCCCATAACTCTTCCTCTGTGGACCGACCACTCTGGACTCTCACCTGGATTCATGCATAGGCAGTTCTCTGCTCCTGCTCGATGTCTCAGTTCACAGGGACTGCTCTACTCCATGTTCCTGCCCAGCAGCAGGCTCCAGGGTCTCCTGTCCATAACATCTACCTCTTTTCATGCTTCTCTTGCTTCTTGTATTTGAAAGTCAAATTTTCTGTTCAGCTCTGGTTTTTGCATCAAGAATGCTTAAAGTCCTCTATTTCATTGAATATCCATAATTTCCCCTGAAGTATTATACTCAGTTTTGCTGGGTCGGTGATTCTTGGTTTTAATCCTAGCTCTTTTGACCTCTGAAATATCATATTCCAAGCCCTTTGATCTCCTAATGTAGAAGCTGCTAAATCTTGTGTATCCTGATTGTACTTTCACATTACTCAATTTTTTTTTTCTTTCTGGTTGCTTGCAATATTTTCTTCTTGACCTGGGAACTCTGTAATTTGGGTAAAATATTCCTAGGAGTTTTCCTTTTGAGATCTTTTCCAAGAGGTGATTGGTGAATTATTTCATTTTCTATTTTGCCCTCTAGTTCTAGAAGTTCTGGCAGTTTTCCTTTGTAATTCTTGAAAGATGATGTCTAGGCTCTTTTTTGATCATGGCTTTCAGGTAGTCCAATAAACATTAATTTAGCTCTCTTGAATCTATATTCCAGGTCAGTGGTTTTTCCAGTGAGATATTTCACATTGTTTCCTATTTTTTCAATCTTTTGGATTTGTTTGTACTATCTTGATTTCTCATAAAGTCATTACCTCCCATTTGCTCCAGTCTAATTTTGAAGCAATTGTTTTCTTCAGTGAGCTTTTGAAATTCATTTTCCATCTGGCCAATTTTAATTTTTAAGGCATTCTTCTCCTCATTGGCTTTTTGGACCTCTTTTCCCTTTTAAGTTATTCTTTTTTAAAGGTGTTATTTTCTTCAGTATTTTGGGGTCTTCTTCAGCAGGCTGTTGAACAGACTGCTAAATATTCCGTGATTTTCTTGCATCATTCTCATTTTTCTACTCCTCTCACTTGGTTTTCAAAATCTAGCCTGTCACCAGCTCATATTTTTCTTGCAGACGTTTGAGGCAGGAGTTTTGACTTTGTTTTCTTTTTTGGCTCTATGTTTTGATTGTCTTTGTGACCAAAATTCAATTCTATAATCTGATTGTGCTTTTTGAGTTCTCACCATGGTAGAATTCTATTTCCAGAGTGGGAAGTGCTGTGTCTCAAATTTCTGGGACTTTGTGCAGTTGTTGTCAGAGTTTCTTCTAGGCACCTGCCTTAGAATTGTGAGGACTGCTTCTCCACGGCCTCAACAAGCTGTGCTGTGCCAGTTTTCCTCACCCCAGGACCACCACCCAAGACTGCAACCCAGATTTAAGAAAGGCAAATCAAGAAAATCCTGCCTCACTGCCAGAAAAGAGAGTCCTGCCATTTCCCTCTGGGCAATTGATGGTTCCCCCATGACTGGTGTGCCAGGAGCTCAGGAGGCAGCCATGGGCAGCAGCTGGAGCCACCACGACCTCCACTGCTCCAGTGGCAGTGACCAGACCAAAATTTTCTCTCACCCAAGATCAACAAATTTCCCCCACTGTCCTTTTACTTTCTTTGGGGCATTTATAGGTTTAGAATTCTAGAAACTGCCATATTTCCAGTGATTCAGTCCATTGAACCATGCTCTTGAAGTTCTGTGCCACAGGTCTTTGCCAGCATGGCCCATGTGGGACTGCACTCTGCTCCTAGCCTGGTGTGGTAGACCCTTCCTGTCAGCTTGCCAGGCTGCCTTCAGTGGGAGATTTGTTTCTCTCTGTCACTTTGAGGGTTCTCTGGCACTAAAATTTGCTTAGAGTCATTTTTTACAAGTGTTGAAGGTGGCAGTAGTGGGAGCTCAAGAAAGTTCCTGCTTTTGCCCCACCATCTTGGCTTCACCCCAACAGTTCTCTTTTCTCATCTCTTCCTTACCTTATATCACTCAGATGACTTCCCCTGTTATCCTGTTCTTTACCCAACTCAAACAAAGATATAGTCCTTCTCCTTGCTAAGGTAAACCCTTCTATTTCCACTGGTGATTTCATTCCATCTGGTCTCCAAAGATTACTCATCAATATCTATCTATCACTAATCTCCATTCTCTTTCTTTATACTGTCTTCTTCCTTACATTTTACAAACGTGCCAATGTCGCTTCAACCCTAAAAACAAATAAACAAAACAATTCCACCCCTCCTTCATCCCTTGATCATTGGATTCCTCCATCCCATCTTGCTATCGTTCCATATTTTTTTCCCATTTGTAGCTAAATTTCTTTAGAAAATCATGAAAATTGGTGTATCTATCTAGGTTTCCTCTCATTCTTTTCTTAACTTTCTGTAGTCTGGCTCCAACCTCATAATTCTATTGAAAAACCCTCTCCAAAGTTATCAATGATCTTCTAATTGCAAGTCTTTGCCATAACCGATTAAACCTGACTTTCTGACACTCTCTTCTTTCTAGGTTTTGTGACACGTTTCTCTCCTAATTGTTCTTCTACCTGTATGACTGCTCCTTCTCAGGCTTTTCACCAAACTTCTGTCCAGGCTTCCTAGCCATTTATTTAATGAAGAGTTCATTCTGTAGTACTTTGTGTCTTGGGATTTATCAGAGAAAAAAAACTGTAAATATTTCCTTCTAAACCTTGTTTATTTGATCTATTTTATCATCTTCTTTACTAATTTTTTTCTGAAACAAATTTTAATAATTATGTCATTACTTGAATGGCCCCGTGATCTCCTCAGTGTATGTTGGCCCTAATATGTTGAATGTGGCAATTCATCCATGCCTGCTTAATCTGTGCAAGTCTTATCTATATTTCCACATAAATTATATATGGTGATTCCACCCAATATGATAGGGTCATTCATCTAGATCTTAATATATATATCATACAGCAAATGAGCTAAAAATTCCTGATCCTTGATACATGATCACACCACATTTCCCCCCACTTATTTCTCCATTGCATAATTTGTCCTGATTCTCCTGCACAATTTTTTATTGGTTATGTGCTGCAGGATACTCACATTCACAATGTTCTTCTTCTGTTCAAAAGAACAACTGAAAGCAATCATATATGTGTCAAGAAAATATTTGTGTATATATGTATGTATAGATATATAGATATATATATACACATATATGAGAATTTAAAATTACCAATAATCATAGAAATATAAATTAAAATAGCCCTAAGCCCTTATGTTCATCAAATTTCCAAAGATTGTTAAGAATGGAAATATTCAAGTTGGAAGAACTGTGAGTAAAATGGTCATATTGATATATTGTCTGTGGAACTGGGAAATGGTCCAACCATCTGGAAAACAAGTTGGTATTATGCAAGAAAAGTTCTTGAATTATTCATCCCCTTTGACCCAGTCATCCCACTGTTGAATTTATAATGCTACCAAAAGGTTTATGACAGCAAGAAAAGGCCCACAACAACAAAAATATTCATAGCAGCATTATTTGTAGTAGCTCCAAGTTGGAAATTATCTGTGGATTCAATGATTGGTCAGTGGCTGAAGAAACTGATATGTGAATATAACAGAATATCACTGTGCTTGTTGAAAAGATAAATATGAAGAATTCAAAGAAATATGGGGAAATTTATACAAGGTGATAAAGAGTGAAGAAAACAGAACCAAAAAGTAACATACACATTAAATACAATAGACAAAAGAAGATAATCAAATAGAAATAAAAATTTATATCAAATATTATGGTCATAATTATTACTAACAATAAACTGAAAGTGCACCCTTTTTCCTTTGTTTAAAGAGTGAAAAATTAAAGTGCAAATTTGCATATATACTTATAGGATCACAATAATTTTTATGCTGTCTAACTTAATTCTTAAAGAAATACACTATGGGAGGTGAACATTAGGTGTGAGTTAAAGTTTTTTATATTGTATGGAAATACCATTTATTAAATAAAATATATTTATTGTGCAAGCTGAGTTTCCATATATAAGGCCTAGATAATTGCCTGGAATCAATTATAAGCTACTCTGAGAATTATTATGAAAGCATTTTTTTTCTTTGTAAAGAAATCCCTCATTTGGAGGAGAAATTATTATAAATATGCATTTACCCTGTTTTCCATTATAGATTCTTTGAAAATAGCCCAGGGACTATGTTAATGGCAAAAATATGAAGATTTAAAGAATTTTAAAAAAACCTACATATGCTATAGGGACTCAAATGCCTTTTAGAGGATCTACTCAATGGAGTATCACAGATGTCTTTAAGCAAACCCTTGGTGAAAGCAAAGCTGCTATTGTAGGACTTAGCATTTAGACAGCAACCATAAGATTTGTTATATTTTGAGCTAAAATAATGAAGTCTAGCTACTTAATATGACCCTCAATTCTCAGCTCCTCCAAGTTTTAAATAGTTCTTATTACATCTCTGATCATTTTCCCATGAGCATTTGCTATGGATATATATATATATATATATATATATATATATATATATATATATATATATATAAATATATAAACCTAGAAGATAATTTGAATGTTTCAGGAGTTTGGTGCTTCGTCCATAAAGTTTTAGGTTACATGCAGGGGTGTTACTGTAAATGTTTAACAACTGACTTAAAAAAAAAACTGTACAGACATATTTAATTTAATCTGCATTGTTAACATTTTTGCCATCACTTCTTTAAGTCTAGTAATCAAGAAAACAGTGAAATAATTATTGATTTGTAGCATTAGCTGATTCCTGAGATGTAAATACTCATAGTGAAATTTGAACAGTTGGCTCTGATAAATTCTCCACACAGGCTCTAGCATACTCCTGCATGTCTCCCTGGGTTCATGGTTTTTCTTCTGTAGACCTCATGGTCTTGACTGGGTAGGTAATGGTAGAGATGAAGACAGATATGGATTTTTTTTAAAAGAAATACATCTAAAAGAAAGGATTCTGGGAAGATGGAGGAGTAGGTTAGAAAATTCAAAGCTTTCCATATTTCCCCAATAAATTAGATAAAAATAGCACCTTAGGGCAAACAGAGAGCAGTAAAAATAAATGAAAGTAGGGGAAGAACAGTGGTCCTCCTGCAACATTTGAAGAAGATCTGAAGAAAAATCCCAGGACTAGATTTGGTTCCTGTGAAGAGTAAACACCTCCAGCCTTGGTCTGCTTAAGCAATAAGTGGCAATCCAATCCCTGGGGTTAGTGGGTTGGGAAGAAGGCTCAGGTCCAGTCACAGGAATTTTTACCTCCAGGATAGTGAGGAGAGTAGGGTATTGGAACTGGGAAGATTGGGAGAACCTATGCTGACAAGAAATGCCAGATGTAGCTTTTCTGTAGAGATGAGTGGAGGGTGAGAAGGAACCATCACACACCCTGGTACCTGATGACTGCAGAAGCAGTAAGACAGGGATGCCACTAGCTGCAGGCACTTACAGGAGGCTAGAGGTCTCGGTTTCAGTTCTAGGAGGGAGGAGAAAACAGAAGGAGAATGTGAGGTCAGAGACACCATCCTCCATACCCCAGGGCTAAAGGTGATTACAAAAACTAAACTGCTACAAATAAAAAATATGCACAGACAAAAGAGAAAGAATCCAACCATAAAAAGTTACTATGGGAATAGGAAAGACCAAGGTTTGTCTTCATAGGAGGATGCTAAAGCAAAGAAACTCTCTTTTACTACAAAGAGCAAATATCAAATGGTCATCTGGCCAAAAATAATTCATAGAAGAACTTTAAACAAACTTTAAATATTTAAAATATAAAAATATTTAACTATTAAATATTTAAATAAAAGAGTGTGGTAAAGCCCCTGCTCCCATGAAGTTGAAGGTGGAGGCAGCTGCAGCTACTGCCCCATGGCTGCCTCCTGAGCTCCAGGCCTACAGATCATAAGGGGAGCAACCAACCATGCAGATGGTAATTGCTCTAGCTTTGACCTGCTTAGATGTGTGTTGCAGCCTTGGATGACAGTCCTAGGACGATGGACTAGCATGGCAGAACTTTTGGTGGCTGTAGAGAGGGCACTCTTCTAATAGCTCTGACAAAACTCTGAGAACAGCTGCAGAAACACAAGAAATTTGGTACACAGCACTCTCCACTCTGGAAGCAGAGTTCTATTGTGGCAAAGAGCTCAAAAGTCAAGTAATTGGCTGGCAAGATGAGCAAACAGAGGAAGGACAAACAGATAATAGAATCTTTTGGGCGATATAAGACAATCAAAACATGGAACAAGAAGAAGAAAACAAAGTCAAAACTCCTGAATTAAAAGCCTCCAAGAAAAGTATGAACTTGGTCATAGGCCATGGAGGACCTCAAGAAGGAGTTTAAAAATCAAATTAGAGAAGTAGAGGAAAAACTGGTAAGAGAAATGAAAATGATGCAAGAAAAACATGAAAAATGAATCAACAGCTTGATTAAAGAAAATAACACCTTGAAAAATAGACTAACTCAAATGGCAAAAGAGGTCCAAAAAAGCCAATGAGGAGAAGGATGCCTTAAAAACCAAATTGGCCAGATGGGAAAGGAATTTCAAGAGCTGATTGAAGAAAATAATTCCTTCAAAATTATACTGGAGAAAATGGAAGTTAGTGCCTTATGAAAAATCAAGATAAAATAGAGCAATTTCAAACGAATGAAAAACAAATAGAAAGCAATATTAAATACCTCACTGGAAAAACCACTGACCTGGAAAATGGATCCAAGAGAGATAATGTAAAAATTCTTGGACTACCTGAAAACCATGATTAAAAGAAGGGCCTAGACATCATCTTTCAAGAAATGATCAAGGAAAATTGTCCTATATTCTAGAAGCAGTGGGCAAAACAGAAATTGAAAGAATTCACTGATCACCTCCTGAAAAAGATCCCCAAAAGGAAACTCCTAGGAATATTATAGACAAATTCCAAAATTCCCATGTCAAGGAAAAAATATCACAGCAGTCAGGAAGAAACAATTTGAATATGGTGGAAACACAGTCAGGATAACAAAAGATCTAGCAACTTCTACATTAAGGAACTGAAGGGCTTGGAATATGATATTCCAGAGGTCAAAGGAGCTAGGATTAAAACCAAGAATCACCTACCCAGTATAAAGCCAAGCACAATCAGCTTTCCAGAAGACTTCTGCTGTGAACAGCTTCAAGGTTCTGATTACACCATTAAGTGAACTCTCTATTCAGCAGCAAATTAAAGAGAAACATTCATAGAAATCAAATTACAGCATTCACAATTTTATGACATAACAACTTATCACTAAAAGGGCCACATAGTTTTCACCAAAGTGGTCACATAGTTTTAAGCAAAAGATATAATCATTTAGTAATTCAATCATGTAGTAAGTCTTTAATTCAATCATGCTTAAGGAGGCTTGTCTCCTTAATGGACACAAAGTACAAAGATCAAAGTTCTCCACCCCTAGGTCACAGTAAATCATAATCATCTCAGTCAGCATCAGGAACCCAAGAAGAGATCTTTTCGTCTTGACTTTAGGCTTGCTATCAGCTCCTATGCTTCCTCTTTAGTGGCCCCAGCTCATGCCGAAATTTACTCAACTGTCACCTGGGTTCAAAAGCAGGCAACTCCCAGTTCCTTGTCCAGCTCTTCATCCAGTTCTTTGTCCAGTTCCTTGTCCAGTTCCCATTCCATATTGAAGCTCAAAGTGTCCAGTCCACTGCAAATCCTTCATAGTTCCTGTTTCTGGGAAGACAAAGCTTAACAAAGCCATAATATTATTCATCAACATTGCCAGCACCATCATCAATTCTCTATCTGCCTGTGAAATCAACTCATACCTACCAACAAAATCTGAGAACTCAACACAAATCATGAGTATAGAAATCAACACAGACCCACAAACAAGTTCCAAGAGGTCAATACAAATCATAAGTAAAGTCCCAAGACCTCCAAAACCCTCCTCCAGGACTTCTGTAAACAGAGAACAAGAAAATCCTCTTTCAGGCCTTCCATAAGGTACCATGGCTCCTGTAGAAAGTATCACAAACAAACATCAACACAGACAGAACAGACAAACAGAGTGCCAGGATACCACAAGTTTTCTCCTTCTCTACCATAAGAGCTCCCTTCTCAGTTCTGCTCTCTCCAGCCTGGGTCTCTTCTTATTTATGATCATTAGCTTCTCCCCTTCCTGTTTCACGAGTTCACAAGTTCTAGGGTTCACAAGTTGTTGGATTCACAAGTTCTTGATCTTAATACTTGATACAATCATGAACTGAAACAAGGTGTTACCTACTTCTGTGTTAATTAAATAGCTGAAACAAGGTGTTAACTACTTCTTTGTCACTTCACCCAGCAAAACTGAGTATAATACTTCAAGGGAAAATATTGATATTCAATGAAATAGAGGACTTTCAAGCATTCTTGATGAAAAAAACAGAGCTGAACAGAAAATTTGACTTTCAAATATAAGAAGCAAGAGAAGCATGAAAAGGTAAACTAATATAAAAGAGGCAAGAGAAAACTGTTACAATGGAGGTGAAAAGCAGGAAGGTGAAAGGGAATGAGTCCACCTTACTCTCATTGGATTTGGCTTAAGGAGAGAATAACATACACAATCAATTGGGTATCTTACCCTACAGGAAAGTCGGGGGAAGAGGATAACAGGGGGAATTGTAGAAGGGATGGGAAATTGGGGGAGAGGGTAGTTAGAAGCAAACGCTTTTGAAAAGGAACAGGGTCAAATGAGAAAATAGAATAAATGGGGGGGGTGGAATAGAATGGAGGGAAATATAGTTAATCTTTCACAATATAACTAATATGGAAATGCTTTGCATTGCTACACATGTATATACTATATTGAATTGCTTTCTTCTTAATGGGGGTGGGTGAAGAGGGGAGAAAAAATAGAGTCTGGAACTTAAAGTTTTAAAAGCAAAGGTTAAAAAAATGTAAACTGTTCTTACATGCAACCGGGAAATATGATATATAGGCAATGGGGTATAGAAATCCATCTTGCCCTACAAGAAAGTAAAGGGGGGGGGGAATTGGGGAGATATAAGAGAGGGCAGATTTGGGAAGGGGTATTCAGTATACTTGCCATCTTGGGTTGAGGGGTAGAGGAGATAAGGGAATAAAATTGGTAACTCAACATCTTTTGGAAGTGAATGTTGAAAACTAAAAAAAGAAAATAAAACCAAAAATCCAAGAAAAAAAAAAGAAAATTGTGAAAAGTAAGTCAGCCAATTGGAAAAGGAGATTGAGAATCTTAAGAAAGAAAATAACTCCTTGAAAATCAGAATTGGGCAAGGGGAAGCCAGCAAAGTTATGAGATCAAGAAATAATAAAACAAGATATAAAGAATGAAAAAAAATAAGAGAATGTGAAATATCTCAAAAGAAAAAAAAACTGACTTGGAGAACTGATCGAGAAGAAAAAAAAAAAGAATTATCAGACTACCTGAAAACTATGATAAAAAAAATAATCTTGATACAATAATACAAAAAATAATTAAAGAAAACTGTCCAGAATCATTAGAAAAAGAGAGGGAAGTAGAAATAGAAAAAAAAAACCACAATCATTACCTGAAAAAGATCCCACAAGGAAGTCCTACAAGAATATCATAGTCCAGTTTCAAAACCTCCAGCTCAAGGATAAAATATTATGAGCAACAAGAAAAAAAGACAATTTAAATATGGTGGTGCCACAATTAGAATCACACAAGACCTAGCAGTGGCAACACTAACAGACCACAGTTCTTGAAAGACTACAAATCAAAAAGCAAAAGGACTGAGGTTCCAATAGAAAATATCATACCCAACAAAGCTAAGTATAATCCCGAATGAAGAAAAATGTCCGTTTAATGAATTATCAGACTGAGGATTATGTTAAAAAAATATAAAGTTAATAGAATATTTGACATACAAGAGCCAAAAAAATATAAGGTACATATCAAAAACTAATTACAAGGGACTCAATAAGAACAGACTATTTACTGCTTATGTATGTAAAATGTATATCTAAGAGTGTCATAAGTAATTCTGTAGTTTGTAAGAAAGATTGGGGGTAGGCCTGAACTTGATATAATTTTTGAAAGTAAAACCATTTAGTAATAGCTAAAACCAATAATTATCTTTTATAAGTGCAGTATGAGAGGAAGAACCAACACAGAGGGATTAGATGGGGGAGGAGGGCTGATAGCTCTAGAAACCTACTCTCATCAGGAATAGGTTCAAGAGGGAGAAATACATATATTTCTTCTAAATTCAGAAGGAAATAAAATGCTAAGGAGATAGGGAGGGGGAAATGATAAGGATAAGGGAGGGATCTTTAGAGGGGAGATTGATGGAATAGGTTAAAGGGGAATATAGAAGGGTGTTTAATAGTAATGGGAGGATAAGGGAGGCATGGGGGGACAGGATAAGTAACAGGACAAGGTAGAAGTAAAACAGAGGAGTCAGGAGAGATAGGGATTAAGAGATAATCACAGGGGTGGCTAGGTGGCACAGTGAATAGAGCACCGGCCCTGGAGTCAGGAGGACCTGAGTTCAAATCTGGCCTCAGACACTTGACAAAATTACTAGCCATGTGACTTTGGGCAAGTCACTTAATCCCAATTGCCCTTCAAAAAGCAAAAAGAGAGAGAGAGAGAGAGAGAGAGAGAGAGAGAGAGAGAGAGAGAGAATCACAAAATAAGGATCAGGAATAGAATTGAAGGGAAGAATGATTTCCCTGTGTTGAAGTAAGCTCACAAGCATGGCATTCCTGATGAGACCTGCAACAACTCCCAGGCCAAAGACCAGAAATGTGACAAGTTTAACTAATGTGGTATGTGCAGTGAATTCCATCAGTGCCATTTCATACAGAACTATGCCTTCTGGAAAGTTCAGGATTGTAGTACTCTTCTGGGGAGAGAAGATGATGGTAGAAATATATGCAAATAGTCCTGTTAGCTGTAGGGTAATAACAACAGAAAGCTTGGATAATCAGTTAAGTCATTCTTAATTCCATCTACATTGAAATTTTGAAGCCTAGTATACTAAAGAGGATGTTATATCTGCAATCAAAAGATCTTTGAGATTCTGGTTCTGATATTTGATTGATCATGTGACCATAAAGGAGTCACTTAGACTTTTAAAGACTCACTTTATTTATAAAAAAAAAAAAGATAATAACACTTGCACTTCCTGTATTCTAGGAGAGTGGCTTTGTAAATTTAAAAATATATATAAATGTGAATTATGATTATAATACATATTTCTTTTGCTATCATTTTGATTTTACTCCTGTTGAAAGAGGGGAGATTCAAAAGGAAAACATTGTTAGACTGAAATTTTATCATCATTTGATCCTGAAGAAATAAGAATAATTTCACATCTAGATACCAAGAAACAACATTGAGTATAAATTGCTAAATTTTGCTCATTTCCAATTAAGCAAGTTGGGAGGGAATGTCTCTTTTATCCTGGTTAAAAGCAATAAAAATCAATATGGCAGCAAGACAATGATTTCAAATAGAAAATGTTATATTAATATTTAAAATAAAACATATTCACTACATTTAAGTTAAGATATCGATAACAAAGTTCAATGCATCTCCAAACACACACAAAATTTAGTCTGCCCCTTTGATCTTCTTTTTACCTGAAAACTCATGCCCATTGCTGAAAATGGACTCTGATGCCATATGCTTATTTCAAGAGTTATGCAAGTAACATACAGATTATGAAGACATTTGTAATAAAGGATAATTAAAATGTTTTCCAGTGATTTAAAAATGTGTGTGTTTTATATGTTTCAAAGCCTTCCCCTCACCCCATACACACCCCAACTTGTATTTTCATTACCTGCATATATTAACTAGAACAGAGGAGAAAACCAAGGTACAAGAGAGTAATTTCCTCCTTTATTTCTCATGTTCAAGCTGTTTTGGAAGAATGTGCATGAATGGGTTTCAGAAACCTCATTATTTTGAACTGCTTTTCTTGCCAACATTCTCATTTCCCTACTTACAGTGGCCAAAATGCCATGTGAAATCCACAGGACAGCAAATGTTTAGTCTTGTAGATGGCTACTGATGATACAAACCTGTAACAACTGAGGATCAACAGAGGATGAAAATGACTTGGCTTAAACTGCTCCACTTTAGAGGGGAGCTCTTCTGCCTTCCCACAAAGCAACCCCTTCACTGTGTGCTTCATAGGAGATGCCCTGGGCTGTTCTGGCAATTGCACTACTTTGGTAACACAATTCTAATTAGTAATAGCATAGAAACCTTTCATGTAAAATGGTGATGTTAACACAGGCTCACATCTTGGTGGCTGATAAAGAATAATTTTGCAAAAAACAATATTAGAGAAAAATTTAATCTTAAAACTACAATGCTTAAGCATTATTTTTCCCCACCTCCATACAGGTGTTTTGTTCAAAATATGTTTATTGGAGTCTTTCTTGCATTTCATAATCATGTCTGCAGATCTGTTCATACTCTTAATCAAACCCTTCCTTGTAGCAAAGCAAAAGAAACAGGCCAAAAACAGTCAACACAATTAACTGACTACATGTGAGCATGTATGTAGCATTCTTCTCAGCTCTCAGTCATGGAGAGAGAAGTACCTTGTGTTTCTTTGTTGGATTCCAAGATTGTTTTTTTAATTACTCAAAATCTGACTTCTTTATAGTGATCTTTCCATATTTATTGCAATCATTGTGTATAATGTTATTCTGCTTTTTGTTTCACTCTGTATCAGTTGATATAAATCTCATATTTCTTCAGATTTCCCCTATTTTTCTTACAACACAAAAATAAATATGTCATCACATTCGTGTACCACAGGGCTTTTTTTCAGCCATTTCCACAATTGAGAATCACTCACTTTGTTTACAATTTTTGCTACAATAAGAGGAATGGTGTGAATATTTTTTGGTGGATTACATATTTTTTCTTGTCTTTGCATTTCTTGGTGTATATGCAGGTAAAGGGAACAATGATTCAAAGGGGATAACAGTTAATCATTTTTCTTGGCATAACTTCCATTTAAAATTCAGAATGAACTAATCACTTCACACTTCCACTAACAGTATTATTAGTGTGCTTATCTCTTCACAGCCCCTCCTGTATTAGTTGTTTCTATTGTTTTGATTGTCAATACCAATTTACAAGATAGTACAGTGAAAATTAGACCTTTGCATTTGCATTTTTAATATAATTGATTTGGAATACATATTCACATCCCCACTTACATTCATTATTTTGCGAAAAACTGCTCATATACTTTGACCACTTATATTTTGAGAAAGAATTCCTGATATAATATATTATTGTTAACTCCCCAAAGCATATGGATATCAGACTTCATTAGTTTATTCATTTTCTTTTCTTTAGGAATTTTCTATTTTTTTCAATATATATTTTATTTTTCTTGGATGCATTACTTATTTCCATTTTTTTTCACCATGCTCATGATAGATATGCATGCATGTATGTGTATGTATGCATGTTATATCTATATTTACATGTATCTACTTAGTGATTTCTGGATATTGCCATGCAACCAAGAAGAAATATTAAAATATTTCATATTGATAATACCCCAACCAAATATGTATCTCTATCGAATCTGAGAACATTCATTGAATTGGTAAAATTTTATAGGATTAAATTTAACATTAAAAAATAAATATTAACAAAGTAATTAAAAATAATTAGCTTAGCTAGATCTTTGGCTGTTCTCTTTTATAAAACTTTCAAAAGAACTTGTTCCATTAATTCAAAGGCTTTGAAGGACATTTTATGTTATCTAAATGGTTCTCCAGCTGTATGACCTAGACACAGAATCATTAGTTTATGTGCCACTGACATGGCATCTCTAATGCCTATAATAAGCTAAGATCACTTTCTATGCAGTCCAACATTCATAATGTCATAGTTATATGGAGACAGGCTTGAATGTTGAAGATGTGGGTGAATAGAGGGAATTTTAAAAGACATTATAGTACTTTTAATAACTATAAATCATTCTGGTTTTTTAAAAAGTTTCAATGTTAATGAAAATCACTGAATTCACTCATAGAGACAATGGTATACTAGACTGAGAGTCCAGAGATATAGTTTCTTTTCCAAAGTCTGCCATATGTGACCCTGAACAAGTTATTTTATCCTAATGGTTTTCAATTTTCTTTAGTTGTAAGTTGAGGGGGTTGGACCAGTTCAGTAGTGTCAAACTCAAATTGAAATGAGGGTCAATAGGCTTCATATTGACTTAGAAAATCATATATTAGAATCCTATGTTTTATTGTGTTTTATTTATTTTGTTAAATATTTCCCAGTTACATTTTAATTTTTCTCAGGCATACTTGGAAGTGTTGTGGGCTCCCTGTTCTATAGCTCTAGAATAAATGATCTCTAAGAGTTTTTGTTTTCATCTCTAAAATTTAATGATATATGGCATCCCATTTCTCTACCACATGGATGGATGAATTTCTTCCTTTGTTAACAAACATTGAACTTAAGAACCTAGGTCAACCAAGAGTAACACAGGTATAAAATATATACCCATTTATAAAATCGTATAGAGAAGAATGTACCTACATAGTAGGTACTTAATAAATGTTTATCGAATAAATTAAGGATGGTAGAATATACGGTTCTATATCACTTCATAAAATAGAAACAGAAGGTGAAATGATGATTGACTAGAGTCCCAACTAAGCAAAGTTATTCCAAGATCATCTTAGCATAAAACTGGAAGGATGATAACCATCAGAAGTTTAGAAAGGATCCACATAGATTTTTACGTGAAACTTTGCACCAGCAAGGATGAGGGAGCCATCACACTTAGATTCTAATGTCATAGGTCCAGATGAACTTAGAAAGAAGGACAGAATGGTACTAAATAAGAATTATAGCTCACATTTCTATCAGTCAATCATCAAGCACTTTGTGCCAAGCACTAAAACTGGGGATCCAAAGGTGAGAAAAAAACAAGCAGCTTACCTTTTAATGTTACCTGCTTATAATTACAAGATATACTAATACAGGTATAAAAACCGCATACAAAACAGATATAATATAACCTTAGCAGGAAGGGCATTGGCAGTTGGAGAATTATGAAAGGCCCTTATAGAAGGTGGCACTTGTGCTAATTGTTGAAGGAAGCCAGATGGTCAGAAAAGTGGAGGCAAGGAAGTCAAGCATTTCAAGTCTGGAGAATTGCCAGTGCAAAGACACAGAGATGGAGCTTTATGTGTGAGCAAGTTTAGGTAGGCCTCTATGAATTGACTGTAGAATATTTGGAGAGGGAAGGGTGTGTAATGTGTAAGAAGACTAGAAAGATAGATAGAAGTCAAGTTGCAAAGAGCTCTAACGCAAAAGAGTGTAGTTTGTATTTGATTCTAGAGGTCATAAGGAGTCAATGAAGTTTTTTGAGTGGGGGAATACTATATCGACACCTCTGCTTTAGAAAAATCATTTCGATCGCTCTAGGGAAGACGAATTAGAATGGGGAGAGGCTTGTGGCTGGCAGGGAAAGCAATTATCAATCAATCAACAAGAATTTATTATGTATTTATCATGTACCAGATATCATGTTATGTTAGGGATGGGGTGTGGAGGATAAACAATACCTTCTCAAGGAACTTAATGTCCAGATATAAAGTGATGAGGATTTGAACTTGTGGAGGAAGGGAAGAAAGAAAGGGTATTATGTGGAATAAGTTGGCAACTGATTACGCATGTGAGATGAGTGAGCCAGGAGTTAAGAATAACATTGAGATTGGGAATCTGGCTTGGTGGAAGCATTGTTGTACTTTTTAAATAATAGGAAAGGGTAAAATATATGAGTTTTGGGGGAAAGAAAATGAGTGTTGTTTTTTAAATATAGAATTTGAGATGCTTATGGAGGTTTGAAATATCTAGTAGGCAACTTGTGATGCAAAACTGAAACTCAGGACACTAAGCAGGCTTGGATATATAGGTCTTGAGAGTCATCTACATTAAAATGACTCTACATTGTACTATAAAATTTTCAAAGAATATTACATACATAATCTCATTTGATCACCACAAGAAAAAAAATATGACTAGTTACTGTTTCTTCTTTTTGCAGATGAGGAAATTGAGAGCAAGAAAGGGATAGTGATTTCCAAGATGACTAGCTTCTGAGTCTGGATTTGGACCCAGCTCTCCCTGACTCCAAATCCTACACTTCACTGAAACATGCAGCCTTCTAAAGATAATAAAGATAAGAAAAGTAGATGAGGAGGTCAAGTAAGCATAAAAGTAATTCATTCTAAAAGAGACACAGTTATAAGGACATTCAGGTATCCTTCCTCAAGGTATCTGAAGGTACAGAAGATATCGACATCCTGGGGAAAGTCTCAGGTTTCATTAATACTCCCCAAAAAAGAAAGACCAGTGATAACTGCCATCTTTTCATATGCTTACTTCAATAGCTATACACATTGTTGTGAAAATAATCTACATATTAATCAGGGGTATCTTTGATAAAAGTATTATTAGGTAATAGTCACAATTTCTATTGTTTACATCTTTCACAGTAAACCATATCTTTACCATTATTCAATTGACTTCAAGATGAAAACACTACAGAATCCCACTATACTTAATGTCAACTTTAACACACATATACACACACACACACACATTTCATTTGGAAGACCTAGAGGTCTTCTTCCAGACCTTAAGCAGAATAAAATCATGTTAGATTCCTGGAAAGAAATAACCTTGTTTGATGATAGTCTAATCACTAAAATCAATCAAGTCACAAAACAGAGAGACATGTGTTTATTAAAGGTATTGACCTTTGAGATGAATTATATCAATATCCAATCCAAATTGAAGAGATTAAAAGTAGATAAAGAGATCATCTCCTTGCTCCTATTTGCTGATGAAATAATAGCATTTGCAACACACTCCAGAACATTGCAGCCTCCATAGTAAGAATGATAACCACTTTTTTTAATTGGTTGTAATGGCAAGCAAAGAAGTACTTAGCACCTTGTTTCATTTATTTATTTAGCACTTTGTTTCAATTCAAATTTCTTTTAAGCATTGCTTATGAACATATCAAGTGTTTGTTAGGAAACAGAACTTATGAACCCCACAGTGGGAGGAACTTGTTGATGCAACATAAAGGGGTGGAACATGGAAGCCCAAGTTGGGAGAGAGCAGAACTGAGAAGGAAACACTTGTGGTGGCAGAGTTGAGGAGGAGAAAACTTTTATCCAGGCACTCTGTTTGTCTGTTCTGTCTCTGTTGATTTTTGTTTGTAATACTTTGTACAGAAGCCCTGGGAGCTTACTAGAAGCCCTGAAAGAGGGTTTTCTTGTTGTCTGTTTACAGAAGTCCTGGAAGAGGGTTTTGGAGGTCCTGGGACTAT
Source organism: Petaurus breviceps papuanus (assembly GCF_028583685.1). Lineage (NCBI taxonomy): Eukaryota > Metazoa > Chordata > Mammalia > Diprotodontia > Petauridae > Petaurus > Petaurus breviceps. The sequence continues at coordinate 3,218,764 of NW_027187332.1, forward strand.
ACTGACAATTGGTGTTAAGTTCTCAGACTTTGTTTGTGGGTCTGTGTTGATTTCACAGGCAGAAGGTGAATTGATGATGGTGCTGGCAATGTGAATGAATGTTTTAGCTCTGCTAAACAGAAACTATGAAGGACTTGATGTGAACTGGACACTGAACTTCAGTGTGGAATGGGAACTAAATGAGGAACTGGAAAAGGAAGTGGACAAGGAGCTGGAAGAGGAGCTTGAGAGCTTTGAATCTAGGTGACAGTTGGGTAGATTCATGCAGGAGCTGGACCCATGGAAGAGGAACCATGGAATCTGAGAGTCAGCCTTGAGTCAAGCTGAAAAGACCTCTCCTTGGGTATTTAATTCTACCTAGATCATGATTTGCTACAGCCTAGGAGTGGAAGAACTTTGTACTCTGTACCTTGTACCTCTTAAGGATGATTGAGTTAAGGATGATTGAAAACTAATCACCAATCAACAGGAAAGAAGACTTTTTGACTGAGGGATTAAGCCAATGTGACCTAGGGGTGGAGAACTTTGATCTTTGTACTTTGTGTCCCTTAAGGAGGCTTACTCCTTAAGGATGATTGAGTTAAGGAATTACTAAATGACATCTTTTGTTTAAAATTGTGTGGCCACTTTGGTGAAAACTATATGTCCACTTTAGTTATAAGTTGTTATGTTATAACATTGTGAATGCTGTTCTTTGGTTTCTGTGAATATTTTGATTTAATTTACTGCTGAATAAATAGGGAGTTCACTATACTATGTGATCAGAACATTAGAGCTATCCACAGCAGCAGTCCTCTGGAAAGCTACTTGTGCTTGGCTTTACATTGGCCTAACCATCTATATAGTAAAAGTAAGAATATAAACAATATCTGTTGCTAAAATTATTAGCTCCAGTTAAAAAGTCGATATATAGATCTCAGGTATTAAGAAGAATAAGAACAACAACAATTAATAATAATGGTTATAAAAATAATCAATATATCACTTTAAGATTTTTATAACACTTATGTATATTATTGTATTTAAATTTATATTTCTTGGATAGAAACCACAAATGGATAATGAGTTGAGGCTGGTTGGAAGATTTTTGGAAAATAACAAATGTTTTTTAATGTCGTCAAACTTGTCTTTGAAATAAAAGCCCATTTCCTTTAATACCAATATGCTTGCTGATTTTGTTTTATATCTACAAGTCATAAATAATTTATATCTCCAAAACATTTGAAAAATCAGTAAACCTCAAAGAACAATACAGAACTACATGGTTTATGTAGGCAGACTGAAAAACACTATGAAAAACAAAAAAAAAATAAATCATGAGCAAAACATGAAGTCAGGAAAGAAACAGAAAACAGTGAAAAAGTGAAAGTGAAGGATAAGGAATGGATAGTCCATTTGTTCCATTGCAGTTCAAAAGAAAGCAAAGAAGATCACCAATTTTCCACCCCCACCCTTCACATAAAGTAAAAAGAGAGCATAAAAAGTGTCCCACCAGATCAGGCAGGCATGGATAGACTGTAATCTACACCATGAGAGCAAACATTCATATCAATGAGATCATAGATGTTTTGGCAGCTTAAATATCTTAAATATGGATATGGTTACTGGGGTCAACTAAAACTTCCTCTATACTATTTTATATATAAGGAAACTAAGGTTTAGTGAGGTTAATTAACTTGCCCAAGATCATACAGATATAATTAACAGAGAACAAATTTAAACCCAGGACCTTTGACTAAATTTGGTGTCATTTTCACCATATTGATGTTGTTCTTCAGTTATTTTGATCGTATCTGACTCTTTGTGACCCCATTTGGGGTTTTCTTGACTGGAGTGGATTTACCATTTCTTTCTCCACCTCATTCTACAGATGAGGAAACTGAGGTAAACAGTGCCACTATATGTTCAATAAATAATGTAAAAAATAACTAAAAACAGGAAATATAGACATTTTCTAGTGAACCCATTGAAAAAGTTAACACAAAGACCTCTTTATAATGATTCAAATAATTTTTGAAATGGCTTAAAGAACCACATCTTTGTGTTCTGTTGATTGGCAAGGAATCAATTATATTGGTCCATTGCTTTTCACAAGAAAATGTATAGTTCAAAATAATTATTTCTTGGGATCAAAAAGGTGAAAAGAGACCTCCATCATGTCTGATCTAAAACATGTCAGGCAGATGCAACTTTTTCCTGATCTTGGAGAACAAATTTCCTTTCTAAAGAAAAATGAATTAGGCTTTTTAGCTTAACAATGTGTTAAACAAGAAAGGTAATGTGATAGACAAATTGTGGGAATTATAGTAGAGAAAGTTGCTATCCAAATGTAGCTCCACTACATATTACCTGGGGGAACATAGACAAGCCACTTCACCACTCTTGGTCTCCAGTTTCAGCTTTAAAAAGGTGATGATAATAATTACATCATCTAAACCCAGTGTTGCTGTGAGAAAGATCCTTTGTAACACTTGTAAATTGCTAAATATAAAAGTTATCATTAAGCCAATCTGAGTTTCTGAATGAATGGTTGCTTCTTATTTTTGAAAATATATTTGTGGTATTTAAAGAATATACAGTTTCAAGAAAGAAATATGGCTAATTTTACATCATTTCAATCAACTGTTATAAAATGGCAAATTAGGATTGATTATCCAAATATTAGAAACCACCATGCTTTTTGCACTTGCTCTGTTCAGCAATAATAAACCTTGCTGAAGTTTGTTTTTTAATCTGCTTATTTTATAATGTATAAATGTCAGTATACAAATACCTCTACATCTGTGCTTGCAATCATGCATGAGTACAGACAAGTTTGACTTACATGATAAATTCTGTAATCCTGAAGCTTATGTTTGTCTGCCAGCAGGTGTCCACAGGTGTTTGCCTATAGGAAGTTCCCTGACAGTTGAGGAGTAACCAGGGGTTTTTCCTTGACAGTGGAAATTAACTGCAAAAACCTTACAGTTAGAATAGAGGTAGAGGCCGAGTAGGACAATGATGTCTCATGTGTTGTGCATTTCTAATCCCTAATTATTTGTTACCAATCAGGCAAATATCCCAAAGGAATAAGCAGCAACATTCTCTGGTTACATGTATTATAAATATCTATCTGAAAATACAGTCACATATGTATATGTACATGAGGCATACATTTTTTATCTATATGTCTATAAATCTAAAACTATGTCTATACCCACAGCTCTATATCTATATCTGTATGGGCATCTGTACCTGTATATATATCAGTATATCTATATATTTGTATCTGCATCATCTATATCTATATATTTGTATCTGCATCATCTATATCTTTATCTGTCTTTTTATAGTGTGAACCAATTCTTGTTGCCATGGATGTTTACAGTATATTGGAACTACTGCAGCTGTAAGATGAGTCCCATGAACATTTAACTTCTGACAGCTGTGAATGCTTCTTTGTGAAGGCAGACATTGCTCTTTGACTCAGAGTTTCTGGAAGAACTCCAAGATGCCTTCTCTAATGCTATTGCAGGCTCTTTGAGTGCATATTAGAAGGAGATGTTCAGAAAAGGCATGCCTTCCTAAAAGTGGAAGATCTTGGGATTCTTTCTAACACTTGCTTCTGAACTTAAAACCAAGATAGAATATAAAAACTGATGGATCTTAGGCTTGTCGAATTTGCAACATGAAGCAATACATAATCATCTTCACCACTTCAAAAAAATCTACAACTACACTGGCTTGAGACAGCCCTGTACCAAGGCAGATCCCAAATTTTTCTCATATTAGTAAATGATCTTACTCAGTTAATGTAGCCAAATATTGTCATTATCTTTTGGCCAGTCCTTTCATGATGAGCCTTTCAAAGATCTCAGATTATTTAAAAACAAACAAAAAACCTAGAATGGACAGATCTTTATAAATGGAGCAAATACATATATTTATACATTCTTGTAATCATTTCACAGGAAATCTTATGCAACTGTATGAGATTTCCCAAAAGTCTTAATACATTTTAAAAATTTAGGAGAATAAAGCTGTTAAAATTGCTTTCATCTAGGTGGGGTTTTGTGTTTTGAGTCATTTTAGTCCTCTGTCACTCCATTTAGGGTTTTTCCTGACATTCTGGAGTGGCTTGCCATTTCCTTGTCCAGGGTCAAATATCTAGTAAGTATGTAGGCCAAATTCGAACTCAGGTGCTCCTGACTTCAGGACCAGTACTCTATCCGAGGTATTAAGATGTTAAGGAAGGAAAAAGCAACTTTTTAGTAGCTACTAAAGCTTTAAAATTCACTAAGATTTTTGGGATATCATGTATTGGGGTGAGTGCTTAATAATTTGGAAGTTATCAATATTCTAGAATACATAGTTAAACTAAATATTGGAAGAAATGAAGGTATTAGTTTATTTATAAAAATGTGTACTTAATATCCACTAAAGTCCTACTCACATATCTTAATGTAGAGGTGGCCTTAGCTTTTCATAGGCTCTAAGGAGATTTCTTAAAAGCTCAAGAACTTATCAGAGAAAATAAGGAACAACAATGTATTAAACTAACTATAAAAAACTAAGCATATAAACAGCGGTTGCCCAAAAGGTGTGTCTTTGTTCCTCTTCCCTTCTATGTGTATATTATCTCAGTTGCTTATCTCACTATTTCCAATGAATTCAATTATCATCTCTATGTAGGTGATTCTCAGATATATTTGTTCAGCTCTAACCTCTATCTTAACCTCCAATCTTTTATTTTTTTAAAGCAATTGGGGTTAAGTAACTTGCTGAACGTTACACAGCCAGTTATTTCCGGGTGTGGTGCTGAGTATCTGAGCCCAGATTTGATCCCCAGGTCATCCCGACACTGGAGCCAGTGCTCTTACTCGCTGTGCTACCTGACTGCCCCTTGATATCCAATTTTGTTTCTTGGATATCTTAAACTGGATTCCTCAAACTCATCTTGTCCAAAACAGAACTCAGTATGATTTCCCAGAAACTCTCTCCTCTTCCCTCTTTCCCCAGTACTGTGAAGAGCACCACTAGTATCCCAGTCACCCAACCTCAAGTGCTATTCTTGATTCATCAAACTCCAAAAAAAAATAAATGCTTGTTAATGATGATAATGATGTTTTGGCTATATAAGACCATTCCTTTTTGTGGTGAGAATAAGTCCCTCGAAAGGAATTAAAATCAAAGCAATAAGATAGTATGAAGAATTATAGGCCACACTTCAGATTGACTTTTAAAAATCATATCACTGAGTCCAGGAAGCATATTTAAAGAGGAGTCTGGTTCCTGTTAAGTCAAAGATAGATGGAGATAAAAAAAATGGGAAGACATAAGAATCCACATGGAATTAGAAGAATAGAAAATGAGGCAGAGGTAACTAGTCACTCAGTCAACAAGCATATATTAAGGGTTTACTATGTGTTATGAACTGTAATAAGTGCTGGAGATACAAAGAAAGATAAAAATATATCTCCACTGAAACTACTGTATGAGACAACATGTAAAAAACTAAGCATATATATGTATATATGTAGAGGTGTATATATAGATGGTTATATGTAGAGTTGATGGGAAGTAATTTGGGAGGAAAAGATATTAGCAGCTGTGTGGACTGAGAAAAGCCAGCAGAAGGTGGCATTTGAACTGAGTTGTTAAAGAAGCCAGAAAAAACCTGACACATAAGTGAAGGAGCAGGACATTCCAGGAATTGGACATAGCCAATGAAAATGCATAAAAATGAAAGATAGAGTGTCTTGTGAGAGAAACATCAAGGAATATGCAACTGGAGTGCAAAGTATTTGGAAGGAAGTAAAAGCTAAGAAAACTATTAAGGGTAGGAGGAGTCCTGGTTATAGAGATCTTTAAATGACAAATGACTTTACGTTTGTTCCTAGGGATAATAGAGAGTCACTGGTATTCCAATAGCATGCTCAGATCTCCATTTTAGAAAAAAAAAAAAAAACCTCATCTGGGCAACAAAGTGGAGAATAGTTTAGAGTGTGAAAGAGTGTTGAGGCCCTTTGCAGTTTAACTCCTTGAAAAGGGGATCTATAATGGGTGGCTCCACTTTCTCTACTCTCACTCTCTCTTATTGCTTTACAATCCAGCTTCTAACCTTATCATTACATTGAAACTGCTGTCTCCAAAGTTACTAATGATCTCTTAGTTCCCAGATCCAGTGATTTTTTTTCCTTATTCACATTCTCTTTGACCTCTCGGCAGTCTTTGACATTGATGATTATTTTCTTACTTATCTTTTCTCTTAAGGTTTTCAGGACACCTCTCTTTCTGGTTCTCCTCCCACCTATGTGACGCCCCCTTCTCTGTCTCCTTTACCAGATCCTCTTCCATCATGACCCTCAGAATTCTTTCTTGGGCTCCCTTCTCCCTTCATACTTGCAGAGCTATAACCCCTCTTCACTTGGTGATATCTTCAACTCTAATGGATTTACCATATCTGTGTTGATGATTCTCAAATCTACCTGCGCTGCCTCATACTCTCTATTAACCTTGAATCTTGCATCTCCAACTGCCTTTAGCATCTCAAACTGGAAGTCCAGTAGATATCTTAAAATTAATATGTCTAAATCAGAACTTATTATCTTTCTCCCCAAACCCTCCCCTGTCCTCCTCCCTAACTTCCACGTTAATATAAAGGACAACACCATCCTCCCACTTTCAAAGACTTACAACCTAGGAGTCAAGAGCCTGTCAGTTTCACCACTGTAGCATCTTTTGAATATACTTCCTTTTCATGGGACACTGCCACAATTCTAGTGCAGGCCCTCATCAAATCATGTCCAGACTATTGTAATAGACTAATTCAGGGTCTGTCTTCCTTAAATCTTTCCAGACTCCAGTTTATCCTCCATTCAGACATTAAAGTGGTTTTTCCTAAAATGCAGTTCCTACCATGTAATCTTCCTATTCAATAAACACCAGAGGCTCCCTATTGCCTTCAGGATTAAACACAAAATGCTCTGTTTGCCATTCAAAGCTCTTTATTCCCTAGCCCATTCCTACTTTTTCAGATTTCTTATACCCTGATACATAATTTTCAATTCAATCACAGTGGCCTTCTTGCTGTTCCACAAAGAAGATACTCCATTTCTCACCTGGAATATTTTCTTTGACTGTGCCCAATAGATAGATAGAGATATATAGACATATATGTGAGTGTGTATATATATACATACACATATATTTATTTACATATTGTCTTGCCCATCAGATTGTATGCTCCTTGACAGCAAAAACTGCATTTTGCCTCTTTTTATATCCCCAACACCTAGCATAGTGACTGGCACATAATAGGCACTAAATAAATATTTCTTTATTGATTGAATACATATCAGGTGAAAAACAGACCCAGTCACATAAGTAAGCAAACTAATACATAAATAATTAAATAAATACATATAGATTAAGATAAGGATATCAGCATCAATATAGGTATATAAATAATAGGTATTTTATAGGTATATAAATATAAATAAATTAAAAAATGGATGAATATTCCAAGAAATTTTCTTTTGTAATGTAGCTCTAAAGTAAAAAATGATAATTTTTCTTCATTCTTGACCTCATGCAAAACATTGTTCCACAGCTACAATCCTTTTTCTCACATACACATAATAATAACTAACATTTATATTGCTTTTCATACATACTACCTCATTTAATCTATGCAAGAACCTTGGGCACTATTACCTTAATTTCACATGTGAGGATAATAAGACTAAGTAAGAGACTTGTCCATAGGGACACAACTTTCAAGTGACAGAACTTAGATCAAAATCAAGGCATCTGTTGCATTTATGTTTCATGTTCTTTTCAGTACCCTTTATTATTTACTGTGACAATGAAAATGGCAAAATGCATCAAATTTTAATAAATCTCCAATTTGTAAATCTGAAGTTATTACTAATAGTAAAAACTCCAAATGAAAGACAGGAAATCCACTTGTAGAAGCATTTTAAAAGCTGCTGGGAAAAATATGTGGTGCTTATGTAAAAATGTGTATTGTTTGGTACCTTCTATAAAGTTTGTTAACCATTAGAATGATTTGGGGTGATTAGTAATCTTCCAAAGCTATAGATAGATAGATAGATAGATAGATAGATAGATAGATAGATAGATAGATAGATAGATAGATAGATAGATAGATGATAGATAGATAGATAGATGATAGATAGATTTAAATAGTCTAACATTTAAAAGGTGTTATTTTACTAATGCTTTCCTAATGTGCTGCTATTCATTGCCTTTTTGATGTAATATAAGATATATGTGAGATTAAAGAAATACTTAAGCAATTAGAAATAAATCTTCCTTAAAAAGTATGTGTATGTGTATATACATGTACAAACTTTAATATGTATATGTATTTCAGTATATATGAAAATAATAAAAAATGAATTATACTAAAAGTATGAGTAGTTCTTGATATAAAGTCTTTTCCTTTTTGATTCTTCTTCTTAGATGAGGAAATGAGTATCTGCATTTCATACTGCAAATGAACAGATCTTTTTGTCAGCGTGTTCATTCCTTTTAAAATCAACTTAATGGAACATACCTCTCTATAAAAACAATTTTAAAATATTCTTCCTTGACTCTTAAATTCTATTATTCTGATATGAACTTTGGTAAGAATCAGTATTTTTTAAAACTGGGTTAGCAATACCTACTCAAGTGATATTAAAATAAAAAATGAATAAATAGAATTTCATAGGATATATGGAAATAAAAACATAAGGCCAGAAGTACAACATATTTTGATATAGAAGTACAGTTATTAATTTGAGTTTTCAAAGTAAACTAAGCTATCTGTGTGTATGTGTGCCAGGTTTATATCTCCTGAGAAAATTAAGAATTCATAAGGTAGGTCACATGAATATTACTTAACATAAAACTATACTGTCATGATGGGGACATATGACCTAGTGATTAATTAAAAGATTCAGTTTTAGATGAGAAATTTTGTCAGATAGGACTTTTGGTTTCTGAGACTGTTTTTTTTTTCCTTTTCTATAATGATTTAAGGGAAGGATTAAGTCAGTAAATGTTCTCACATGATTACTATAATTTATTTACACACTTTCTGTTAACGATAGTCAACAAATTTCAGGAGGGTGATTTACAAAGTATAAGAATAATAATCCAAATAACTCAACAGAATTTGACACTGAACAACAGAATAGTTCAAGTTATTAGTTCTCTTCAAACATGTCTTAGCTCAGGGAAAGTTTGGAAATGAAAGAAGTCCGATGAAGCAAAAAATAGCATCACGTATAAAGCCCTGGACTGGGAATCAGGAGACCAAACTTCAACTCCCAGCCCTAAATCTAATCATCTGTATTACTTTGAGCTAGTTATCCTACATCTTGATTTCTTCTTGTGTAATAAATTTGGGTTACATAATCTACAAGTTAATTTCTAACTTCAATACATTCGATAATGTATAACGATATTGATGCCACCATGATCAGAACTTAAAAAGTAAAACAAAAAATTCCAGAATTGGAGATGTTTTATTTGTTTTGTTTTGTTTTTTAATTTTCTTGTGATATGACCTTCTTAACAATGAATAGTACCACTTAATCAGAAGTTGGTTGGTTGTCAGTCATCGGGAAAGTAAACTGACAGATACTTATTGGATCATAACTATTTTATATTATACAGATGAGAGTTAATTGATGATGCATTCAATAAATAGTAATCTGAAATAATGTATTTTAATTTGTGAAAGTATTAGAATTTCATGAATATTATAGTAATTAAAGATTTATTTTTTAATATAAGCGTGCCAACTTAACCAATGAATTGAAGTTTTGATTTATTATTGCTCTTATAACAAAAAGGAATAATCTAAAAAGAACTATCAATCATCAAAAACTGGCTTTCTGTTTTACAGAAAGTGCAACTTTGAGCTATTTAGAAGTTTGCACATAGTAGAATTAATGTCTATAAAGTTAATTTAAGAATCTGTATTGCGGGCAGAGCCAAGATGGCAGAGTAAAAGGAGGGACTTGCTTGAACTTGCCCCCAAACCCCTCCAAATACCTGTAAAAAAAATTCTACTATATAGAATTTAAAAAAATACTCTAAACAAATTCTAGGGCTACAGAACCCACAAAATGACAGAGTGAAAGAAATCTCCAGCCCAAGACAATCTGGAAGGGTGACCAGAAGCATATATCACATCAGATTGGGAGCAAAATGCAGTCTGGCATGGGTCATGCTGGCACAGAGACAGCAAGGGACAGAATGGGCCTCAGGGGACCAAATCACTGGCAACTGTGGTGGTTTCCAGACTTCTCTCCCCAGCCCCAGGATGGCAGAAGTGGCAGCAGCAGAAGCAGCCACAGTAGCAGCAGCAGCATTGGCTGTTTCTGGAGCTTTGGCCCCACAGATGGTGGGGGAGAGAGCAGCTGAGGCAAAATCACTGAAGCCTGGGACAGTAGACCCACCCCTAGCCCCACCCCTATTGGAAACAGAATACTACCTTGACAAAGAGTTAGAAAGTCAAGTATTTGGCTATGAAGATGAGCAAACAATGTAAAAAGAAAAAAAAAAGTCTATAAAACTGTAGAATCTTACTTTGGTGACAAAGAAGATCAAAACATACAACCTGAAGAAGACAACAACATCAAAGCTCCTGCATCAAAAGCCTCCAAGAAAAATATGAATTGCTCACAGGCCATGTAAGAGCTCAAAAATGATTTTAAAAATCAAGTAAGATTATCATTAATTTATTATGGAGAAAATATATACAAACTCATAACAAGGTGAGACAGTATATGATTATGCTAAAAATATGAATACAGACAGTATTCAAAGGAGGTGGGCCATAAGCTATATCCCCTAATAAACAATAGTTAGTGATTGGAAAGGAATGACGAGGCAGAGGGAGGAAAAGAGGAAGATATCAGAATTGCATGATGGAATAGTATAAGCAAAATAAAGTCTAGACTTGGGGAAAAGTCATAACATGATCAAGGACAGTAAGAGAATTGAACAAAACAGAATGGAAGAGTCCCACTGGATATTATAAGATGAGTTTAGATAAGCATGAGGGTAGAGACCATACCTTATTTACCTTTGTGTTACTACTTATCATCATATTTTGTACTTGATAAGTACTTAATATCTCTTTACTGAATGCAATTGGATTTGCTTAAATGTCAGGCTATACCATTTTGCATGTGTCCTGTAGACAATGGAGACAATTGGAAGTTTTTGAGAAAAGAAGGAAAATTATTAAATAATTTTATAGGAGGATAATTTTTTTTAAATTGAGCAAGTATTATTAAGCACCTACTATATGCAAGGTACTCTACTAGCTATGAAGCAAACGATTAAACAAATGCAATCTTTGTCCTGAAATAGTTTACATAGTGGGGGATTCAGATAAATAAATCAAAGATGATTTTTAGTGTTAGAAAGAACTACTGAGTCAAATAGAATAGCATGTGAGTTCTGCCTTGATGGAAAATTAAGAATCTGATATAGATTAAGAGGGAATATAGCACAGTTATTTGCGATGACATGCAAATACAAAGAGATAGGAAGTGGCATGTTGAGTGTAGGGAACAGGGGGTACACCAGATTGACAAGAATATAGAGCATATGAAGGAAATTAATATTTAATAATTTTGGAAAGGTAGGTAGGAACTTAATTCTGGAAGATGTTAAGTACCAGATTGAGAAGTCTGTATTTTACCATACCAATAATCACTGAAAGATTTTGAGCAGGAGTGATAGTCAAATTTCTTGTCTTTCAAATATTAATTCAAAAGATAGATGGAAGATGCATTGAAGATAGGAGAGAGCAAAATCAACCTATGACACAGGAACAGAGATGAGACTGACATAGGACATTGTGTAGGTCTGAATGTATATAGGTTGGAGAAGGGAAGACTGAAGTAAATTAAGAGGAGGAGTAAAGAATTTCCCTGATAAAGGAAACCTGGGCCATCAGGTTGAGGGGAGAACAAGCATTTATTAAGTGGCTACTATATGCCAAGAACTGAGCTAAGCACTTTACAAATATTATCTAATTTGATACTCACAACAATACTGTAATGAAAGTTCTATTATCATCTACATTTTACAGTGGAGGGTACTGAAGCAAATAGAGGTTAAGTGTCTTGCCTGACACAGCTAGTCTGAGGTTGGATTTGAACTCAGGTCTTCCTGAATGCAGGCCCACCCTGTGTTCTATCCACTGTGCCATCTAGCTCCCTCTAAGGAGGTATTATTACAATCTTCTCAAAATTAGGATGCTTGGAGGAATAGTGAATTTAAGGGGCATAATAATAAATGGTATATTGGACACATTGAATTTAATATGTCAACAGAAATCCAGTCAGATATGTCTCCAAAGCAATTGGTTGGACATTTAGCATTGTTATATGGAACAAAACACAGGGGAAAAAATAAAATTCAATATTATAATCAACTTGGAATGAGGTGATACAGGCACAGACAAAAGTGGTAAAAGGGGAAATGAAAAAGAAATAATAGATACAAGACTCACTTAGAAGAAAGAAACAAGTCTTAGTGACTGATTAAATATGAGATGAAGGAAAGGGAAGAATCCTGTAGGGAAGGTGAATAATCTTAGTTAAAGCAATAATTCTGTCTGATCAATCTACTAAAATTGCACAATAATAATAATTATTATTATTATTATTTCAATCAATCTGTAACTAAATTGAGTTCAATTTAACAAACTTCTTAAACATCTATTCTGTGCAGGACTTAAATGGTTTCATTAACATGTAAAATTTTCTATCACAAATGCAATATTCACAATACCTACGGCAACTATAAATATGCTGATATGGTTATTAATCGAAAAACATACCTCTCTACGTGGAGGATAAAGCTAGAACATTTATTAAAATACCAGAAAACTGAGTCCCAAAACCAGAGAGTCAAAGCCGTCAGAGTAGTTGTGAAATTGGAACATGTAGTTAATATAGTAAACACCCACCATCTCAAGCCTTCAAAACAGAAGAGCCTACCTCAGGCAAAAGTCCTCCTCTCCCCACTCACAGCAACTGCTCAGTGTCCAGCGTGCTCCCAGCAGCACCAGTCCCACCCTCCCCCCACTGTTCCTGTCCCTGGGGTCCTCAGCAGGAGTCCCTAGCAGAAAATTTGGCTGCCTCAAAAAAGGAAGGATTTCGCTCCACCCCTGCCTTGGCCACTAGTGCTGCCACTGCTACCGCTGCTGCTGCTGCTGTTGCCAGGCTTCCAGTCATGGCATGCACTCCAGCTTGGCTTCCACTTCCTCTTGCCCCACTCCTTCCTGCTACGTCAATAAGTCCAATGGGCATGGAAGATCTTTAAATCCCATAACCCTTATAAGTATGAAAGTATACACTAGAGATTACTTTTTTGTTGTAATTGTTTCATATAATGTTGCACTATTCTCTACTTTTCCATCATGCCTCAGACACTTCTTCACCCTGTTCAACACATACTCTTCAATCCAATGACATTGGCCTCCTGGATGTTGCACAGGTATTTCCATCTCTCAGTTCAGGGGATTTTTTCTGATCATCCCTTATTCCTGGAATGCTCTCCCTCCTCTGCTATGCCTACTGGCTTCCCTCTTTTAAGTTGCATCAATGAAACTGAAATTCCACCTTCTACAGGAAGCCTTTCTCAATCCTTATTAACTCCAGTGCCTTCCTCTGTTATCTCCTAATTACCCTGTATATAGTTTGCTCTGTGTGTGTGTGTGTGTGTGTGTTGTCTTCCTCATTAGATTTTAAGCTTCTTGAGGTCAGGGACTGGCTTGTGCTTCTTTTTGTATTCCTTTGCACTTAGCACACAGTACCATGTTTTTATTATAGCAGGCACTTAATAAATGTTTATTGATTGATTACCAATTCAGGTCTGGAACTTCCATCTCAGAAGAACTCATATTCTGCCACTGGTGCCTCTTCCTCTAATTGGAGGGTAAAAGGGTCTTCTGAAAGCCTGCCTCTATTTTAGGAGGACATCCAGTTCAATCAATTTAATTTCCAACCAGACTGCACTCCGCTAGACTTATCACTCATTCCCCTAAGCTGGATACCTTCCCTCTAATGTCTCCTTTTCAGCTTCCTTTTATATGTTGCCTTCTCTGTTATAATGTAAACCCCTTGAGGGTAAGGACCATCTTTCTCTTTTTATGTGTTTGTATTCCAATTTGGTCACAGGGTGAGTATTTTCTTTTTGTTCCAGAGACCCTGAATTTTGCCATCAAATAGAAGATCTGTTGAATGCAAGCTAGAAAGACCTAGTGATGACCTGTCTTCCATGTACTATCATAGACTAACATCAGAGATGCTCATCATCAGAAAATTGGCTATAAGAGATGAAGATTTTCAGCCACAGCAACTTGAAAAAGATAGTTCACTAAGGCATAGAGTGGTTTTAATTTATCAGTGAAAGAAACGCCTGAATAAAATAAGCAATTCTTGAAAAAAAAATGTAAGTCACCTATTTTGTTATTCTTCAAAAGAATATAATTCATAATCAGAAAATATTTTTGAAGATAGATTAAGTAGTTAGCAAGCAAAATAGTCATTTTCCTCCCTCTTGTGATTTTATCTTGTGATAAGGTATAAGGATCAAGGGTACATCTCTAATAAAAAAAACTGCTTATTATGTCTGCACAAACACGAAAAAAAATCAATTTGGTTTAACATTCATCATTTTAGTAGTTAATTCATATCTCATAATGATCAATGATGTCTGTGACAATTGCATAAAGGGTAAACTAGTCATGGAGAACCTACCAAATGGCCTTGATGTGTCATTGGTCATTTTATCAAGCATACAGAGAGGCACAATCACAGAAAATAACTCATGTTTTTACCGTATTGGAGAAATTTTTGTTTATTACTGATAGAAAACAGAAAAGCAATTTTCCACTTCATAGATTTTGTTTTTGTTGTTATTTAATGGTATTATTTTGTTTTCCTATGAAGTAAATTATAATTACTAAATATCAGATGGTACAAAACCTTAGTAATTACCATTCTCATAGTACCCCTTTTAAAAATTAGAACAGTAAAAATCTGATCCTGCTTTACTAACTAAGCTCATAAATATGAAAATTTAGGAAAATATGCAAGCTATGTTTCCACATTGGTTTTTAATTCTAATCGAAGACTAACATGCTGTGACCAATAATTACCAAATACCAACCTGATTCTTCACCATTCCCATCCCCTTATCAAGATAAATAAATGTTAGACTACCAAGCTTGACAAAAAAAAAAAAAAACCAACAACTATGTCTTCAATTCCTTATTATAAAGGGAAAGAGACAGATCATACAGAAGATGAAAATTACATAATTAGCAGTGCAAAGGATATCAGTTAACTGATACATTTCATATAAAGATTTGTCTTCTTAGTCTAAGTGCTTAGGGACGATGGCACATATCAAAATGAAAACACAATATATTTATATTTTTGTCATCTTAAAATGTATTGTAAATTCTAGATGATTCATGTGTTAGTTGTTGCTTTAATTTGCATTGGGATATTCAAGGGTCAAAGGAAGGCCACATGTTGCACTAATTCTTGCCAAAAAGCTTTTGTATCCATTTTATTTGTTTATGTTAAGACTAGAGAGCTAGCTAACCACAAAATGAATTAAAAATTCTCCATAATAATCATTTTCACAGAAAATTCCACTTCCCAATAACAAATGTTCATCACCCCCTAACATAAAATACCTTTTTATTTGACATTAGTGACACTATTCTTGGAGGAAGAAGTTGATTTTCTTATCATTGCTTCCAAAATGTTTGTTGACTTTGTATACTTATGTGTCTGCATATCTTCGAATGTGTGTGATGTATCTGTGCTGCATATTATACTGAAGATTTAAAGAATGATTATTTAAACTCATATTGAAGAATGCTAGGCTCAGAATGCATTGATAATTATTATATAATTCATTTTTTGTTTTTCCTCCCTCTGCCACATTAAAGGGTCAAAGTCAAATAGGACTTTGCAGATTATTAATAAGGTTTTTCCTTATTCCTTTGATGTTATCTTCCCTCCCCCTCCTCCTGATATGGCCTCCTGTGGTGCTTAGTCCTTTCCTAATATAGCAGTTTCCTGTAAAGGGACGTGTAGAGACACCTAGTGGTGAAAGGTAAGGATGACTTCTTTTTTTAATACTTCAGAAGTAGGCTACTGACTAGAAAGTCATTAGCATATATTCAGTTGACACATAAAAGACAACTTGGAATTTGGCTTAACTACTATCTCTCACCAAATACTCAAATGACATATTTAAATTCCATTTTTTTGTTGTATACATTTCCATGCTATACTATGATTTCATCCAAGTTGCTATTCCCTCCACCCACACAGATTACAATTTCTTTATGTCAGTAAAGAGTTTTATGAATTACTGCCCCCCTCAAACAAATGCAATGACAGCTACAACAACATCCATTATCTTGTGGCCAACCTTATGATGATAGGAAATCATATTTTAATTGAATCAAATAAAATGACTTCAAATTGTTAAAGATCATCAATTTTCAAATGGAGGCAAATATTTTGTCATAAATGTAATAATGCTGGTTTAATAACTATTTGTAACTAAGTAGCATAATTATGTTTTATGGGTCTTAAAAACTTCTGTATAAATGAATAAGCTACTTTATCATACTAAGAAATGTGATCATCCATCCTAGAGACAATTTTAGTTTATATACCAATATCAATAATCATTTTAATAAAATTTCCAAACATATGTTAAAATTATTTGTCATGAAAATTAATCAGGTTTAATAAAATGACCTGATAATATTTATTTTATTTTTAAAGTACTTGATTACTTTTAAACCTGTTGAACAATTTTAATGATCAGGTGTTAATGACAAAGTATAAAGCACTTTAACTGATTATAGGAATGCTTGCATAAATATTTATGTTAGCCAGTGATGTGTATCCTTGGGCCAAATGTTTACAGGGAAAGGGGAAAATTCCTTGTTAGTTTAACTAGAACTTATATTGAAATGGCATTCTTCTCTTAACTGTCATACCTGATGATTACCAATTTGTTGCTATCTTTTTTATTTTCTCCTCTTTTTTATCCAGAGGTATTATCTCCTACACTAAATTTCCACCCAGGTGAAATGCTCCTAGATGAAACAAAAGCCTCCATAGAGAAAATCCTAATCAACAGTGTGACACCTCAGCATAAAGAGATAAATGTGCCTATCTACCCCCATACATAGTGTGCTCAGATACATGACAGTATGAGACTAATATAAGACTTGATTGTCCACAGTTAATATTGCATCAGGAATGATCCAAAATTGGCATTAGGCAAAATCACACTATCATAATAGAATAAATATGAATAGATATTTTTTTCTCCTGACTAAACCATCCAACTATTAAACATACAGGAAAGTATGCAACCAGTGTGTTCTAAATCAGGGTTACCATTTGTCATAATCAATTTATAATCTATGCTTGGTACACGCAACCACAAAAGACACTTACCTGTCATGCCCAAGCTATATAATACTAATTTAATTGCCCTTCAGCAAGATAGGTTTGGGAAGGGGGAAGGGAGGTAAGGGTCTCATGGGTTATGAAAGAGTCATGAAACTTTCATTTATTCAAAACTACTTACCGTGGAGCTGAGAGTAATAGTATTTAGCAGGTAACTCTTCAAGGAAATTCCCTCTCCATACATTCATTTATGGGTTTTTTCTTTTGTTTTGTTTTAGTTTAGTTTTTTTTTTTTTTTAAATTATCTCCATGCGGGTATGCTCATGTATATGTCTGGAAATCATTCAAAATGGCAAAATTCTGTTACCCAGAAAAGAAAAAAGCTGCCATTCATTTTTTAAGTTATTCTTGTCAGCTAGAAAGAACTCTCTTCCTCCCCCCACTATTTTTTTTTCTCTTACACTGTTCAGGACCTGAGCTACAGTTCTAAATGGAAGGAAGAAAGGCAATCCACATGGCACTGTATTGCCTGTTCCTGATTATCACCAACTCTTACACTGTAGGCATTATTTCCACTCCTCCCTCCTTTAGGTAGTCTGTACAGTCCCACGCTTGTGTTGTGCACATTTCCTTCAAGGCTCATCGCCTCCGCACAAATATGATACCCAAGGAAGCTTTGGCTTCACACTTTGCAGTGCAGCCTAAGGAGATCAGTCGCCCTATACTCCCATCTATTGGTCACCGAGAGCCATTGCTCTGCCCCAGCTCCAGTATGTCTGCAGCAGCCTGGCTAGAACTGCGCTCCATAATAAACAAGTGTATTAGACGGTGCCCCGTGTTGGCTCCTGGTGAAAAGGCTTAAGAGATACCCAAATCGCTTACGCTGCAGCCTCCTCCTTTGCGACGTGGCTGGAGAACAGGACTTTCTCATACTTTTGCGCAGCGACGGGCACAGAACATCTCTTTGCTTGTCCTCGAGTCCCCAAAGGACGTCGGCTAGAAAAAGAAAGCTCCAATAAAAGAGGAAAATAAGATGAATCTAAGGAGGGAATCTTGAAAGGCGCTCTGTTCCCCCTGCACAACTCCGGCCCGGGATGAAACGAAAAAGCAGTAGATACCCGAGTCACCCAAATACTGATCGGGAAAAGAGGCTGCAACAACCCAAGAGGCAACGGGTGCATCGGGAACGGCGGCGGCAGGGGTGATAGCGGTGGCAGCAGTAGCCGCCGCCACCACCGCTGGACCCTGGAGCTTGGAGTCGTCAGCTGTGGCATCTGGGAAGGAGAAAGGAGCAGCAACAGCAGCAGGAGGAGGAGGATCTGCTGCCTCCACTGCCGCCGCCGCCACCGAAGGGGAACAGTGGCCTCCTCTCCCTTTCCCCTTCACTACCATGTACAGTGTGCGCTGCAAGAAGAAGCGGAGAACCATGCAAGGACACCGTTACTTTTCTCTCCCTCTGGCCAGTCCCTGGGCGAGTGTGACTGATCAGGGGGAAATGGTGTGAAGAAAAAAGGAGGAACGGGGAGGGGGAGGGGAGGAAGAGAAGGAAACGAGGTCGGAGTCTGTATTTTTCCCCCTTTTTTGCAAAGAAACCAGAGGAGGAGGCTTGAACGTGTGGCTGCTGCGGTTAGGGAGAAAGTTGATGCCTGTTTCAATGGAAAGTGTGAGTACCAGCAGGGTTTGCGTGTAAGGAACGCGGAGAACCAGAGCTGTACGTTATTAAGAAGGTTGTTGTGTAGAGGGGGTTTTGAGTGAGTGAGTGAGTGTGTGTGTGTGTGTGTATGTGTGTGTGTGTGTGTGTGTGTGTGTGTGTGTGTGTGTAGTGCTTGGTGAAGCTGACCGTCACGTTGTCAGCGAAAGGCTGTCTGTGCAGCCCTCTCTCCTCCCTTCGCCCCCCTCCCACGCTCGCTCCTTGCCTTGCCCCTCCCTCACGGTTTCTCTCCGGCTCGCCCTCCCTCCCCCCCCCTTCTCTCCAGTCTCTCTCGATCGCCCCTCGCTCTCCCTCTCCTTTTCCCCCTCCCCCTCTCTTTTCCCTGGTACTGGGGAGAGTGCCGAGAAGAGCAGCTCCGGGAGCCCCTTGGACCTCCGCCTCCGTCTATGTGTGTGTGTGTGGCTGTGGCAGTAGAGGTGGCGGTGGAGGTGGTGGTGGTAGTGGCGGTGGCGGTGGCGGTGGCTGTGGCGGTGGCTGTGGTGGTAGTGGCGGCTGCCGTAGAGGCTCCTTGTGTGTGGTGGTGTTTGTGTGCTTTTCTTATCCAACCTCCCCAACTGCATTGCTTGCCTCCTCTGGTCTTTGCCTCGGCTGCACATACGCAGCACACACCCCAAATAGACATTTTTTAAGGGTGGCTACGATGATTGGGCCCTGGAGACATAAGAATGAGTAAGTATAAGGTTTACTTAAAAAAAAAAAAAAGACTGCTTTTGGGGGGGGGGGGGAACCCCCCCCCCCCCCCACCCCCGAGATTCACGTTGTTCTTTTCTTTGGGGCGGGGGTGGGGGAGGGGTGGGAGTAGGGAAGGAATCTCTCTCCCTTGTAACTCTGGGTGCTGCTGCCCGGGCTGTACTGCTGCTGCTGCTGCTGTTCAGTTGGGTAGCAGTGTCCGGCCAGGGTTTCCGCTGCTGTTGTCGGCGGGACTGAAAGCTCTTTAGTGCAAGATATGCAGTGCGGTAATCCAGATTCTGAACTCTTTAGGGGAAAATCAAATACATTACCTCCCTCCACCTCCACTCCCGATTAAAAAGAACAACGTGAATCTCAGATCAGAGAAATAGCAGCGCAAAGGGGCATTTAAACCCAAGGTCCGTCCCCGTGCCAGAATTTTAGCCTTGAAGATCACATTCAACTTTATGTTCTTTATTTTTCTATCGCCTTAGGAGGAAGGTGGTTGTGATGAGGTTGGGAAAGCTCCTAGATCCTTACTAGTCGTTATTGAATTAAAGTTGTAAATGACTGAGAGTCTAATACTGGTCGGGCATATTTTGCAATAATCTTTTTTTTTTTTTAAGAGAGGGGAGGAGAGGGAGTGGAAAGGGTTGGGGAGGGCAAGGAGATGGGGAGGGGGAGGGGAGCAAACACCCGCTGAATGGATGAATGGATTTGATGGATCGGAGAAAAGAAATTTCAAGGTAAATGTTTTGCTTTTATGGAGGATGTCTCTGCTGCCTTTAGCAGTGAAGCTGTTTGCCTTTTGTGATTCGGAGCTATTGAATACTTGAAATGTACACTATCATGTATGTCTTCAATGTATGCCTGAATACACACAAATGTATATGTATGTATCTTTGCATATTTATATATAAATTCAAGCGTTCTTTCTAACTTGCACAAAGTGTTAGGGATATAGCTTTGGATCTATGTCACAGAAATCCTTTTGCAGTAATGAGATTTGGTTTCGGGGTACTATTCTGCTCATCACACTTCAGTTATAAGAATTAAGGCAAGGTTGACCAGTGAAAATCAGCCTTTTTTTCTCAAGAAGATAACGTTTTAGAGTTGGGAGGAGGATGAAAAAATAGGTTATTTTTTCTTCTCCCAGCAACCCAACCAATGCAAGAATACATGGACATTCCTCTCCCTATGTTCTTCCTTTTTCCCCCGGTGTTTTTTGACATCCACAAGTAGAAAGTAGGAGGAAGCGTCAAGGAGACAGAAAGGGGGTGGGGGAAAGAGAAGGAAATCGGATTTGTTTCTGGCTAGATGAAATTCGGGTATTAAATCACTGACGTAGGTCACTGGGTAGTTTTCTTCTTTTTGTTCTTTCTAGTTTGCTTTTAATCTGCTCAGGTGTCTTCTCCTTTGAAGGATGAAGCTCACTGACAGCTATCGGTGCTTTATAATAAGCAACTCCAATGCGAGGAATGTTGGTAAGGAGGTATTTCCATGAGATCCATTTAGATCTCTCCCCTGCTCTCAAGCCAGTTTTTAATAAACATTGAAAGCAAACGCTGTCAGATAAGACTGAAGCTTTGGTGACAATCCTAGCGATTTTCCTGTTTGGGCAGATCCTTGACGAGTGATTAGCAGTTCACTTTAACTCTAGGCATCTATAGGTATTCAAGAATTGCAGACGTCTTTGCTTAGTCTTTTACAGTCATTCCATCGTTTGCAACTATTTCTGTAGCTTAAAAGCCTCAGTTTGGTAACATTACTATCATGATCAAAGATGGAAAGTAAGCACTCCTGGGGAAGTACTGTTAAGTTGTACATGCAGTTAGAAGGTTGATGTGCTTAATAGCTTTATTGAAAACGTCTATCATAGAAAAGAATCTGTGTTTCTATGTGTATCTATCAATCTATCTACATATATATATGCATACACACATTTATACGTGCATACACGTACGCATACACACACATATCTCCCTTACAGACTTGAAGCTCTGTGAGATATTAGGAGATTTACGAGCTGATAAGGGATTATTTTGCTGCATTAACTTACTTTTTTTTCCCCCCTTTGGTCTTTTAAGAAGTATCCTTTGGGTTCCCACATAGACATTTACAGCAACTGTCTGAAATAGCCAAAGTACTGTATGTAGCACATTTACTTCTCTGGGGAGGAAAAAAAAAAAAAAAAACCGTGGGGGAAAGACCTTAACGTGCGCTGTTCACTGAAGAGGTTCTGAAAAAAAGAGGGCTGGGCAATAAGTGAGGTGGGAAACCTCATGAAATGGTCCTCTTTTTTTCTTAAATTAGAACCGTGAAACTGAACTGACAGCCATTTTATGTATATTTATGGATTGATCTTGGGATATTGGGGGAGGGGGAGGAAGGATAAAATCCTGAAATGGGACAGTATCTAATATTTACCTTATGTTGGTAAAAATATCTTTAACTCACCCAGAGTTGCAAATCATCCCTTTAATCATTGACAGTTTTACGAAGTCTGGGCGATTCAGATATGCTTCTATATCTTCCTAGTCTTTAACAACAATAAATAAAGACCAAAAAAAAAAAAAAACCCCATACAAAAAACCTTCTTTTCCCAGACTATAGAGAGAAATACACTTTAAAAAAAAAAAAAAAACAACTAACACTCCTGTATAAAATTTTTTGGTTATATTCTGTTGTTTTCTTTTGTTTTCCTTACAGGAGGTAAAATGTACCCTTGCTGCTCCACATTAACTTTGGAACAGGACCTCAACAGAAAAATGCATATCTGGATGCTGCAGACTATAGCGTTTGCTGTAACATCTCTCGTCTTTTCGTGTGCAGAAACCATCGATTATTATGGGGAAATTTGTGACAATGCATGTCCTTGTGAGGAGAAGGACGGAATCTTAACTGTGAGCTGTGAAAACAGGGGGATCATCAGCCTCGCAGAAATCAGCCCTCCACGCTTTCCAGTTTACCACCTCTTGTTGTCTGGCAACCTTTTGAACCGTCTCTACCCCAATGAGTTTGTCAATTACACTGGGGCTTCAATTTTACACCTAGGGAGCAACGTCATCCAGGACATTGAGACAGGGGCTTTTCATGGGCTTCGAGGTTTAAGGAGATTGCATTTGAATAATAATAAACTGGAACTACTAAGAGATGACACTTTCCTCGGATTGGAGAGTCTGGAGTATCTACAAGTCGATTACAATTACATCAGCGCCATTGAACCTAATGTTTTTGGCAAACTGCACTTGCTGCAGGTGCTGATCCTCAATGACAACCTCTTGTCGAGTTTACCCAACAACCTTTTCCGTTTTGTGCCCTTAACACATCTAGACCTTAGGGGCAACCGGCTGAAACTTCTGCCCTACATAGGGCTCCTGCAGCACATGGATAAAGTTGTGGAATTACAGTTAGAAGAAAACCCCTGGAACTGCTCCTGTGAGTTGATCTCCCTCAAAGATTGGTTAGACAGCATTTCCTACTCTGCCTTAGTAGGGGATGTGGTTTGTGAGACGCCTTTCCGGTTACATGGGCGGGACTTGGATGAAGTGTCCAAGCAAGAGCTTTGCCCAAGGAAACTCATCTCAGACTATGAAATGAGGCCCCAGACACCCTTGAGCACAACGGGGTATTTACATACAACCCCAGCCTCGGTCAATTCCGTGGCCACTTCTTCCTCTGCTGTTTACAAGCCTCCTCTGAAGCCCCCTAAAGGGACCCGCCAACCCAACAAACCCAGGGTGCGTCCCACCTCTCGACAACCCTCTAAGGACTTGGCCTACAGCAACTATGGCCCCAGCATCGCCTACCAGACTAAATCGCCGGTGCCTTTGGAGTGTCCTACTGCGTGTTCTTGCAATCTGCAGATTTCTGACTTAGGTCTCAATGTCAACTGCCAAGAGAGGAAGATAGAAAGCATTTCGGAGCTTCAACCCAAGCCCTACAACCCTAAGAAGATGTACTTGACAGAGAACTACATCACAGTCGTTCGTAGGACAGATTTTCTGGAAGCTACAGGGCTTGACCTGCTGCACCTTGGAAACAATCGCATTTCGGTGATTCAGGACCATGCTTTTGGGGATCTAACCAATCTGCGACGACTCTATCTTAATGGCAACCAGATTGAACGCCTGAGCCCAGAGCTGTTCTATGGCCTACAGAGCTTGCAGTATCTCTTCCTCCAATACAATATTATCCGGGAGATACAGGCTGGGACCTTTGACACAGTCCCTAACCTACAGCTTTTGTTTTTAAACAACAACCTCTTGCAGGCCCTGCCTGGGGGCATTTTTTCTGGCCTCAAGCTGCTCAGGCTAAATCTAAGGAGCAATTACTTTTCTTCCCTCCCTGTGAGTGGAGTGCTGGATCAACTGAAATCTCTTATTCAGATCGACTTGAATGACAACCCTTGGGATTGCACTTGTGAAGTTGTGGGCATGAAGTTATGGGTGGAGCAGCTCAAAGTGGGTGTACTTGTGGATGAGGTCATTTGCAAGGCGCCCAAGAAGTTCGAGGAGACCGATATGAGGTCTATTAAGTCGGAGCTTTTGTGCCCAGACTATTCTGATGTAGTGGTTTCTACACCTACTCCCTCCTCCATACAGATTCCACCACGAACCACCTCTTTGCCCTCCACAGGCAGATTCAACAGCACGGGCGCCGCTGCTGGGGGTGGCTCTGGTAACAGCGCCTCTTCAGTCCCCTTGTCTGTGCTGATCCTTAGCTTGCTGCTTGTCTTCATCATGTCAGTTTTTGTGGCCGCTGGGCTCTTTGTTCTGGTGATGAAAAGGAGAAAGAAGAACCAGAGCGACCACACTAGCACCAACAACTCCGACGTGAGCTCCTTCAACATGCAGTATAGTGTGTACAGTAGCAGCGGGGGCAGCAGCCACCACCATTCGCATACTCACCACAGGGGCCCTACCCTCCCAAAAGTGAAAACCCCCGCCGGGCACGTGTATGAATATATCCCCCACCCACTGGGCCACATGTGCAAAAACCCCATCTACCGTTCCAGAGAGGGCAATTCCGTGGAGGATTACAAAGATTTGCACGAGCTCAAGGTCACCTATAGCACTAATCACCATCTGCAGCCTCAGCAGCAGCAGCAGCAGCCACAGCAGCCTCAGCAGCAGCAGCAACAGCAGCAGCCACAGCAGCAGCTGCAGCTACAGCAGGGAGAAGAGGAGAGGCGGGAAAGCCACCACCTGCGGAGCCCCGCCTACAGTGTCAGCACCATAGAGCCGAGGGAGGAGCTGCTGTCACCAATGCAAGACGCTGATCGCTTTTACAGAGGCATTTTAGAACCCGATAAACATTGCTCTGCCACCACGGCTGGGAGTAGCCTCCCAGAATATCCTAAATTCCCTTGCAGCCCTGCTGCCTATACCTTCTCCCCCAACTATGACCTTAGGCGCCCCCATCAGTACTTGCATCCGGGGGCAGGGGACAGCAGGCTCCGGGAAACGGTGCTCTATAGTCCCCCCAGTACTGTCTATGTAGAACCCAACAGGAATGAGTATCTGGAATTAAAAGCAAAACTAAACGTTGAGCCGGACTACCTCGAAGTGCTGGAAAAACAGACCACATTTAGCCAGTTCTAAAGGAAACAAACTCCCCATAGAGCATTTGTATTTAAAACAAACAGAAGAACAAACACATGATGAACCGGTTTGATTAATTGTGTTGTTTCAACGTTTAGGGTGAAGTGCCTTGGCACAGGATTTTCAGCTTCGGCGAATGATACTGAAAGGGTGTGCAATCACATTTTATTTTTACAATTAGGAAACGTTTGTGTAAGCTGGGCACAACTCTTGCTCTTCTTGTGTCAGTGGAGGGAAGAGGAGCTGTATGGAGGGCCATTTTTGCAGGTGACTTTTAAAGGTCAATGAAGTTTTTTGATGGTGGGGGAATACTTCTGTTTTTCAAAGATTGAAGGGCACAGATTCCTCCTTTCCTCCTCTGATCCCTCATTCCCTCCCCCTTTAAGCCATGGGTGGGTATAAATGGCTTTTATGGAGAGAGATTAGCACACCCCCACTTTAATACAAGATTTCTTTTCTTTTTTTTTATTTTAAAGGATGTGTTTGTATGCTTTCTGGACATTTGAATTTAAAAAAAAAGTATTATGACCTTGAAAAGGATCAGTATAGATATGGAAAAACCATTAAAGAGTGCAGAGCTATATGATCCATAACTGGTTAGTCAAAATAACTTATTGATGAAATATAAAAATATTTTATTGTAGCACCTATTTTTATATGCACATTCCCATTTCTCTTTCCTTCACTATTTTAGTCTATGATTTGTTTGGAGCTTTATTTCCAAAGCTGAAGTGGTATCAGGAGGGCATTCTAATCCTAAAATTTCTAGTAGCAATGACTAAATCTTAGAAAACAATCCAAAATCCACACAATTAGGTCTGCATAAATAATAATAATTGTTATTTTTTCCAACAAGTTAAAGTATTTCCTATTATGGAAATTTGGACTAACTAGTGAGGGATATATGGAAATTATAGTTTTCAAGTGAGAGAGTAAAAAAGGCCTCTCTTTCCATTTAACCAACCAAAATATAATAATTTGACTACTATTGTAGCCAATTTCTGATTGTTTAGGCAAATATAATTGCACTTATACCGATCCATTTGTAGACTGGCACCTTGAAAGACCAAATGATGGACTGTGCAAATTTATATACTATCTTTACCCCTTTGGGCAACAGGCAATGATAACTGATTACCATAAAGATAAGATCAATGTAAGATGGGGCTACTGGTGACTAGTATGTATCTCAGCACATGAAATTTTTAGTAGTTTATGAATCCATACTTAATAATTATTTCAAATGTGAGAATATAAAGTAATAATTACCTGAAGTTCAAAATATATGACCCATAGACCAATGATTCTCCAATTTTAATCAAGATGGAAGGGACAGGATTTAATCCACTAGGCCTAATTTAAATAATTCTTTGCAGAAAGTTAATACACTATAATGATCAGTTTTGTGCTTGAGGGAGCTAGATATTTCTAAATATATCACTAATATGCTTATTAGTGAAATTTCATGTTTATGTATTTTTTTTTCCATTCTGAAGTGTTCATTTAATACATGGAACAGGGTAAGTAATGTTGCTTTACACAAGTTTTATTGAAATATTATGTAAGCTATCATTATTGGTTTTTCTTATTCAGTCATTAGTTTGCCATTGTGTCCATATTTCAAATTATATAAATTTATATTCAAAGTTTATAATAAGTTTGTGACTGAGTTTGAAATTTCCTCTCAAATGTTCAAAATACAGATGATTACATATATACTATCTATTCACCTTGGGACAACGTTTGGCCAGTACATTGGTCTTTGTCTTACAGGGCTTAACCTGCTTGTTTGAAGTAATTTGGATTGTAAAGGTCTGTAGATTTCATTCAGCTTTTGGTGGCTCTCTCAATAACCAATAACTTTAAATGGAATGTGTCAGAAGATCAAGGGTAGTCCATGAACCTGAATGTGCAAGAAGCACTTTACATGGCATCCTGCCACAAAGAGGCAGCATCTACCAGTGAGTAAATTGACAGCACCTGATTGAATTTAGAATAAATGGGTGGTCACATCCTCCCTGAGTAAAAGTAAAAACAAAACAAATGAAAAATTTCCCAGTCTCCCAACTAAAAAAAATCCCACAAAACCCTTATACTACCTCTTTTAATATAAGTATATCCCTATATTTCTTTCCTTTATTTTTAAAGCATTTTCCTTTGTATACACTTTTTTTTTTTTAAAAACAAGGGGGAGGTGTAGGATTTGTGCTAAGATCATGAAAATATTTTTTTTCTTCCTCACCTGTCTACTCAGTATTTAATTCATTATTAGGAAAGAACAATGAACAATATTATTTGGTATCATAATGGAAATGTGTGTAGTCTTTCTTTTCCTTTTAAATAAAAGGTACAAATCAAAATCCCTTACTCTTTCATTATCCTGAAATTCTGTAAAGTTCTGTGAAAGATTGGATGGAACTGAAAAAGAAGATTCTCAACAAAACTAAGCTTTATTTAAAAGCATAGATTTATATATTTATATGTGTGTATTTATATGTATATATACATATATGTGTATGTACACACCCCCACATACACAGAGATAAGAGTGACAAGAAACACATGATAGGGTTGAACAAAAAAAAATTTTCTTAACTTACAAAGAATGTGTTGCAAATTTAATCTTCTTATATTTCTTAAATGTTGTGGTAATCAGAGTCTATTTTGATCAAATTTAACTGTTTAGCCTTTCTCTCTTGATTTTCTTTTTAAAGTAACCATTTCTGCCCCGCCAATACCTAACATTACATTTTCTAAGGTTTCCAAAATGTTTTATCATGAAATGATCCAGCATATCAATTATTAAAGAGCACATATCTCTATCTTATAGTTTTCTCTCTCCACATATATATACATAAAAATATATAAACATATATGTACACACATACACATATATTTCAATGTCAAGAAAGAAAGTAAGGGCAGGGCAGAACTATATGGTTCAAGAAAATAACAACAGTAAAGAACTAGGAAGTGGAAATCAAAAGAATATGAAATATGTAAAAGAATAACTTTTTATTGATTTCTTTTCATTGTATAATGTAATAAGTTAACTATAGAACATATACAATATTATATGCATTAGCTTTGGGTCATTCACTCAAAAAACATTTATTAAGAGTAGTCCCTGGGAAGGTTTGATTTTTGAGAGTCCATATTAGTATTTGTTGGTGCTAATAGTTCAAGAATTAACCAAGAAGCCTTGTGATTTACATTCTCAGAGTTTTAAAATATGATATTATGTTGTTGTGTTGTACATCAATTAAGATATGGGTGCAAGAGAAAATTTTATTTTCTCCTGCTTTAATTTCCTATGCTTTCCTTTAAAACAGAGACTCAGATGTATGATTCAATAAAGAGCCCATTCTCTATTTTATTTTAGCATTATTATAATGCAGATACGTAAATTAACCAAGAGAAAGGAATAATGTTCGGCTTCAACTTTAAGTGGGTTACATGCTAATTTACAGAAGCCCTTTGGAGCTAATAAACTATTGACTAAGGTTATGAATTAAACAGGATTCATTTAAAAATAGTACCCATTTGTCCATGTCTAAAAATACATTTACATTTATTCTCTTCAGGTTCAAGCTCTGATATTAGAATCAGGTCTTTTCATTCAGGCCAGATACATACCACATGAAAAATTGAGGCAATTAAT
Source organism: Petaurus breviceps papuanus (assembly GCF_028583685.1). Classification (NCBI taxonomy): domain Eukaryota; kingdom Metazoa; phylum Chordata; class Mammalia; order Diprotodontia; family Petauridae; genus Petaurus; species Petaurus breviceps. The sequence continues at coordinate 3,247,876 of NW_027187332.1, forward strand.
CTGATAACTCAGTTCCTGCATTTCTTTCTAACATTTGGCCCTCCCCCACACTCCAAAAAAAGAAAAATATATATTAATTATATGATGAAGTATAGGCAAAATGAGTCAGATTAGTTTTAATTATACGTTTAACTGCACCAACACTTCAGGTTTTTTTTTTTTCTCTTCCTAATATGCAGGCCACAGTATTACATTTTTGTATTAAATGATGCTAAGATTTCCTTTCTTGGGGGTGAATGGAAGATGAAGAGCAAGATGACTTCTGGTTCCCTGAAATGTCAAAAGCTGCTTACTTCTTTGATAGAACTCAATGGATGATCTCAAAGAGCTATGTAACTTCAAAATAATCTGAATAGAGAAAATAAGTTTTCAATTTATGTGGCTCATTTAATATTTTACATTTTTCAAATAACCATAAATTAACACATTTGACCAACTTGCAGAAATCTTACATGTAAACATTTTAAAGTCAGGAAGCATTTTTAATTGTAGAATTAAATATTAACCCTAAACAGGCACAAAACCCCAGAGATCAGATATTTCTAATCAACTTGTTTTCAAAGAGAAAAACTTATAATGTATTAAATATGTCATTATCAAATTACTCTATTTTCTACTAATTAACCTATAGATCTCTCTCTATATATATATATGTATGTGTATATATGTGTGTGTATACATATATATATATACGTGTATATATATACATGTCCCCAAAAGTTTTGTATTGGATAAAATATCCATCAATGCCCCTCCAGATCAGGCATCCAGGTCTTTAAAAGTTGTTTATGTATGTTAAGACTTCTTTTACTATTTTTATATTGCTATAACCCTGAAAATTAATGATTTTTTCAATATTTCTTGAATTGTAATAGGTATTTATGGCCTTTCTTGCATATATATGTATATGTTAGAAAAATTCAATACAGTTCCAATTTCAAAGTTATTTTTTCCTCTTATTAATAACTACTTGATGTCATTCATTCATGGACTGCCCTTCCATAATGTGAAATGAGGGGAAGGGAAGAGAAGACGTCGATATAGTATATTGTCTGTTTGGGTATGAAACATAATATAACCATTGCTGCCCCACTCCTGTTTTTTGTCATTCTACCTAGCTCATGAAAGACAGGCAAAGATTTTTGCATTGGGAATGTCAGCATTTTAAGGTGGATTATTTTTGTATTAATTTTTAAGTTTGGAGAAAGATTTTTGCACCAATTGCCTGTTTCATCTGAATGTCAGAGCATTCAATACTGATTAATGCAAAAATTAAATTAAACCACTTATGGCTAAAACAAACTTTCAAGATTCCATAGCATTTTTGTTTTGCAATTACAAAAAGAATAACTGATACTTCATTAAGTCTCAATCAAAGTGAAAATAAGGAGCTAAATATTGGATTTATTAGACATCTTCTTACTAGATAGCATTAAATTTATACTTGTATATCATTCCCTGAGTTATATTTCTACTCTTTTAATTACATTTCCAGGAATCTTTATCAATGAACATGGAAAAGTTTATTTATCTCCTCAAAAGTATAACTTAAAAAAATAAATAAAAGCTTGATTAAGAGTTGAAGTCATAAAATGACACATTTAAAGGCCTTTTAATTTCATATATTTATCTGAAGATTCATGGATTAGTTATTGTGCTAAGAAAATACTTATGTTTAGGTATTGCTTTTTGTAAAGCAAAATATTTGATTTGATTATTTATATCAGTTTGAATTGAAGTGCAATACTTGCATAAGCATTTAAGCAAGATGTGCATATTTATTTGATAAAAACAGCATGCAAAAATCATGCTTCTTACATTTTGTTCAATGTATTATGCACATGTCAGATTTTAAGTAAATCATAAAAATGTTTGTTAGTAGAGACATCTGTATTATAACTTGAATAGCTCTTTAAATAAGGTTGATTATGTTTCTATAATAAATTTCACTTGAATTATCAAAATGAAAATCCATATATACATATATATCTATACACATATGTATGTATGCATTTCCAGAATGTCAATAATTGTACACATGACAAAATACACTTTTTCATAAGGACGGTGATAAGAATTATCTTTTAATCAATTAAAGTATTTTTTGTAGCTGTATATGCTTAGTCAGAAATTTTACATCCATATGCTTTATTCTTGAATAGACCATTAGAAACATTATGGATTAAAATCTAAAAGACCCTAAATATGAAACATTTGGCACTTCAAACTGTGAAGAAATTATGTGTATATAAATATACTTTATCTATATCTTAATACCTGGACACAAATTCCATGAAAAATCCTCAATTTTCAATCTTTGTTTATAATTATATAAAATCTAGTTTTAATTTATTATTTATTTTGTAGGGGTTTGTTGAACTTTTTTTATGTACACATGTTGGGTAAATTATTATTTTTAAGACTAATATTAATATAATACCAGCATTTAGCTCTTGGGTAGTGCCTATTTATTTTAATGTTTTTATAAGAGCATTTATAATTTCAATGACTACATTTTATAGTTTCCTGCCTGAGTTATCTTTGTCTTTTTTTTCCTAGTTGCCTTTTGATTTTTTTTTCCTTCTTAATCCCTTTTGGCTTATAAAGTGGTGTTTGTGTTATAGAAAATTTAGTCACTATAACCTCATACATTCAAATAATCTACTTATAAATAAAGTCCAAGTCAACCAATTTTATTCAATTTTCAATTTTTCAAAATACCTTCTCAATATTAACAATTCAGAACTGTCAATTCATCTATGTTATTACCAACTATTTATTTGGTGCTAAAAATCACACATTCCAGTCAGAAAACAAAGGCATTGTTTTCTCTAGATATCTAAGACCTGTGTTGATATATTTAATAAATAGACTGGGCTATTTTAAATATTTCTATATTTAAATGGTATTTAAAAATCAGAGTCTTGCTAGATGCTAATTTGAAATTCTAAATTTCATTTAGAAATAGATTGTTTATTCTAAATTTATTATGGATTTCTTGCCTAAATCCAGTATGAAATTAGGTAATATTAACCCAGTATTTTGAAGTGACTTTTTAGCAGTATTATAGGAAGAGGGAGATTAAAGGTATGTTTATGTAACACAGGTCTCTATAATCATTCTCCCATTAAGGCAACTAATACTACTTTGTTTCAATTATACAACAAATTAAATGAAAACTATTTTGAATATAGCATTATTATATAGTGATCAAATCATGCTTTTATATGCATGTTATCATCTTAGCTTTGTATGTACTACTGATAACCAGTGCTTATTCTTCAAAAAAAATGATGTATTTATATGTTCTCCAAATGTTTCATTTACATATTTTACAAACGTATTGTCTTTGAATAAATTAAAACTAGGTCATATAAGCTTAGCAGTTATAATATATACCTGAGTCCAAAATTCTATATGTTGCAATGTATATATACTGAAAGAAAAATGCCTTTTTGGGCAGAGGTATCAATTCATATGAATTGTACCCTGTCATCAATCTTACAGATTTCCTATCAAAGTGACATGAAATTGTCTTACATTTGAGGGCAAATTTTATCTAGGTTCATACATTAAAGAATGATTTACCTAACTGTAGTACTAAAAGGAAATGATTCATGTTGGCTAATAGAAAGACCTCTAAAATTGATTCAGGACATCTGTGTTCTAGCTCTGGTTCTTCCTTTTACAGGGAGACACTGAGCATATCACATAACCTCTTTTATGCTGCTATTCCTCACCTCTGACATAAGACTATTGCTATTAATGTTTTGAATGTAGATTTTTTTGTTTATTTTGTTTTTGTGTCCACTCAAGAAGCTATTACCATTCCCTACTTCACCGAGAGTGATTTCCTATCATTCCAGCCCCTGGTCTGATAAAGTTTGTAGGTTTGCTTCATCTTTCTTTGTGATATACTCTATGTACTATACCCTGTAAAAAATTTGACCAACTAAACTTTTGAATACAAGCTCATTTCAAATATGGTATGTAGACATAACCTCTAATACAAAGTTTGATTTGATCAACTTCTTATATTCTTTAGAGTCTGTATCATAATTTTTAATGAATTTATTACCTGCTATTACAATTAGCATTCATCAACTGTAAGAAAAAACATCTTGTTAGATTGAGTGGTGTCTAGTGAACAGAAGACATGTTATACCCTCGACTCTGCTTTTTATCTGATAGGCAAATCTTAACTTTATTTCTTTGTAATGAAAGTTACATCTGGAATATAGTTACTCCTATTCCTTTTGACCTCCCAAAGCTTGGTGGTAATATGATGGAAGTGTAAATGATGAGGGAAAATGTTGACAAAAAGACTCATCTATTGGATCCAGTTCAGTAATTTAGGTTTAAACAATCCTATTTGCCAACTCAATGCCATTTCTTACAGTGTTCAATGACTCTATGTCATTATTTCAAGTTTTCATGTTATATTAAATTATTTTATTTTTAGGATGTTATTAGTTATACATTAAATCTACATATTTTCCTGTTGTTGAAAAAAATTGAGCTTACAGTGGGTAATCATCTTAAAATCAATTTGAAATCATGTTATTAAAAGTGATGTTTTAATATATACAATTTGATTAAGAAGTCAGCTTACATTGGTTAATTCATAAGAACCAATTAGATGATGTAGTTGATAAAGTACTTACCTCGGAGTTAGGAAGAGATGACTAAGGGTCCTGATTCAGGCATTTACTAGTTATGTGACTGAGCAAGTCACAAGCTCAGTATTTTCATCTGTTAAATGGGGATAATAACATCACTTACCTCACAGGGTTGTTGTGAGGATCGAATGAAACAATACATATACAGTGCTTTGCAAAATCTAAAATGTTGTATATAGGTTGGCTATAATCATATAGGTTTTCAAAAATTGATATTCAATGCTCTAAATCTTATATAGACCATTATCAAGTGTTTACAGTGCTATGCCATAATGGCAAATATTTGAAATCTGATAATGTGGGCTTTCTACTATTTTAGAAATGTTGAATATATTTCTACTATGTTTAAGCAACATATATATGTGTGTATGTGCGTTTATATGTATGCATATGTGTGTGCATATATATATATAAAGTTACTAGTCTAAGTTTAAAGTCTCATTGCTATTAAATTAATGTTAAAATTGATATTAAAACAGTATCAGGGAACATAATATAATAATCTATTTTACTTTTTTTAAAAGATGTAATTCCTTATGGAACTAGTTTTTCTTTGATGGATTCCATAAAGCTCATATCAGATTTTAGTCTCCACAGTTAAATAAGGTAAGTGAGTCAGATTCTCCCAAGACAGAGACTACTTCCTGGGAGTAAGCTAAGGACTTATTTGGAAACTGCGTTAACTCCCTCAGACCACTAGGATAGCATAAAGTGAGCTTCAGTGGTAATTTACTAAATGTGGTAGTACATATGGTCCCACATTTAGTAAATTACTATGGAGCAAAAGCTGTCCTAATGGAGTGAAGGAGCAGTTTGCAAAAATGCCTAAACTTGTATCTCCTGCACACTAATACAACTGATAATTTCACTTAGTTGGGACAGAGGTTGGGGAGGGCTTAGAGGACAGCAGTGGAAAACATACATAGCATATTGTTGTGTTGGGATCATATAGACAGAGCACAATTCTCATGGGAAATTTTCTACTCTAAAAACTTTTGGCCTATTATACTTGGGTGCCAGAAAGATAGACTTTTCAAGATATTTTCTGTTTATTTGTGCTTTCATTTAGGCTAAATGATGGGGGGAATAATGCATTTACTGTTGGAATGCCAACAGAATTGGCTCTGTCTTTTGTTAACATTCAAACGATTTACATACTAGTGGTTCTTGGAGATCCCAGAACTCAATTCCTATGCATTTCCATCTTTGACAACCTTTCAGATAATTCCCTCTCCCACCTCCATCATTTTGGTAGAATGAAGACTGAATTATAATCAGATGGCTGAAAATTGTCTTTTGTCTCATCTTTTTATTTTCTTTTGAAATATAAAAGCTTTACTTATATGTTGTAAATAACTCATTCAGTTAATCATAAAGTATATTTTGTTTCTTATGGATTAACCTTTTTGATGGAGTAAAATTGTAAAGATGAATTATTTTTTTCTATTTTTAAAGTGAATTTCCATATGACAGAAATAAGCTGCAAACCATTTTGTGTTATTTCCTATAGAGGACTGGAGCAAAAAACTGAGTCTTAATTGTTTAAGTTCCAGATTTTGTTCTTTGTCCTGCCACTGGCTTACAATATGATCTTTGACAATTCACTTGACCTCTGTGCCTCAATTTCTGATGTATAAAAATGGGCATAATGCTTATTTGTAAAGTACTTTGAGCTCTCTATATGGTTTTGTATATATGGTTAATTGAAAATGTGATTTTTGTTCAGCTGAAATGTGCAAAAATTGTTAATATTGCTCACATTTGCTTTTTACACTATACAACTATTCTTTCTGTATCATATCCCATTAATACCTTTAAAATCTATGCTGATGAAAAATATTGCTGGATAAATATATTTTGTAAAAATATTTGTATAAATGTTAGTTTCAAATTATATTTTAAAGTTTTGATATCAACAATGCATAGGCAAATTAAATGGTTATTTACAAAAACAACACAAAAAGTTAAATTTTATAGTAACTTTGAAAAAAGTCACAGGCATTAAAGTAGGGATAGAGAACCTGAGGCCTGGAGACAACATGTGGCCCTCTAGGTCCTCAAGTGTGACCCTTTGCCTGAATCCAAAGTTCACAAAATAAATCCCCTTAATAAAAGAATTTATTCTGTAAAACTTCTAAAATAAATTGTAAAAACAATCAAAAGACTCTACTCATGTATCTAGAAGGCAAATATGATCTCAAGGCCACAAACTCTCCATCCCTGCACTAAAGTATACATTTTACATATAGCACTGACTTTGAAAAGAAATGTTATTTCTGTGATATATATATATATATATATATATACATATATATATATAGCTATTAAGAGGAATAATTATTTTCCCAAAACATTACCTATTTTTTAGAATTAGCTAATATCCCCCTCCTTAAATTTGGCTTTCTTTGTCTATATTCACCAATCAATTTATAAATTCTAAGTTGAATAATTTCCACTTTTGTTATGAATATTCACGGATATATGAATATGTGCGTTTTTGTTAGTAGTGATTAAAAAACCCGAAATCTCATTATGTACAATGTAGGTTCTGCTCATATTGGACAATGTGTAAGAATTTTTGTTCCATTTAAATTAGTTACTTAGAAAAATATAGCAAGGATGCAGGGAATGTCATACCTCATTTGTCATTTGAATATTCTAAGATTCTCTCCTTAATAATAAGCAAAAATATCAGTATTTCTCATTTATTATAAGTTGGTCCTATATAACTGGAATTCAAATTGAATAATGAAATAATTTTCATTCTCCATATAGTTTTGAATTAGTTAGCTGCTGTTACTTACTAGCATCAGTTGATAGGGGCTATCTCTCAGAACACTTAAGGGAATAATCAAGATTACTTAGAATTAAAGGGTTGTAATTCACAGAATTTTAAAATAACAGTAATGACAAAAGTTCATTTCAAAATTAAGTTAATTTCTTGCTTCCAAGATAGTAGGAATACAAGATATTATTAGTAAAAGCCTGAAATAAGTTGAAAATTAAAGTTATAACATATTGCTTAGACTGTTATAGTTGGAAAATAAGCATTATTTAATAATGTGTTTAATACTAATGTTATTTTAAATTGAATTGTCATACATTTAATTGTAAGAAAAGAGTTCTAGAATTATTCTTAATCACTTTCAGAAAAACTGATCCATCACTTACAACCTTCCAGTAAGAACAAACCATATTTAAAATTCTTTACCAATTTTGCAGAATGCAGATTTCCAATAATTTCTCAAAATTGTTAAATACTAAGTCAATTTTCCTACAGATGCATAAATTAACATAATCTCTCCAGAGCCATCAGTAATATTGGACTGAGGTTTTACCTATCTATTCATCGTCACATGATTTCTTTTTTCAGTTGGAAAAAAACTGAATTTTTTTGAAATGAGTTTTCTTTTGACATGTATATTCCATAAAGTGGTTGCCTGGTGACCTATCTTTAAAAAAATCTTAAGACAAGGATATTCTTTTAAAGATAGATTTATTCCCAAGTGAAACTTTCAGATAGCATAATATGATGTAAGATTGAATTTTGCTTCAATTATCCAGATAATAGTTTAATTCTTCCATTCCATTTTGCTGTCATAATTGAAGAAAACATTCATAAAAAGTAGTAGAGTGACTATTGCTAAAGACATTTCTTCTCTTATTGATCTATTGGTAAATTTAAGGATGCATTTAATGGAATGCTTATTAATTTTCTCAATAATTTCAAGAGAAATGCTATTGTTATTTCTGGATCTGCTGAAGTGTTCTTACTATTGAGATAACTTTCTTGGGATTGATTTGTTTTTCCTTTTTGTGTGATCAGATAAAATCACTATTTTTTAAACATGAGAAGGTTACCTCCAGGGGGAAAACAATAAATTCTTCTTCATGGATGCTAACACAAAGAGACAATTTTTTTTCAAGGGCTGCTTTCACTCTTTTGATATCTGATCCTATAAATATATAATGATTATAATTGTTCATGAAATATCAATATTTGTAGCATAACATTAAATATATTTTCTGAATATATGCTGAATACATTGTTTGAAGCTTTTCTTATAAATAAGAGTTCTGAAAATTTTAGCTATTGTGAAACCATTTCACAAGTATTCTCAGTTGAGCTTCAATTAAACAGATAATTTTTTGCATTTCTAAATTTCTAATTTCTAAATTTTTATTTGAAGTCAAAACAAAAAAACTGGTACAAAAGTGAGAATTACTGAGTGGAATTTCTAGTCCCAGAGTGATACAACTCCAGAACTCTTCTGAGCTTTCTTGCTGTTCAGTGTTTGCAATGTGTATCTAATAATTTCCCCTTCCACAGTTACTGAATATTGTCCAGTCATGTGGAGGTGCAAAGCTAACAGAGTTATATAGGGATTATATAGTTATATAATCATAGTGGCTCCCTTCTCTTTCCTGGGAGGTCTTGGAGACTGAATGACTGAATTGGAAGCTTTTTCATCTTTAATCTGCTTGCTGTCCTTAAACATTATATTGGATATTACATCCAATATGTATGACATATACTATTTTTTTAAAGCAATCAGGGTTAAGTAACTTGCTCAAGGTTACACAGCCAGTTATTTCTAGGTATGGTGCTAAGTATCTGAACCCGGATTTGATCCCCAGGTCATCCCGACACTGGAGCTGGTGCTCTTACTTGCTGAGCCACCTGGCCACCTCGTATGACATATACTATTACAAAGCATCTGTTTATAAAATCTTGCATACTTTGATGTGATTGATTTCTGTAATATCAGCAATTTCCCTGGAGTGGATATAGTTTAACACCTATGCTGATTAGACCCACTCTAGACCCACTTCTTATTTTATATAATTATTCTTTGTATTATATCCCTACACTAACTTACCTAAAGTCCAGTAGACCTTGTCTTGTCCATTTACTATCTTACAGGTACCAATGTACCAGTAGAACCAATTAGTTTCTTTTTTTTAATTTTAATGTTTTACATCTTCGTATCTCCCTCTTTGCAGTTGATCGAATTTATGAAAAATCCAAATTATATTTGAAGGTGAATATGATCACACCTTCATTGTGGGTGTTATTCCATATTCTACGAAAAAAGGATAGGCATTTTTCTGCTTCATCATGAGGTTATGATAACGTTTTATATAGACAATTGCAAATCCTCATCCTTTCCATAGGGCAAAGTATATGCTTCTTATAACACTATATACTATATAATACTAATTACTTAATGCTTTCAATTATGATCACATTGTGCCTTTCTATCACATCTGTAAAATATTGCTTTATATTTAATTGTTTACATACCGGGTATTGCAAATGTCGTAGTGCAATTTTAAGCTTTAATTGTATGTGTTTTTACATGAACACTTACACATATGACATTTTATTAGATATTTATAGCTTTATGAAAAATACTACTCTAATTTAATGTAATGTTCATAAATGTGTAGACATATGTTTTATGTCATACTGGTATCTTTAATTTGCTGACTTTATTTAAAATAGGTGGAAAAACAGCAGAGAAACAACTTTTCAACATGATTGCTGTGACTATCATCTGATTCAAATGAAGATTGTCCTTTTTCATTAGCACAGCTTTATTCCCCATTTTTATTTCTAATTTTAAAATGTAATTATGTTACGTTCATGTTCAAAATTAATAACACTGATTAAACAAATTTCTTATTTTAAAGAAATATTGCAAAGTAAGGAGTCATTGATAAAGGGCTGAATGAATGATGCACTACAGAATACATATCTGCAATACATATTACAATCAGTATTTCACTGCTTTCATGAGAAACACCAGTCTAAAAATTTATAAATAAGTCCAATGTAGATATTTATTTCTATGAATATTTAAATATTTATCATCAATTTTATCCTTAAAAAGCTATTCTTGCTATGTCCAAAAATACTACAAATGTAAGTTCTAATAGTAGGCTAAGATTAAAACTACTTTTTTTTCATACATTAGTGCATAAACTTTTGACAAGAAAATGTGTTCTATTTTGAAATTTTGAATTCATTACAAAAAAATCTCATAATATAAATGTTCTTTAGGAATATAATTGTGATTATCCAACTTTGTATATGAGAATTAAGGTTTTTATATAGATAATTCTAAATTGTCTTAACTGTTTTAGAACTTGTGTTGCATTTCACAAGATAAAAAAAAGACATCAGATCTAGAGATTTAGAAAGAAGACAATTTAAATCCTTAATAGACTGAGTAAAATGAATTATTTTCATGGTATTTGTATTACAAATAGCTATGCAAAAATGACTTGAGAAAAATCTATAAATACATATTTTTGTAAGATGCAAATATTTGTATCATAATATGCATAATTGGATGTTTAAAATCATATATATATACATATTTGTGTTTATGTATGTGTATATATAACACATATATCCACATATATTCTTGATATTTTCCAGTTAAAGATGTTTTAAAATAAAATTTCATAAAATTTTGTCAATAATGCGATGCATATATAGAAAAATAAGTCTAATAATAATAGAACTTGGACATAGGCATCTTACATGGCAATGTTATTCATTTCAGTATTATTTTAATTAAGGGAGGAAATGTTATGTGGCATACAATACCTGATTGTGAATATTGTTATATGTTAAATAGACAAATTTTTTAAAATTCTCTGCTTTCCACCCCAACTCTCCCACAAAATGAGGGAAGGACAAAAGCATCTTATGTATCCTTTTGTTCTAGAACTCAGTTATGGATAATTTGCATATATACAAATGAAAATGAGTGCTTTGCACAGGACAATTTTCCCTGGTGTGGATTTTTTTAAGTGTATATGTTTAATGAAAACTTTTCTTCAATTCAGGTTCTAAACAATTGTCTTTCTGTAAAACAAGAAATTCCTTCTACAGATGGAATGGGGCTACAAAGAAATACAGGAAGCCAAGATTGTGGAAACATTACTCAAAGAATACAAATTTTGAAACCATAAACTTAAAGGGAATTTGAATTTAGTTTTGAGAAGCCCTGACAGTTATATTTGTCAGGTAAATTCATATGACAATCAGGAACATTTCAGTGACAATTTTCATTAATCTTTAGGTGTGTATGTGAGATTTTGCTTCTCAACAGTCTTTCTTTTGCCAATTTTTCACATACTGTAAAAACAGAATTATAGTCAAAGTTCCCCAATCTTCTGTGTAATCTTGATGTCTTAAAATAAATCTAGTAACAGTTTTTATTTTTGAAATTCATTGTATAAATTAAGATATTATATTGATCTGATTGTCTCACACTACTGCACTGATTTGAAGGGTGTTCTTAAGACAAATCACTCTATAAATAAGTGATGTCTAAGCTATCTCTCATGTCGAGGTGAACTAGTAGACCATCCATAATTTTGTCATAAATGCTAAGTTAGTCAATTTTAATTTCATCAAGATAGATTAATCTTACATATGCTTTACATTTAATTATATTATTCATAATAATCTATATGACCCACATATTTAGTGAGGAGGAAACATAAATCAAATAAAGAAAATATTCAAACAGATGTTGACTGATGACTAGACTTCTAGTGCAGAGTCATGGCCCTGATAGGAACTAGCATGTGACCTTGGAGTCACACATTTATTGACTCATTTCACAGTTAAATATATAATAACTTTACCTATATGGACCTCAGTTTCCTCACATGTAAAATGTGGAGTTTGAGCTAAACGATCCTTAATATTCCTTCCAAATGTTACATTTTATGATTCTATAGTTATACTTCCTAAGGATACAGAAAGTATCTATCAATGGGTTCAAACTCTAAGATTTTACAGGGTTCTATATAGTTTGTCCATTGCTTAATTTATTTATTTGGTTTCTACTTTTATTCTACTGAGCCTTTAAATCAGATACTAGCAAAAGCAGAAAAATAAAATGGATAATTTTCATCTTGCTCTTTTTTCTTAATCTTAACATTTTGTATGAATATTAATATTTTCTCAATTAATGAATTAGGTAACAGAAGGCAAAATGCAGGTAAGGGATAATCTGCAGATTGATAATTAAGTACACAATTACCATTTGTCACACATGTAATTTGTTTTCTTTCCTCACTGTTTGATTTCAAAAGGCGGCCTTCTGTAATAGTATTTATAGCTTTCTCTGGCATCCTTTCTATTTATTGCAAATGTCTTTGGTATCTTCATCAAGAGATTCAGTCTTTTAAATAAATGTCAGCTTCTCAGTTTCATAACTCTGCATACTTTCATTTCCTAATTTGGAAGACACATTGGACTAAACACAACTTCTGGCATTGGTTCAATTTTCTTTTCCCAAACAAATTAATACAGGGGGCAGCTAGGTGGCACAGTAAATACAGCATTAACCCTGAAGTCAGAAGGACTTGAGTTCAAATCCGACCTCAGACACTTCACACTAGCTGTGTGACTGTCGGCAAGTCACTTAACCCCAATTGCCTTGCCTGAACCCCTCCAAAACAAAACAAACAAAAAACAAAGAAATTAATATATCTAGATATTTCCAGTAGACATTTCATCATGAAAATATTGTCACCTACACTTGCAAATAAAAAGGATATTTTGTTTTGGCATGGATAGAAAATATATAAGTCAAGTAACAATTAACACTAACCTTACTAAAGTAATTTATCAAAAAGAAAAATACTTGTGACCTTTCACATTCACAGAATGAAAATGTATAGCTCTAAATGAAGTTTGTAATATATTTATTTTACTTTTTGCAGTTTTATAACTTTACATGCACATTTCATTCTGTGAATGAGAAATTTGTACATAACAATTTATAGTTTTTTAAACTATGATTTTTTACACTAAAATAATCTATATCCCCACTAAGTATAGAAATGTTTCTCTCCAATAAATTGAAAATTTACACACAAAGAACTTGGGCCTCCTGACAATGTTAGTTGAGAATTTTATCTTTCTTAAGTGAATATATGTGTGCTGGGCTCTTTGTAAGTGTGACTTAAATGTAAGAAATATTTCTGTTTATATATTGTACTATATGTGAGGTTGCTTTTGAGTTAGATGTTCCTATTGTACATATACTGGGCTCCCATGTAAGCTGTATTTGCTGTGACTATAATGAGTGACTGAATACATCACTAAACCATATAGTTTGGTTAAAAACATGTTTTCTTCATAGCAATAGGAAATATTTTCAGGGGCATAGAGGTAGGTGCATTGGATATGGGTGTAGGGTTCTGCTTGCTGAATTCAAAGTAGCAGTCTATGTGTACTTGAAAGTGGTAGGGAATTAGGGCCTGAGGTTGAAGTGGAAGGGTTATTTATTAGTATTAGTTCACATTGTCACATCTTCATTACAAATGAAAACTAGACCAAATGTTAATCTCTCCATTGCCTCTCTCTGTTCTTATCTATCTTTCAGCTGCTAGCAGATAAAGATGTTTCCCTTATGGGTAACTGAGTTTTTAATAGTGGACTTTGGAAGGAGGAAAAAGTCCTCAAGATTCCAAATAATGAATATTAATTGTAAACTTTAAGGTCCTATGCTGAACAATGAGAAGTGGTGGATAGATATCCAGACTTGCAGTTAGGAATATTTGACCCACTTGTAACACATAATGGCTATGTGACCTAGATGAAGAGGTCCATCAACTACTCAGTATCTCCAGGCTACTCTAAGAAAATAGATTGAAGAACAATTACTTATCAGCTTTGTTAGAGTCAAGATGTTCCATTCACCATACCTTAAAATAAAACATAAACTTTTATTAGTTGATCCGTTCCAATCAGATGGCAAAGAAAAGACATTAGAAAAGAAGGGAATGGTTAGAATATTTTAGCTTTCTTATTGTGATTGAAGCTTCTTTTCTATAGAAAAAAATGGCAAAGTGGATTCAGTAAAGACTGAAATGAAAGGTCATCTGAATAGCCCTTTAATCCTTTAATCATTGTCCTTTTTGATTCTGTCTTTTTTTTCCCACTTCCAATTGTTTGGGTATTCTTTCTCATTCAGCCTCAAATACTTACTATCTGTATAATCCTAGGCATGTCACTTAATTTCTTTCTGTCTTGGATATCTAATCTACAAAATGGGTATAAGAATAGCACACTCCCAGGACAGATGTAAGAAGAAAATGAGATGATATTTGTAAAGTGCTTTGCAAGGCTATTATTAGTATTATTTCTTAAACATAGTCATTATTCTTTTAAAGAAGTTCTGCATTCCTTACCCTTTTTCTCCCTAGACTATTAATGAAAAGATTGTGTTTAGACAGTGTACCATATAGACAACCCATTTAATAATGGCAGTGGTCAAGTCAGTATAAAATAAAATCAAATTTTAAAAATTATTCAATTCAAAACTGTTTTTCTTTTTTGCTTTTTGGAGGGGGAAAGGCAAGGCAATTGGGGTTAAGTGACTTGTCCAAGGTCACACAGCTAGTAAATGTTAAGTGTCTGAGGATGGATTTGAACTCAGGTCCTCCTGATTCCAGGGCTGGTGCTCTATTCACTGCACCACCTAGCTGCTCCCAATTCACAACTTTTATCATAGCTGAAATTCTTGTGTATTAACAGGCTTCTACTATCATTGTTGAAAGTACATAGGAATTGAAGCTATCTATGTAGAGATTTATCAATAGATACTATCTTAATCGAGTATATTACAAATTTTACCATAATTACATTGCATTGACATATCTATTCATCAGTGAGCTGAAAATTCTTTGAGTTGGCTCTGCCTTCATAAATATAATGCCCTTCAATGGAAGCTATACCTCAAGGTATGTTTAATAACTAAATTTGCCTTGTTTTTTAGAAATCCCCATTCATTCTCTTTTTAAATGCCCATAATGCTAAAACAACTTTTCATTGTTAACAGGGAAGGAATACTTATATTTTCTGGATAATACAAATATTCTGTTTGTTCTAGTTCCAATTTGAACTCCCCTGCATACTCCAGGCTTTTGTGCTTGTAGGTTAGCAATGTCTTAGAAACTGTCTCAGGGCATTACATGCCCTTTCTGCCAGATTAATAGAAACAGGTGCTGTACAAAGATTAAGTGTCACCTCCATTCTGTAATGTACAGGATCATTGAGATCTTTGTCCTGTTTCAAGTCATTAGTACGGACATAACAGAAAGAGTAATTCTACATGGTCAGTAATTCCAAAGTAATGCAGCAGTGGTCTATTTTCTGTCCACAGCTGAAAAAAAATGCTGAAGTAGACAGCATGTTTTCCAGATCTTTATGCATGTTTTTGAGCCATCCTGAATGTTCAAAATGAAATAAAGAAAGGAAGGAAGAAAGAAAGAAAGAAAGAAAGAAAGAAAGAAAGAAAGAAAGAAAGAAAGAAAGAAAGAAAGAAAGAAAGAAAGAAAGGAAGGAAGGAAGGAAGGAAGGAAGGAAGGAAGGAAGGA
>NW_027187332.1:3264066-3285495 GCF_028583685.1 Petaurus breviceps papuanus
AAGGAAGGAAGGAAGGAAGGAAGGAAGGAAGGAAGGAAGGAAGGAAGGAAGGAAGGAAGGAAGGAAGGAAGGAAGGAAGGAGGGAAGAAGAGAAAACATGAATTTGGTATGACTGTCTTCTCTACTTACATTGAACCTATTGCCTGAAGAAAACAACACAGAGGAGAGGATGCTGAATCAGAGCCTAATAATACTATTCACGGAAGGGCCAGGCAAGTTAATGTTTCTCTGGAAGAAAAGACAATTCTCACTGACCACTGCCATCAACTGTTTATTGCTTGATTCAAAGAATGAAAATAAAATCGCATCACCACAAACTTCTATCATTTTCTAAATTTTATAGTGAAATCCATCTAGAGGACTATATAGTTGTCCTAACAACTGATTTTCACTAAAGAATTATTTTCACTACTGAGATTGCACTTGACAAAGGATCCGTTGATTTCCACTGAAGAATTTGTATTCTTGGCCTGAATAAGCTGAGAGTTGGTGC
This sequence comes from Petaurus breviceps papuanus, assembly GCF_028583685.1. Classification (NCBI taxonomy): domain Eukaryota; kingdom Metazoa; phylum Chordata; class Mammalia; order Diprotodontia; family Petauridae; genus Petaurus; species Petaurus breviceps. The sequence continues at coordinate 3,264,560 of NW_027187332.1, forward strand.
CATTGCAATTAGGAAAGAAATGAAATAAATTTACCATTCAAAACCATGTCTATTCTTAATCTATAATTTTGATTACTCCCATATACATATGTGTGATACATACATACTAAGATATAGACATCTATATCTATATCTTATAATGTGCCACAGGATATTTTATAATTTTCAACTCACTCGCTTTTACTTTGTTTTGTTTTATTTTAGAAGCAACTGGGTGGTACAGGGAATAGAGTGCTAGGCCCAAAGTCAGAAAGACCTAAATTCAAATTCACCCTCAGCAATCACTAGTAATGTGACCTTGAGTAGGTCACTTAACCTATGACTGCTTTAGTTTCTTCATCTGTAAAATGGTCATAACAATAGCACCTGCCTCTCAGGGTTGTTGTGGGATATCAATGTATAGCATTTTGCAAATGTTAAAACACTTGTATAAAAGATATCTATTATTATTATTATTTTTTAACTTGCCTCTGAAATTCTATTCTTTTTTTTACAAGGGTTCCCTTTCTAATATAACTTCTTGAACAATACAAAAGTTGAGGTTCCTGAAATATTTCAGTCTAGTACTAGTTTGCCTTTTCAAGTTACTTATGCTGTTTTAGGAAATGACAGGTAACACTTTTGTCTATCCTCTAGGTTCAAATGTTTGGCTTGGTTCTGGATTTCATTAGGTTTGCTATAGTCTGTTGTTTTTTCTCACTCTTTCTTTGACATTTTTGCATATTCTTCTAGCATGTCATTATTTCTGCTAGATGTATATAGAGATCTGTAAGTATCAAATAATGAAGACACCAGGAACATTCACTTTTCTAGAGCCATGTTTTGTTTTTTATACCTATTTTGAATGAAAGAAGCAATGAAAGAGAAAAAAATATTTAACTCTATGTGCCAAGTGGAAGGGATATAAATATAAAAGTGAAACCATCCCTACCTTTAAGGGTCTTATATACTAAAGGGACTTATATCCTAATATATAGAGGAAAATGATAGGGAGGGATATTTTGGTTTGGGAACCTAAAGGAATGGTTAGTGGAGCCACAGGGAAATGACTGGCATGTTCTTTTCAGTAGTAAATGGCAGTATTGGTTTGATCAGAGTTCTACAGGTGGAAACTTAGGAAAGACAGCATTAGGGGAGACTTAAGATAGCTTGGATGGTAAGAAAATTGTAGGAGCAGAATTCGAGCTATATCTGGGGCCTATTTAAATGTAATGGACATGTTGGGGTGGCTAGGTGGCGCAGTGAATAGAGCACCAGCCCTGGAGTCAGGATGTGTGGCATACGGAGACCCTAACCCAAATTGACTACTCAGAGACCTCTCAAAGTGAAGGTAGAAAGTTTTATTAGAATCTCGCAAGAAGATGGTGGTCCAGTCCCTGGAAATCCAGGGAGAGGAGGCTGCCATACAGGAGCAGAAACCGGGTTAAATAAGCAAGGGTTATCCACCCATACCAAACATTAACCTAATTAGTACTAGTGAGGCTGTAATTTTGTTAGATAACATAAATAATACATGAGGTGCACTACGCAAGCGCAGTAACAACCTCAGACTACTGAAGCCCCCCTTAGTCCAACCTAGACGTGTCCTTATATGGGCCTGAGTGTCCCAAGGCCGTGTCTGCTTTCTGATTGGTCACAGCCACCTGTTGCTGCCAGCTCCTTTTTTTCTACATTTATTTCATTTTTAGTATTATCTAGGAGTTCTCTGGAATCTGGGGACTCAACTTCTTCCCAAGGCTACTGTCTGGTACTTTTTATCAGTAGTCTTGTTTCAGCAATTCTTGCAGTTCTATAAAAACTTAACCCTTTGTTACCTCTCGAACTACCATTCCTTTCCCCAAACTAAAAACACCTCTAATTTGTTCTCAATAGTTAATCCAATCAATTGTATTAATACTCAATAGTTCTTGCATTACCTTGAAATACACAATGACTGTTCCACCTTCCCCAAACCATGTAAAAAGGGAACTCTAAACAAACTTTGGAGCTGCAGAACCCACAAAATGACACAGAGAAACTAACTTCCAGCTGAGGACAGCCCGGCAGGCGGGAGGAATCGGCCAGCTCAGAGCTCTGGGAGCTGAGCCCAGCCCCACGCCAAGGATTTAGCCCCAGGGCAGGCCTGACCAGCCGCCTGCCAGAGGGACTCCAGATCAGCAGCAGCTGTGGCCGTTCCCAGAAAATACATAGATGTGAAGGACAAGGTGAGAGGCCAGTGCAGTCTGGACTTTGGGACCAGTAAGTGGGAGTGTTTGGCTTTTACCCCCGAGGCGAGAACCCTCTGAGATGCAGGCAAAGCCAGCCAGCACCACGTGGAAGATTCAGCTCCTGGCCTGCAGAGTGTAGGGGGACCAAGCACCAGTCTGAGGGGTAATCGCTCTTGCTTTAACCTGCTTGGATATGGATTGCAGTCTAGGGGGGAGGTCCTGGGGTGTGTATCCAGCTTGCCAGAGCATGTGGAGACCTCAGAGAGGGCACCGATCTAATACCTCTGGCAGCTGAGAAAACCCCAGCATTTGGGACAAAAATTCCCCTGTCTGGTGGCAGAGTCCTACTGTAGCAAAAAGCCCATAAATCAAGGAATTGAGTGGCAAAATGAGCAGGCAAAGGAAACAAAGCAGATAGAAGATTCCAACATTACACTCCTATTTTGGGGACAAGAAGGAGCAAGGCATGGAACAGGAGGAAAACAGTGAAGTCAGAACTCCTGCACCAAAAGCTTCAAAGGAAAATACAAGCTGGTTACAGGCCATAGAGGACCTTAAGAAGCAGATAAGAGAAGTGGAGGAAAAATTGGGAAGAGAAATGAGAACAATGCAAGAAAATTACGAAATGATAGACAACAGCTTGACTGAAGAAAATAATACCTTAAAAAAACAGACTGACTCAAATGGCAAAGGAGGCTCAAAAAGGCAATGAGGAGAAGAATGTCTTAAAAAATCGAATTTGCCAGATGGAAAAAGAATCTCAAAAGCTCAATGAGGAGAATCATTGCTTCAAAATTAGATTGGAACAAATGGAATCTAATGACTTTATGAGAAATCAAGATGTTGTTAAACAGATCCAAACAAATGAAAGAATAGAAGGCAATGTGAAATATCTTATGGGAAAACTGCTGTTTTGGGGGGATGGGTGGGGGAAACATGGGGAGAAAATTTGTAACTCAAAATCTGGCAGAAACGAATGATGTAAATCAGAAGTTAATAAAGCATTTAAAAAAAAGAATTAAAAAAAGAAATACACAATAACTTACATATATATATATGTATGTGTATATATATGGGGAAACAATACTGAACTTAGTTACAAAATGTAAGGAAGTAGTAAGAATGAATATATGATGTTTAGAATGGGGAAACTTCACTGCAAGTTATCCTTCACCAGGAGGACCTGAGCTCAAATCCGGCCTCAGACATTTGACATACTTACTAGCCATGTGACTTTGGGCAAGTCACTTAACCCCAATTGCCCTCCAAAAAGCAATATATATATAGTGGACATGTGACAGTCACCAATAAGAACAATGCCTGCCCACAGCAAAAATCCTGGAGATGAAAGGGTAGATCTCCTGGACCATGGGCTCTGGATACTTTTTGGAGACTAGTGATAAGCAGGCTGGAAGGAAGAGACATAGTCACTTTAGAGGTGTTTATTTTTCAAAACAAGATAAGGTGATTTTTTGTTTTTCATTCAACCCTGTAAGGATCAGTAATTGTATGTGTGTGAATTTTTGCTTAACTGAAACACAGTACAGTCCTTAACTATACTGTGTTAAAGAGTATTAGTGAGTTACTTTGGACGAAAAAATCATCCCCTAGGGGACAGATGTTTGATGATGAAATTCTCTAGCTTTAACTAGCTACAAGAGGCATTGTTACATGTCAAAGTTTGTTGTTGTTGTTGTTTTTCCCCAGATTTGGGGGCCAGCTGCAGTTTGCCTGTCTCTGCTGTATCCTTGGAGGATAGAGAATCACTTTTATGTCATGAGGAGGTATGAAAATAGGACTTTGGACCTCTGTTACCCTCCAATAAGTTAGTGTTCAATTCTTACTTATAGTGATATAAAAAATGAAATTTAATTTTTCTTCAGAACACAACATGTAGGTAAAGTTCCATTATTTATTCAATTCAGTTCAATTTCATTTCCCAAACATATATTTAGTAAATGCTATGTATCCTTTAGCCTTTTAAATTTTACATATTGTTGTCTATACTATATATATATATATATTTTTTTTTTCTTCCTTTTCGGAGGGGGAAAGCAGGGTAATTGGGGTTAAGTGGCTTGCCCAAGGTAACATGGCTAGTTTTTTTGTGTTAAGTGTCTGAGTCCGGATTTGAACTCAGGTCCTCCTGACTCCAGGGCCAGTGCTCTATTCACTGTGCCACCTAGGCTCCCCTGTCTATACTATATATTTAAGAAAATTGATTTATTAATATTGTTAAAGTATTTTTTAAGATTTATAATGATGCACATTATAAATTATATATATTATAAATTATAATATAATCATTATAATTATAAATTATTATAAATTATAATATATCATTATAAATTATATATTATAATGATGCACAAGGTTACTCTGGAATAACAAATTCATCAAAGTCCCTTAAATAGAAACTTTTTTTCCCCTCCTTTCTTGTTTCTGTCATTTATGATCTTCTCTTGATCTCTTTCCCCTTCAAATGCTACTTCATAGGACCTTTCCCTATCCACAAATCCATATTAGCCCTATGGCAGGTCCAAAATGGATTTAAGGTGTCATGACTAACTGGTAGGGGGAGACAAATATACATTTACACGTTAGGCACTATGCTACATAGTTTGCAAATATTCCCATTTAATCCCCACAATAACACAGTGACATATACGCTGTTATTATCCCCATTTTACCTGGGAGGAACCTGAGGAAGACTGAAGTTAAGTGACTTGTCAAGGGTCACATAGCTGATAAGTATCTGAAGCTAGATTTGAGCCCTGGTCTGGTCTTCCTGACTCTGGACTCAGTACTCTAGATAATGTACCACCTTAGTTGCCTCTTTTTAGCTGGAAAGGGGTATATAAACTTCTTGTATCTTTCCTACATTTTCCATCCCCACTGCTGTTATTCCCCACTAGTTGAAGACAGTAGACTTGTCAGCATTCCCAGACTTTCCCCAACCTATACAGTAACTTAACGTTCTCATCCCCACAGGATTTTCGCTACAAAATTCCATGATCAAGTGGTCAGGGTTTAGTGAGGCCTATTTTTCTCTGAAATGTAGATGGATCTTACAAAAGTATATCAGGTTTTCGTGTATGTGTGTGAGTGTGTGTGTGTGTGTGTATGTTGCGATTTAAACTCTGACTATGCCAAAAACTCTTTGCTTTTCATGATGTGTTGTGGTGTGACCATCTCAAAGAATTCAGAGTCAGATCACCTCTAATCCAAATATAGGCATTTATTGAGATTGATGCCTGTCATGGGATGGGCTAAGTTCCAATAGGAACCATCAACTTAAGAGAAAGCAAGGAGGTTTTTATGAGAAATTATAAATATTAAAAAGACAGGATAGTTTTCAAAGGGATTAGGTAATAGGGAAAGGGTCCCAGCCACACTGGAACTGAGCATGGGATTACCCACAATACATACAGAAAAACACATTTTGGAGGAGTATATATATATGTATGATAATGGTATTATAATAAGCCTTTCTACATCATAAGTTTACCCTAGGTAACTTCTTTACTATTAGTGCACAGGTGCCTACTTAGGGAAAGTCTCTTCTATTGTTTTAGGGTCTACATCCTGCTTGGGCATCCTGGCAGTGGTGCTTTCTGAATGGCTGAGTATTGTGACCCTTACTGGGACTGGATGGATTTCACTGTGGTTGAGTGCATGGAAAGACTTTCTATTTCTATGGGTAATATGAAGAATGGGTCTGGAGGCAGTGCCTAGGTAGAGGAAATGATTGGATTCTCATCACATGGACACACCTGCTGTTTTAGTGAACAGTGAGGCATACATAAAGAAGTTAGGATATTGGTAGGAGGGCTAGCTAGGTAGAGTAGGCCTACTGTTCAGTGGGACCTATAATGAAGTTAGAATATTGGGGCTGGGGAGAAGCTTTATTAGGATTCCATCATATGTGTGTGTGTGTTTGACATACAGTCTCATCAATGGAATCTATATGATACAAATATTTCCTGAAAGCATCTAGATAAAATTTTAAAAAGGAAGATATGGAGTGGACATCAAGGTGTCTTTTTATCCATTGTCTGTTTCTCCATCATTAATATCAGCAATATATTATTTAGATAGGAAAAAAAAAACACTCATGAGACTGTATGAGTATTCCTCAAAGGGTGTACACTGAAACATTTCTCATTAGGTGAGTTTCAAATAATATAGAATTATACTTATAATGTGAATGTGCTCTTGATTCTGTGCCTTAAATCCAACTGGCAAAGTATATTTCTGTGCCTATGAACAAAAGTAAATATACAAAAGAAAAGCTTTGAAAATCATTGGATATGCTGTCCCCACAAATGGGGAGTATGTGAAAATCTGTGATGTGTTTTTTTTGGTGCCATAGGCATCCACATAAAAGAGAATGGATAGACTCAGATAATCTCAGAAGAAGAAGGTGATATATTGTTATCCCTACTTGGTTGGTATGAATGGTCCATAACCTTGGAAAAGGAAGCAAGCAATGAAATCTCTGTGGCTAAAGGAAACAAGAAGCAAAGTGATCAGAAAGTCGTTCTGGGTCTACAAAGTGTTGGGGGCGGGGGAAGAGAGAAAGGTCAGTCTCAATTGATGAGAAATTCTAGGCCTTTCATCACCTGACCCCAAGTTTCATTGAAATTTCTACCTTTTCTCTTTACTTTTCTCCTTTCTTCTTCATCCTCCTATACTGTTCTATATTCCAAAATCTCTATCCTAACCCTCTCGCACAACCCATAGGGCCTTCCATTCATGAGCCCTTTCCCCAATTCATAGGAAACTGTCACTAGACACTTCGAATTGAATCGGTCCCTTTTAAAAATGTTTCTAGGGGTGGGCAGATAGCACAGCGAGTAAGAGCACCGGCTCCAGTGTCAGGATGACTTGGGGATCAAATCCGGGCTCAGACACTTAGCACCCATCCAGAAACACCTGGCCGTGTAACCTTGAGCAAGTTACTTAACCCCAATTACTTTAAAAAAAATTCTGGCTTTAAAATTTGAAGCTCAACAATTTTTCCACATCAAAATTCTTTTACACATATTAATTCAGTCCTATAAAAATTTTAGTACAACCTATGGACATTAGCTTCTACTTCTAGTCTGTAAAAGAGGCCCAATTGACATAAACATTCTTTCTATGGGAACATATATTCAAGATTTCAAACAACTAGCTTACAAACTTTTGAAATACAACTTTTTATTTCAATGTCAAAAAGCAAAATTTTTCATAATAAAGAGTTTTTAAATATCACTCTAGCAGAAAGTTAGTGTAATAAAAAGGGAAAAAAAACAATGAACAAAAATGGGAATACCTTCTTTCTTGATCTGATTGTGCTACTTACTAGCCTCATATCTTGAGCAAGTCATTCAAATCAATAGGGCCTAAGTTTCTTAATTAGAAAAAATGAATAATAATAATGCTTATTACTAACTTATATAAAATGAAGGCATTATTTTTTACTATGTGCCAAGCACTGTACCAAAGGTCTGTGATTCTAGTACAGAATGAGACAATTTCTGCCCACAAAGAGCTTTCATTCCAATAAGGGTAGAAAAACCTTAGAGAAGTGGTAGCCTGAGAGAGTGCTGCATAATCAGTAGGCAAGCATATGGCTGGAGTGTAAAGTTCTGTATGTCTGAGGATAGTTGCTGTAAATTGGACCACAAGAAGGATTCAATAATCAGGAAAACCAAGATGCAGGGAAAGACATCATTGTGATGATCAAATTGGATAGCCTATGAAAGCACTTTGAGTGTAAAGTCAAGTCAATCAATCAATCTATAAATATTTACTCAGTACTACACTATGGTTCAGGCACTATGCTGAGCATTATGTGCTAAGTGGCATAAATACAAAAGGAGAAATTACTTTAAACCACAAGGGGCATGATTATACAAAATTATACTATCTGTGCAAAATTTTAGTTTCTTGATTATTTTCTGAAAGCTATTATTCTCTTTATTATCAATGGGTAATTGATTTCTTTACAGCCAAGTACCAGAGTAGGAAAAATAATATACCAGAATGATAAAAGTACTTTTATAAATTCATTGATAAGCCTAATGTATAGGCAGAGAAAATAACCAATTTGGGTGTTACTAACAGAAAAAAGAACTCTATCACAATATATTGTTTTTATAGATATGTGTCAAGGAGGTGAGCTAAAGGTGAACAATTTATGCCATTTTATATGAATATTTTGCTATTTAAGTCATTTGTTTCCATACCACAGAGAGACATATACACAGAGAGAATCACATATGCATACATATGTTGTACATTCTCAAAACATAGATGTAGGTATGTATATAAATCTGTAATAGTAATTTAATTTAAAGATTTCCCTGTATTGGCTTGGTTTTTGCTTTGATTGTATTAAACCCCAGAGCTTTTGAATCCCACTTGTGGGATGGACTTGTTGACGTGAAAAGAGAGGGCTGAACTGGGAGGAGCTGGTGACATAAATTTAGAGAGACACAAGAGAGAGGCATAAGAACTTTTTGGAAGCAGCACCCTTTTGGAGGCAGAGAGAGACTGTGAGGATTGCTGAGGGCCACTTTGAATTGCCCAGGACTTTTGAGACCTGCCACCCAGAGCTGCCAAGGACTGAGGAGACATGGCTGTTATGCTGGTACTTTGTCTGTCTATTTTGATGTTGTTTTGCCAGATTTGTCCACTGGTGAAGGACAGTGCTGTTGTTGCAGAAGGCTTGGGACCTTGCTGTTGGTTCAGAAGCCCCGAAGAAGGATTTTCTTGTTGTATGTTTACAGAAATCCTGGGAGAGGGTTTTGCTAATGTTTTCAGGGGTCCTAGGACTGTTCTGCAGACAGAGGATGAATTAATGAAGAGACTGGCAATGTATCTTGTGGCCTTGCTAAGCTTTGTCTCCCCAGGAACTAAGATTGCTGAGAACTTGCCTCTTGTCAAGATGAAGAAAAGACCTCCATTTGGGTATTAAGTGCTGTGCTTAAACTTGTTGTAACTCTGGGGTAGATTCAATTGTGATCCAGGGGTGGGGAATTTTTGACCTTTTTGTGTTCTATGATTGAACAAATGAATGTACTTTACTTATGATTGGAAACTATTCTCCATTTGAGAAGAGGGGCTTTGTGATGGACTAAATGAAGGTACAGCCTAGGTGTGGAGTAGTATTTAAAACAGGGACTTTGTAATTGATTGAATGAATGGAAGGTCCTGGGGTGGGGTAGTACTTGGAGATTATTTAATCACACTTAGTAAATGCTGTATTTTGAATGATGTCATGTTTTGATCTTCTCTCTTCTTAATTTGTCACTGAATAAAATAGAGAGCATCTATGCTGGTATTTTGAACCTTGGGAAGTTGCCTTTGCTTGGCATTACATTACAACATCCTGTGTGTCTCTCTCTTTCTCTCTGTCTCTCTCTCTCTCCCCACACCACAAAGCAACACCCAAACTAATTTCTAACTTTGAAATGTCAAGTTGGTACCCTGGATGTGGAGTGGGAGATCTTGAATTCCAATATAGACTCTGCTACTTACTAGCTTTGACTGTAGACAAACTTAAAATGTATCAGTCATGAATAAAACATATTCTATGGAACTAAATTAGAGTAGGCCTAATAAAATTTCCCTTTTTAAGCTAATGATATTAAAGCAGTGTGTTTCTGTTTGTGCTTACATGCCTACATATAATATATGTGCATGTTGTTGTTAAGTTATTTTTCCATTGTCTCCAACTCTTTGTGACCTGGGGTTTTCTTGGCAAAGATACTTGGAGTGGCTTGCCAATTCCTTCTCCAGATCATTTTACAGCTGAGGAAACTAAGATAAACAAAATTAAAATACTTGCCCAGTATCACTTAGTATGTGTCTGAGATTGGATTTGAACTCATAAAGATAAGTCATCCATAGCTGACCTATCTATATATGTGCATAAAGTATGTAGAATACACACCCACACACAATTTATTGCTTGTATGCATGTGTGTGGAGTTGGGGAATTCACAACGAAAAATTTATGCCACTGTACATGAATATTTTGATAGTTAAATCAATAGTTCACATGGAGAGACAGAGAAAGAGACAGACAGAGACAGACAGACACAGAGTCATTAAACATTGGTAAAGATGTACATGTGTACATAGATAATGCATATACATATATATTCTTGTATATTTTACTTTGCTGAGACTCAGTTTCCTCATCTATTAAATGACAGAATTCAATTAAATGACCTTACTTTCCTATTTAAATCTACAATTCCATGAATTTTCCACAAGTGATTAACATATACTAAATGTTAAGTATATTAACATTTGACCTAGTCACTAATAACGAGGTTAATCAACTAGAAATAGAGCAATTATCATAGTAATTGAATTCTCTCTGAGCAGTATGGATTTCTAAGCTTTGGTGTTCTGTACACAGGCAGTTTGGAACTAAGGGGAGCAAAGTAGGTAAAGTGATTGTTCTCAGGACACCTGGAGCATAGATTGAAATAATGTTTCTAGTCCTGTGAAATAAAAACAGAAGCCTGACTATTCTAGCATGCAATAATAACTTCATGGTGGTTGGGGCGGGGGAGTTATGTGAAGAGGAAGCAGGAATTCAGAACAACAGGGAGTGAAGGACCTCCACAAAAAAGAATATAGCTATTTATTAGAGACAAGTCATATACACGGAGCACTAAGTTGGGCATCTGTCTTTTAACTTTGGGTTGAATTCTTAGTCATAGTCTGGAATAATTCTGAAGTTATAGTTTCACATGAATTCAATGTATGTTATGGTAAATATCCAAGAGCTATAGTCTTCAAATATTCTTCTCACTTTTAAATGCACATTGGTGTAGGCAATTAGAGGTGGGCAAGGGTGAAATTTTTTGTGTAATGTTGTCATTGGTATCACATGGTTTAACTCTGATTACTTCATGGTCACTGAAAAAAAAATTCCTAGTGTAACTTGTCCACTGATTTCAGAACAGGGAAATAAATGGGGGGTCTTATAAATCATCTGCAGAATTTAATTTCTTTCTGAGTGTTACTGATTCCTTTAAAAAAATTCCTATGATAATTTGAAATATTAAAAAAACAACATGTTTCCACACAAGTGCAAGGAAGTGGGTATTCTCAACCTAGTCACTTTTTGCAAAAGCAATTCTAATTAGGAGGTTTTTTGCAGTCACCCCTCTTAGTGGTTAGGGGGCTTTTTGCAGTTGGGGACTTTTTGTAGCTACACTTCCTATTGATAATTAAGGGCTTTTTGCCAAGAATAAAGGGGTTTTTGCAGAAACAATTCCTAGAATAGGAGGAAAACTAGTTTTGATTGGATCTATGGTTAAAATAAGGTAAATAGGTCAGTCAGGCTCTAAGTACCCATGCTTAACTGCTTCATGAATATTAACATCTCTTCCCCAGGGAGGAGAGAAGGCTTATTTTAATACACATGCCATATATATGAACATATTTGGAGAGAGAGGGGATCATAAAGGAGGGGGGAACATGAAGTAGGCATGCTGGGAAGTTGTTTTCCTCAAAGTACTCAACCAATGAGGAAATGAGGAAGGGATTTAGTGTTTTGAGAACAAGAGATTTAAACTGTGAAACATTCACCTTTGGTATATGTTGCTGAGTAGGTGGCACATTTTTCTTGGATAAAATTGTAGAATAAATGAGACTGCATCACCTACCTCGGGAGTATTTGTCTTTTCTCTGGAATTTTTATAAATAATAATTTAATTTCTTAAGAAGAAATTTCACCAAAATACTAGCAATTAGTTTAATTATTTGTGAATTTAGACTGTACAAATATACTATCAATGCATTTGCATAACCAATCCAAAAATTGTTTTGGTTTTATTTACAATAACATTCCACAACATATATGACTCCTTTTTTACATTCAGGCTTTAAATATTGACAGTACTGACAAAATATTGTTATGAATTGAAGTTATTGGCACTACTGGTTATCACATTCACATGTTCAGAGGCACTGTGTAAATAAAAGCTATCAAATATATTTGATATCCAATTATGTTTTGAAATGCATTTACCTGCTTAAAATGCAAATAAATTCATCTCTGTTGATTGCTAGAACTTCAATAGGCATGGAGGTATATTTACAGCTTGAGTTCACCATTTTTTACTCATCATATATTCAAATTTGATTTCATCCTAAACCATAAGTTAGTCTTGATCCAAATTCTCTGGTATGCCAGTTTTGGCACTAGTCCATGTTTATCTATTAATTGAACCCCACTGTTCATCATATCTTCTTTGAAGAAGGTTTTAACTCACCTTCTTCCTATCATTAATAATATGATTTGCTAGAGAATGATATAGGTAGTATGCAATCCTATTCTTGAAACAGAGTACATTTTGGTTCCTCCATAAAAAATTACCGAGAAAGGAAACAGGGACAACGATGAATATCCAGTATTTAGTTAACTAATATTTAGAAATAAACCGTACACCTTTGTGAAGTAAATTAAGCACTTGAAGTCATTGGAACAAATTTACTGGGTGACCTCTTGCAATCTAATACATGAAATGGCATCACTTTGCCTTAGAAGTGTTTATTAATTTCCTAGAGATGAGTAGTTTGTTTCTAGAAAAGACTGTAGTTATTAAAAAGATTAAGGTTAGTTAAAATTAACCATTAATTTTTAAAATTTCCCTTTATACCTTTTATACTATTTAAGCTAAAGATAATATAGACATTATCTATGTGTGCATAAGCTCTTTCTTCTTATGGTCGTGATTACAAGCAAAAAAAAAAATTCTGCCTGAAAGGCTTGCTTGATTTTTTTCATCAGTTCTGTCTAAAAAAATTATTAAAGAGTTCAGTTCTTCTAATTCTTTTTTTTTTTTTTTTAAGAAATTGGGGTTAAGTAACTTGCCCAAGGTTACACAGCCATTTTCTGTGTGTGTGAGTGTTAAGTATGTGAAGCCGGAAGGATCCCATGTCCTCCCAGGGCCAGTGCTCTTACTCTTGCGCCACCTAGCTGCCCCAGAATGAGGTTTTGTTTTGTTTTGTTTTTTGATTTTTGGAGGGCAATTGGGGTTAAGTGACTTGCTCAAGGTCACAAAGCTAGTTTTTGTGTTAAGTGTCTGCGGCAGGATTTGAATTTAGATCCTCCTGACTCCAGGGACGGTGCTCTCTTCACTGTGCCACCTAGCCACTGCTCAGTCTTCTAATTTTTTTCCATTTGTGAAGCCATTTTCAAAAGTTCTATTCTGTTAACTAGGGTTAATAGCCTATATCTACAACAGCTTCCATTTATTTGAAGATTTAAACATTTTTATTAGTCTTCAGGATTATAAGAAGCCAAGCATAGATTTTTTGGAAACTAGATAATTGATTGATCTTTTCATTTTGTTAAAAATGTTAAGAATCACGATAATAGTTTCAATTCACATTACATATTTTTAAACACCATTGTGCCACTATTGTGGGGAGCAGCACTTTTTTTACCTTTTGGAAATTTCATTTTGAATTGGCATTTTCCCTTAAAATATACATATTTATCTTTAGCACAGTCTACAAAGGCCTTCCAGACATATGTAGAAGCATGCCATAAATGCATAATTGCTTACATTTTTGCTATTTTTCCCCAACTGAAAAAAAATTATAAAATATTTTATTAGAAGTGAATGCCAATAGACTAAAATATCAAAACAGGCCAATATATTGAATTCCTACTATTATTATCTATGCCCAATATATGAGTATGTGTATATACGTATGCATGTATGTATACATATATATATATATATACATGCATGCATACACACATAAAGTACCATCAGGTATCTGAGGTTGATTTGCATATCTTAACAGGAGTTTAATTGCTTCCTAACCCATAAATATCCATTTTATTGAATATCAACTTTTAAATTATCTATCATCATATGTTAATAAATCAACAAATAAATGCAATGCAAATAAAATATGAATAAGCAAAAAATGAAGGAAATACTTGATATACAAGTAACTTTTGAAAGGTGGCACTTAATGAAATGTTCATTCAAAATTAGTAATTCATCATATTATTTAATCGTATGTATCTTATGTGCACACACATAGACAAATGGATTTATATAATAACGACATGTCTTTGAATGCAAATAAAAGAAAGATAATTAAAAAGATCAGTCAAAATTAAAATATTTGTAAACATCTGAAATTCAAGGATATATTTATATCTCTCCATAATTGTTTATTATGTGCACATTATATATGTATAAATAATTATTCAGATGACATTCTTCAAACACATTCAAAAGAACTCAGAATTCATGTCAGTGATAAATATAAAATATTCTCTGGGTCTTAAAAATATACAAGCAGGGCTAATACATTTCTCATCCTAAGGTTAATTACTATAATAATATGGGGAATTATATACCGATACACACAATACCACATACCACATATACTTGCACATATAATAGTTTTTTTTATGTTGGTACATTTTATTTATCTGTTGATTCCATTATGTATTATCAACAAAGAACTGTAAATCATTACATTTATTGAGAAATATCTGCACAAACATATATATATATATATATATGATTTAGATAAGATTATGTTACACTTTATATTATTATCCTTAGCTTTACAGTAGGAATTATGTTAGATCTGTTTTGATTTCTTTTAGGTCCAAAGATTATTTCATATTCAAGGATGACTATATGAGTTATTCGACTATTTAAAATATATATATCAAGCATTAATGCAAAGGTATAAGAAGGGGAAAATCTATATTATACTTGTGTGGAGATCTATAGAATAAGCAACTATAGATATCAATATCAGCCTAAATGTACATATACAAGTACTCATGTATAATCTACATTTGTAAATGTGTCCATAGTGTTATGGGATATTCAGGGAGGACTAGCACCTTTGGTGTTCAGGACTCTTCCTCAAACTTTGGTGTCCACCTGGCACTCAACTCTTACCTGTGGGTTCAAGAAGCTGCAGCATACACAGTGGACACACCCCAGCAAACTGCCTTGTAAGATGAGATAAAACAGTTTGAGGATAATTGACAGGCCACAAAGTCATTGGTGACTTGGGGAGGGGGATGTCTACCCCAAGCATGTGAAGGCTTCCTGCAGTGGAGTTGGCAGATGAGAACAATTTGTTCCAATGGCCATAAAGGAAGCTGAGGCTAGTTCTGTGGAGTGTTTAGTGATTGGTCAGACATTGGAAATGCCAAGTCATCCACTGGATTCTAGGTCACTGCCAGTCATGCTGACTTGTTTTGCCACTAAAATTTGATGTCTCTGGAAGAGAGAGTAAGACTGATCACTTTGTGCAGTTCTGCCTCACTTAAATTCATGGAGGAGTCAAGACATCATTTCATGATATCATTGACCCTCTTTGAAAATGAAGGATAAACAACAACAACTATGACTGTAATTTATGATCTTCTAGAGAATTGTCTGGGGTGCATAGAGGTTAACTGACCTGACCATGTTCACATAGTAAAATACTGTGAGAGTCAGGACTTAAAGAGAGGTGTTGCTAACTCCAACGCAGGTAGGTTTGCAATATTATGCATATATTATTATATAACTTATAGTATACAGTCACTATGTATAGTGATATTTGTGTATATGCATATAAAACATATTTGTGTATATACATGACATAATATATTTATATATAAATATATGTTACATATATTCGTATATAATACATACATATATACATACATATGTAACATATCTATAATCTCTAATGAATGCCTTGAAGAAAAATGGCCTTAAATAAACTGACTACTTGTAGTAGTTTCGTTTGGAATATTCTTCCTATAAATTATTTAATTTATTTTGAAAAAATATGTATGCTGTAAAAAGACAAAGGGTCATTGCTACTCTAAAAGAATAGGGAAAATGTACAAACTCATCTTTTATACATAGAAATTTCAAAAACGTCAGAAATGGGGCAGCTGGGTGGGGAAGTGAAGAGAGTACCAGGCCTGGAGTCAGCAGGACCTGAGTTCAAATGCAGCCTCAAACACTTGGCACACTTACTAGCTGTGTGACTCACCTTGAACATGTCACTTAACCCCAATTTCATTGCCTTCCTGTAGCAGCAAGCACTCCAAGCATCCCCAGGGTTTCCTGCCAACCCAGGTTCTTAGATATGCTTTGATAAAGGAAAGCAACTCAAAATGGGTTAACAAACTTACTTTAATCAGTCAAATATGTATCGTTTACCTAGTTCAGGGGAAAAAGGTCAGCACCCCGAACTTCAAAATATACAGACAGAATTATCAAGACAGAGAAACAGATCAAGTAGACAGTTTCAAAATGTCCAACCATTACATCCATACCAAATCAACATCTGGGTTTCAACATCTGGGTTTTTCAAAGCCAGGGGACTCTCAACAATGGCTTCCCAGAGTTTCATCTATCAAATCACAGAACACTTCTCAAAGTGAGCCCCAAAACAAAGCTACACATCAGGCTTATATAGCCTTCTCCTGGCTCAGAGAATGTAACAACCTTATTGACTCACTGGCTGATCAAGAAGTATCTACTGAAAAACAAGTCTTCCACCCCAGACTCCAGGTGCACTTTAGCCTAGGGGCAGGGAAGATCTTACAAATTTACATTCCCATTACCTTTGGGCCCAAGATCTTTCATGCCCATAGCATAGTCAATTTACTTTTGAATTAACACTAAACATCTGTTAGGTCACATTTTCAAGATACAGAACTAAAGTTACCAAAGTGGCCACTGGGCCTTAAACAAATGCAAAGTACATTGCATTATCACCTCAATTCAAAACAAAAGTTCAAATAAAGTTCTCTTGGGCAGAGGGGGGTGTCCTTCCCCTCACACAGCTTCAGCCCCTGCTTCCAAGTACAGAGAGGGGGCTGGGCAACAAAACCAACAAGGTGGGGTCCTTGGGGGTCCAAGGCACTTCATCCCACCCACCATAGTCACAAGTCCATCCTCCTCCTGGGTCCCAAACTGTGGGATGCAGCAAGGAAACACATTCAGTGCCCCTGCTTTGCTGCTCAGTTCTTATCTTTTCCTGTGGCTGAATTCCGAACTCCTGGGTTCTTTCTCCTCCCGCAGGTGGGGCAGCCACTCCTGGCTTCTGCCCAGGACCTGATGCAGGCAGCTCACCATTCTCGCTCTCAGCTCAGCGAAATCTGTATGGAGACCATTCTTCTCTTCTGGGCCATGGCTCCACAGAGTCACAGCTATCACAACTGGGAAACAAACAATTATCCCAGCCCCCATACTTTCCTTTTACTCTGCAGATACTGTTCGTGACAACATTTTGTATAGCAAGCACCCCAGCGTCCCCAGGGTCACTGCCAAAACAGGTTCTTGGATCTGCTTTGTTAAAGGAAAGCAAGTCAAAATGGGTTAACAAACTTACTTTAATCAGTCAAATATGTATAGTTTACCCAGTTCAGGGGAAAAAGGTCAGCATCCCAAACTTCAAAATATACAGACAGAATTATCAAGACAGAGAAACATATCAAGTAGACAGTTTCAAACTGTCCAACCATTACATCCATACCAAATCAACATCTGCGTTTCAACATCTGGGTTTTTCAAAGCCAGGGGACTCTCAACAACGGCTTCCCAGAGTTTCATCTATCAAATCACAGAACACTTCTCAAAGTGAGCCCCAAAACAAAGCTTCACATCAGGCTTATATAGCCTTCTTCTGGCTCAGAGAATGTAACAACCTTATTGACTCACTGGCCAATCAAGAAGTATCTACTGAAAAACAAGCCTCCCACCCCAGGCTCCAGGTGCACTTTAGCCTAGGGGCAGGGAAGATCTTAAAAATTTACATTCCCATTACATTTCCCCACTGAAAAAAAAAAAAAACCTTCAGAAACTCAGGAACTTGTCAAAGTATGTAAATTTATATAGAAATATAAATATGTAAATACATGTGAGTCTATGTATTTGTACATTCATATATAATATAATATTCATATAAACTGGTTTTGTATATATACATAACAGATAGCAGTGTATGTGTGTATACACACACCTTTCTTTTCATTGTTTTAAGGACAACTTGCTTTTAAAGTAATTTAGTGATCTGTACGCAATTGTTTATGTTCTTTTTTTTTTCTTTTTTTTTTTTTGGAAGGGCAATTGGGGTTAAGTGACTTGCCAAAGCTAGTAAGTTTTAAGTGTCTGAGGGTAGATTTGAACTCAGGTCCTCCTGACCCCAGGACTGGTGATTTATTCACTGTGCCACCTACCTGCCCCTGTTTATGTTATTTTATGAAGAGAAATACTAAAAGGTTATAACATAATGAAACAGAGAAGAGAGGCTGGCAAATGTGAACTTAGTCAATGGAAATTTTGCAAGCATTTTTAAAATTTCATATTTTTTGAAGTATTTGTAAGACTGAAAAGTATGAAAGATGGTTAAAATAATTCTGTGTTTTCCCTCTTTTTTTGGAGTAGTGATAACCCTGTGCCTTTTTTAATGGTAGCACAAATATTCTTTGAGCACAAAAAATTAGTCCCTCTATTATTTCTCTCTCCCATACCTCAACCTAAAATGCTACAAATAGTTCATGTATTTTTCAAATGACTTCCTTCATGAAGACACTCAATAGAGAATGTCACAGTCCTCACCTCATTCTTTGCCCTTCATTTCCAACTTGAATGAAAAAAAAAGGCCCTGAATTAGACACATGTATCTGTCAGAAGCAGAAACTAGAGTGGGGAATGGAGAAGTATTTCTTTTTCTTTATAAAAATACTTTCTTGAATTTTGTAGGAAATTAGCATTTATATCTATTTTGTGGGAGGCTTATTAGTCTTTTGTTTGTTGACTAATACATTCTATTGTCATAAGCATACTTAAAGACAACTTAAAATAATTTTATGTTGCCTTCTTCTTGGGTTGAAGGAAGCAAAGAAAAATAATTACCTTTTGGTACCCATGTTTTCTGATTAAAAGTAAAAAAATATGGTCTGAAAAGAAAAAAAAAGTTTCCTATGCACAAACTTCTTTAGCTGAGTATCTTATCTTCTTTAAATTAAACTTCTGGAGAAATCAAGATAGCCCTAGTAAATCCCATTGTGGAATCATTCCCTTTTGAAAAAGAAACTAAAACCACTCATGACTAAAGGAAGAGGCATTTGCAACCTTAGCTGCTGCTTAGGGACCACAAAGAGTCACTGTTTCTCATGAAAAACACACATTGTATTTTCATGCACAGGGCCTTTAGTAACCTTGATTAGTGCTTGTGTTCTCAGCCCTTGCCCAATTATTTTACATGATCCAATTTAAGGCCCACATCTAGAATGATTTCACATTCTACCAAGAGCTCTGCAAATAGTAAACATTTAATAAATATTTGTGGAATTGAACTTGAATTATATTGGCATGGGATTTTTTCATTCCTTTCAGTAAGGAAGGAGAAATTGAACTGTATTAGCGTTGTCACAGTGTATTCAATCCATTCTCCAGGATCAGTATGATCTCTTTTGGGCCCTCCTGCTTGCCTGATTCTCTTCTACACCAGGATTCAGGCAGAACAATGCTCATATTTTTCTTGTGCTCCTATAGCCTTTCATCAGATCTCATCTTCTTGGACTACACTTTCCAAGCTGATTGAAACAAAGCACCACAGGGAAGTGTGCCACTTCAATATATATGCTTTGTCTTTTCTACAACCCAGTGAGCATTCAGCATCTTTTTTTTTTTCTGCACCACTTTTTCTGCTGAATCAGACAATTGTTTGGAAGCATGATGAAACAAAACATGTCAGTGTAGCTACTTGTGAAAATAATCAATAGAAATAACCACTCTTTCTGTGAAAAAACCCTTGGCTTATGTTTTCTGAATCCTGAGTAACAAGTCTCATTATCTTACTTCACCTGGACCAAAGCTGCCTGGATAACATTTCTTCCTTAAGTGTAGAGATATGTCCTCAGGCACTGATAGTATTGTGTGGAACAATTAAAATGGCATGTAAATTTCTCCAGGGAATCTATCTCATTCTAACCACATGCTTTCTCATTAAAATAAAGCAAAGTATAAAATAATCAGCAATTTTTGGAAGGGGGAGCTGTTAACAAAGTTAATAAAAGTGAGGATGGAGGGTGAAAGAGGCCAGGTACAATAGAAATACAGGATTCTAAGGAGCATTTCCAAGATAAATTTCAAAAAAAAATTAAAGAAATAAGAAAAGATAGAAGTCAAATCCTGAGCTAAATATATAGGTAGAGGGTGCAGAAAATGATCTGACAGATCTGCCAATAGCAATACCAAGTGCATCAACAATGGATGTGTTCCTATAGTACAGCTCTTATGAGTATAATAAGGGTATCATAAAATAGGAGTCCAGTCCTTTGAGCAGGTGCCATCATTTCTGCCTGGTATCAATCAACATAGACCATTGGGAAGTCTGCTTCTGGGCATGTGTGATGGAAGGCCCAAAGTTCTCACAATATATTATTATAATACTATATTACAAGATACACGTACACACATATACACATACAAATATATGTATATATGAATACACACATATTTGTATATACACACACCTATACACTGATTTATTCTACATATGCCACTATATACATGTGTTCATCGTATTTTCACTCGATATTTGTGTACATATATATGGATATGTATACACATGGAGAAAGAGAGAGAGAGAGAGAGAGAGAGAGAGAGAGAGAGAGAGAGAGAGAGAGAGAGAGAGAGAGAGAGAGAGAGAGAGAGA
>NW_027187332.1:3285505-3383005 GCF_028583685.1 Petaurus breviceps papuanus
AGAGAGAGAGAGAGAGAGAGAGAGAGAGAGAGAGAGAGAGAGAGAGAATAAGATAGTATAGCTTTGGTACTGAAGCTATTTTTAGAAGCTAGGAGAAAACAATCATTTTTTAGCTACTACACCTCCAGTTATGGTGAGACCCTTTACTAATACTAGATTTGAAAGTAAACTTAGAGATTGTTTAGTCTATTCTATGATCCTACAGGCTATTTAACACAAATCACTTGGTTATAAACAAGGACAACCCATGTGATAGGATTTTCTTTAATACCAATGCTATGTTCTTACTAGGCTGTGACTGCAATCAAATGATCTGGATTAAGATTTCATACTATGGGGCCCCTGTGCCAGTTACTTAACTCAAGAACTGTAATATAAGCTGCTTACAGATATTGTACAGTTAGAGTGAAATCAAAACCAAATAAGAAATGTTGCAAAGACTATCGTGTTATCTCAAATAGGTAGCTTCATGTGTCATTGTCATCTAAGAATTGAAGCTATTCTCCAGTTTGTGTTATATATTTAGACATAACTATCCTCTTTGATTTTATTTAAATGAGGACATATATGAGCAGAAGAATTTATGGGCCACTCGTAGTAAAATGAGAGATAAAAATAGGCTAAAAGCTATATCAGCACCACTGACATTAAAAGAAAATGAATAAGGCCTTTAGTACAATCTATGTGAGGCCAAAGGTGAGCAAGAATTATATAGTCTGGGAAGGCATGGATGGACGTATAGTGATCTACATTGACAGCAGAAGTAGACACAAAAATAAAATCATTTATCTACCAAAGTTCGGAGACACAGCTGAAGCTTGGGGTTCTTGACAAATTTCTACATTTGGTTAATGGATAAGACAATGTGAGTTCCAAGCTCCTCTTTTCTCACAAGAAATCAGGAACTACCTCGGAGCATCTTGTTTCAGAGGTAGCTCTATGACAGTGGGAGATGAGGAGGTGTTGAGGGCCAGATTCCAGTTGCAGACCCACAAGGACTTCTCTCATGAGACCGCTGGCTTTATGTGCAGCAGCTGACATGGCTGCTTCAGCCCTCCTCCTTGGGTTCACATTCCCCATGCATGAGGAATTCATGCCTGAATCGTACTCTCTCTAAAAGTATATAAGGAGTCAGTTTTCTTCTCCTGGACACGGTCTGTGTACCCTCCTTCTTAAAATAAACTGCAAGTTGTTTCTCTCTCTCCCTCATCTCTGGTCTCTTCAATCTCTGCTGAGAATACAATCTAAGGCTGGCCCTTAGGTTGGGGAGCTAGTGGCAGCTTACAAGTTAATATAAATATTATTTATGTAATACCTTTTTTCCCTTTCCTTTAAGTTCAGTTAAGAGATTTATAGTATTTATAGTCTGCTATTTTGATACCATTAAAGAATTGCAATTTTATTGTTGGAGCACTTCTGCACTGAGGCAAGTCATAGCCCACACAATGCTTCCTTATTTCATTAAAAAAAAATTCCTATTGAGCCTGTTATAAGTCAATGAATTTATGTACAGATAATAAGGAGCACTGATGGGCCGGCCAGGTGGCTCAGCAAGTAAGAGCACCGGCTCCAGCGTAGGGATGACCTGGGGATCCAATCCCGGCTCCCACACTTAGCACCACATCCAGAAATAACTGGCCATGTAACCTTGAGCAAGTTACTTAACCCGGATTGCTCATGAAAAAAAAATAAATAAGGAGCACTGAATTTAAAATTAGAAGACATAGTTTAAATCCTGTCTTTTTTAACTTAACACCAATGTGACCATGAATAAGTCATTTAACCACTTGGAGTCATTTATCTTCATTTATACAAAAGGAGGTTGAGCTAGATGCTGGCTGTTTTCTATTTAGCATGAAATCTACGAAATTATCACTATATGAAGTGCTTTAAAAATAGGAAAGATTAAGTTTTTTAGAGACTTCATTGTGACATTAGGATCAAAATTAAGTCATGGTGAGAGGGTGCTGGAAACATCATCAATTTTCTTTTTTTTTCAAAAGGTGAGGAAGATACCTGATTGTATGCCGCTGTGGGGGGGGGAGGAGGGGAAGGGACAGGAGGGGGAGAAAACTTGAAACTCAAAGAACTGGGGAACTGAATATTGTAAACTCAAAGTAAGTGAACAAATTAATATAGACAAAAAAAGGCAAGGAAGATATAAGAAATGCTATGCTTCATCATTAAATTGCATACCATTTCTGATTACATAGGCTAATAGTATTTGCATGCCATTTGGGAATTGATAAATGAGAAATGGGTCATTAGTAGTTTTGATGTCCATTAAACTTGGAAAGTGATAAGCAAGTGGACCTATGATTTCATTGATGTAGCAAGTTTCCCAATGATGAAATCTATTCTACTAATATAGGTAAGCATTCTAGAACAGTAAAAGTTTAAGTGACTTGTCCAAGGTCACACAATCTTTATGTTAGAGATGGGCCTTGACACCAGGTCCTTCTGGTTCTTTGTCCCTATAATGGTAGTAATGAAATACATGATTCGTTACCACCCCAAGACAACCATGGACAGATGAGCACTACCTTATCAAAAAGAAGGAAGAGGATTATTGAATGTTGTCAGATTTTAAGATAAATAAATGCAAATTTACAGAAATACTTTTGAAACAAATAGACCTCCTTTCACAAAAGAATGGTTAAAACTTACATCAGGTATATGCAACTAGATTTAGTGGGTATAAATAAAATTAGTTTATCTCTAGACACAGCGTATTTCAGAGTTGAGACCCAGGATCAGAATAAAAAAGTGCTCCATAAGCAACATCCACAGAACAAAGTGATATCTGTCAATTTGCTTATGGAACAAGGGAGACAAGTTGGAGGGTTTTATGGTAATGATACATGATCTAGTCATTGCTACCAGAAATGACAGGTTATTCTTGAGGAACATCAACTATAGACTTATATCGATTAAACAATGAAGTGACAGAGTTTACAGATTACCACTGCAGGTTACAAAAATTAATATCTAACAGATACTATAAAGACACCAACTTATACACCCAAAGTTTTTCTCTTGTATAAATTAACAGACTATAAATCTTTGTATTGTGAATGCAAACCTCAAGATAACCTTGAGAATTAAACATTAATGAAAACACTAATTAAAGTGGAACATCATTACAGACATAGCTTTTGCCCATAGGTGCTTGCATATAAGAAGAACCCATAAAAAATAAGAACAAAATTCTTAACAGATGTTCCCATACTCATAATCTCCAAGCAACATGACATGAAAAGCTTTTAATATATAGGGATCTTGTAGGAGAACTTAAAATGATATGGAGACAACATATCAATCCTGTCTTTTTGTCTGCTACTAGATTTATTCCAAAAATTATTTCAGTAAGTCTACAGAAGATGAGCTTACATCCCAATACTCTTATTCAATTATTCAATTATTAACTCTTATTCAGTTATATTATCTAGTCATGTAATAGTCTGCAGAACATTAAATGTAAAAGAACAGCAGTTCTGGGCCCAGGTGGCCCAGAGTCCTTGTCCAGGTTCCATTTATCTGAATTCCAACAAAAAAATATAAAATTAATATGATAATAATCACTGACATTTATTTATGAAGCTTTGCAAAGCATTTTCTTTGCATTACTTCATTTGATGTTAACTTATATTACAATAGTGTAATATAATTCCTTCAAGTACTATTATCCTCATTTTGCAAATGAGGAAACTAAGGCTCAAAGGCCAAAGTCTTGACCAGCTAATAAGTAATAAAGGCAAAACTTAAACCCCGATCTTTTTCACCCAGATTCAAAATCTTTTTCCATTACAATAAGCAATATCCTTCTAAAATCCTTTTCTGAGTTAGTTATTTAAAATCATAGTAATGGTAGGTAAAATGAGATAATCATAACTGAAGCTTATAAGTGTTATAATATTTTTCTGGCAGATTAGCTATCTAGTACTGATTATTGTTGACAAGTGAGGATAATAGAACTCATAAGCCAAGATATTAACTCTCTAGTTTCATTTTCACATAACATAACTAATGAAAATCACTATCAAAATAAGTATCTCATTTAGGCAG
Source organism: Petaurus breviceps papuanus (assembly GCF_028583685.1). Classification (NCBI taxonomy): domain Eukaryota; kingdom Metazoa; phylum Chordata; class Mammalia; order Diprotodontia; family Petauridae; genus Petaurus; species Petaurus breviceps. Next base: position 3,289,571 of record NW_027187332.1, read on the forward strand.
GAATTGGATTTTTCTGGTTACCATAGTACCATACACATCACCAAATTTCAAAAATTTAGACAATAAAATCTATATTAACAACAAAACTGTATTATATGTATAAAGGCTTATTTATATTACATATATGTATATATATACATACTTATTTATACTATTAAAATTGTATGTTGGATCATTCAGAAAGCATACCCACTGAAATATTAGATAAACTTTCTTTTTGCCACACTGATTTTTTAAAAGTCATGTCTAATTTGAAATATTATGAATACCCAATGTTAAGGCTATGGGTTATAAATCACCCATCAGATACTATGCTCATATTAATTCTGAGACTGCACTAAGAAACATAAGGCACACAAACAAATACACAACCTTCCAAATTATCATGACATTGACTCAATTTGATACAGTACTTTGTTCACAGCAACCCTTTTGTTACAACCTGGGCCTGACTCTAGCCAATTGCTTGGTAGTTTAAGTTCCATATTAGAATGAAATGAGACACTAGTAGATAATTCAGCAGGTAACAAAAAGACATTTGGCAGGCCATAACAATAAACTGATTTTCAAGAAGGATGTCACCCAAATTTGATTCATCAAACTGAAGCTGCCTATCCCTGAATTGTCCCTCATTTCCATCCAGCCAAGCATCAGACGTTGGAGCTCCTTATGGTTGTTTTGTACTCAAGAAACCAGGGAGAGATTCTAGACTGTGATACTGATACCTTGAGCCAAGCAGATCATGAGGATAGTTTCAAAACTTTTACAAGCAAAACTGACCATATCTGTGTGAGGGATGGGGTTAGGATATTATCTTTGAAATAGACAATATACTATCTTCCCAATTTAATTTATGAGGTAATGAAACATTACTGCCTAAATTTGAACTCAGATCTTTATAATTCTAAGCAGGAATTTTTTCCCACTATAGCATGTTACTTTACATAGACGTATGTAAAGATGGGGCCCAGAACTGCTGTTCTTTTACATTTAATGTTCTGCAGACTATTACATGACTAGATAATATAACTACTTCTATAATTGAATAATAGTATTGGGATGTAAGCTCATCTTCAGTAGACTTACTGAAATAATTTTTGGAATAAATCTAGTAGCAGACAAAAAGACAGGATTGATATGTTGTCTCCATATCATTTTAAGTTCTGCTACAAGATCCCTATATATTAAAAGCTTTTCATGTCATGTTGCTTGGAGATTATGAGTATGGGAACATCTTTACTTTACTCTGATGAACAGTTCAATGTGAACTGAATGAAAACCAATTCATTTTTATCTATTAATCTTGTTTGATGTGAGAAATATGAACACATATAACATGAAGCTCTACTGGTCTAACAAAAATAAATATAAATTGTGTTCTACAAATCAAAGTTAGTTTAAAGAATCTTACCTGTTAACATGGAGAATTGGCCTCAAAAAGATCCTATGCTAATATCCCAGTTGTTGATTGTGTTTTAAATGCTGGCATGATTACAGTGAGTGCAAGGGTTGGAGAAAGAAAATTGCCATAGGTGATGCCAGAGTAGGTTTTTGACAGCCCACTGTTATAGTAATGGCATTTAAAGATTCCCCTGTATTGGCTTAGTTTTTGGTTTGTGTTAAAACCCAGAGCTTGTTAATCCTACTTGTGGGATGGACTTGTTGACATGAAAAGAGAGTGCTGAACTGGGAGGAGCTGGTGATGTAGACTTGGAGAGACACAAGAGAGAGGCAGAATAATTTTTTGGAACCAGCACCCTCGTGGAGGCAGAGAGAGACAGAGAGGATTGCCGAGGGCCACTTTGAATAGCCCTGGAATTTTGAGACCTGCCCCCGGAACTGCCAAGGACTGAGGAGACATGGTTGTTTTGCTGGTACTTTGTCTGTCTGTTTTGATGTTGTTTTGCCAGATTTGTCCACTGGTGAAAGACAGTCCTGTTGTTGAGGAAGTCCTGGAACCTGGCTGTTGGTTCAGAGCTCCTGAGACTGTCCTGCAGAGAGAGAGTGAATACTGTCCACTGGTGAAGGACAGTGCTGTTGTTGCAGGGGTCTGGGAACCTTTCTGTTGGTTCAGAAGTCCTGAAGAAGGATTTTCTTGTTGTATGTTTACAAAAATCCTGAGAGAGGGTTTTGCTAATGTTTTCAGGGGTCCTGGGACTGTTCTGCAGACAGAGGATGAATTAATGAAGAGACTGGCAATGTATCTTGTGGCTTTGCTAAGCTTTATCTCCCCAGGAACAAAGATTGCTGAGAACTTGCCTCTTGTCAAGATGAAGAAAAGACCTCCATTTGGGTATTAAGTGCTGTGCTTAAACTTGTTGTATCTCTGGGGTAGATTCAATTGTGATCCAGGTGTGGGGAACTTTTGACCTTTTTGTGTTCTATGATTGAACAAATGAATGTACTTTACTTATGATTGGAAACTAATGTCCATTTGAGAAGAGGGGCTTTGTGATGAACTAAATGAAGGTACAGCCTAGGGGTGGAGTAGTATTTAGAACAGGGACTTTGTAATTAATTGAATGAATGTAATTTGGGGGGGGGGTTAGTACTTGGAGATTATTTAATCACACTTAGTAAATGCTGTATTTTGAATGATGTCATGTTTTGATCTTCTCTGTTCTTAATTTGTCACTGAATAAAATGGAGAGCACCTATGCTGTTATTTTGAACCTTGGGAAGTTGCCTTTCCTTGGCATTACATTACACCACTCAATCATCTTTAATTTTCCTAGGGGATAATATTAAAAATAAGGTATTGAAAGTTTACCAGTCTGACTCATATTAGGCATATGTTCTGTTAATAAAGTTGCAGTCCATTTGATACCTTTGCCGAACAAGTTGTCAGGAACATGGAAAGATTATTAAGCTGAATGAAAGCAACTATTTAGAAGTTGAACACCATCCTAAATTATAAGGAACTCTAAATTCATATTGTAACTGCAGCCAGGTGTTTTAAAAAATATCTGCATTTTAAATTCATTTTGGCATGTTTGTTATCCCTTGTTTCATGAGAATTATCTTAATAACACTCAAAAATAGACAGTGGTTATGGGAAGGGAATTATTTAATATTTTATTGCCTTTATTTACAAAAAAGATGATAGAGGTGTGGCAATATTTTAAAAGTAAAATTATTTCTTATTTTTCTCTGCCTAAATTACCTTAATGTTGGAAATGTAAAATATTAAAAATTTGGCTATATCAATATGACAAAAAGACACTGAATTCTAACCAAAATAATTAAATAGAATTATAAGTCAATATATTGAATCAGCAATGATGTTTAAACATTTTTGTATCTATGTTTAATTCATTTAAATTTATTAATGTAAGACTTGCTGAATGGAATTATATTAAAAGTTTTGCATGAAATAATATTTTAAAACATTATGATAGTATACAAGCTTCTTAAAGATTGATGGAGCTCTTTTTTCAGCTTATCTGTAATTAATACCTGGTTCAGTAGGTATATTAGATATTTAATAAATGCTCATTTATTGATAGAGAACATATTTAAATTAGCAGCTCTCATATAAATTTTTAAAGTGTTGTTCAGACAGTCAGTTGTGTCTGAAATCTTCATGAACCCATAAACCATAACATGCCAGGTCCTTCTATCCTCCACTCTCTCTAGAAATCTGTACAAGTTTCTGTTTGTTGTTTCCATATCACTCTCTACCCATCTCATCTTCTGCTGTCCCCTTTTCCTTTTACTCTCAATCTTTCCCAATACAAGTTTCCTTTCCAATGAGTCTCATCTTCCCCCCATCTTCCATCTCAATATTTTATCTTCCAGTGAATAGTCTGATTTAATTTCAAGTGTTGACTGATTTGATCTCCTTGATGTCCAAAGGACTCTCAAATGCCTTCTCTAGCACCATAGTTCAGAAGCATTGATTCTGTGGTGCTGTGATAGTAATGGCAATTAAAGATTCCCCTGTATTGGCTTGGTTTTCAAATTGATTGTGTTAAAACCCAGAGTTTGTTAATCCCACCTGTGGGATGGACTTGTTGATGTGAAAAGAAAGTCCTGAACTGGGAGGAGCTGGTGACATAGATTTGGAGAGACAAGAGAGAAGCAGAAGGAACTTTTTTGGAAGCAGCACCTCGTGGAGAGAGAGACTAAGAGAATTGCTGGTGGCTGCTTTGAATTGCCCTGGACTTTTGAGACCTGCCCCCAGAGCTGCCAAGGACTGAGGAGAAATGGCTGTTTTGCTGGTAGTTTGTCTGTCTCTTTTGATGTTGTTTTGCCAGATTTGTCCACTGGTGAAAGACAGTCCTGTTGTTGAAGAAGTCCTGGAACCTGGCTTTTGGTTAAGAAGCCCTGAGACTGTCCTGCAGACAAAGAGTGAATACTGTCCACTGGTGAAGGACAGTGCTGTTGTTGCAGGGGTCTGGGACCCTTTCTGTTGGTTCAGAGCTACTGAGACTGTCCTGCAGACAGAGAGTGAATACTGTCCACTGGTGAAGTACAGTGCTGTTGTTGCAGGGGTCTGGAGACTCTCCTGCAGACAGAGTGAATACTGTCCACTGGTGAAGTTCAGTGCTGTTGTTGCAGGGGTCTGGGAACCTTTCTGTTGGTTCAGAGCTACTGAGACTGTCCCGCAGACAGAGAGTGAATACTGTCCACTGGTGAAGGACAGTGCTGTTGTTGCAGGGGTCTGGGAACCTTTCTGTTGGTTCAGAAGCCCTGAAGAAGGATTTTCTTGTTGTATGTTTACAGAAATCCTGGGAGAGGGTTTTGCTAATGTTTTCAGGGGTTCTAGGACTGTTCTGCAGACAGAGGATGAATTAATGAAGGGACTGGCAATTCATCTTGTGGCCTTGCTGAGCCTTGTCTCCCCAGGAACTAAGATTGCTGAGAACTTTCCTCCTGTCAAGCTGAAGAAAAGACCTCCATTTGGGTATTAAGTGCTGTGCTTGGACTTGATATAACTCTGGGGTAGATTCAATTGTGATCCAGGGGTGGGGAACTTTTGACCTTTTTGTGCTCTGTGATTGAACAAATGGATGTGCTTTGATTGGAAACTAATCTCCATTTGATAAGAGGGGCTTTGTGGTGGACTAAATGAAGGTATAGCCTAGGGGTGGGGAAGTATTTAGACCAGGGACTTTGTAATTGATTGAATGATTGGAAGGTCCTGGGGTGGGGTCGTCCTTGGAGATTATTTAATCACACTTAGTAAATGCCGTATTTGGAATGATGTCATGTTTTGATCTTCTCTGTTCTTGGTTGGTCACTGAATAAAATGGAGAGCACCTATGCTGGTATTCTGAACCTTGGGAAGTTGCCTTTCCTTGGCATTACATTACATTACAGGTGCTCAGCTTTCCCTATATTCCAACTCTCATAGCTATACGTAGCTGTGTCTATATGTAACTTTGCAGAAAGGTGATGTCTCTGCTTTTTAGTATGCTATCCAGATTTGCTATAGCTTTCCTCCCAAGGAGCAAGTGTCCTTTAATTTTATGACTGCAATTACCATCTGCAATGATCTTTGAGCGCAAAAACATAGAATCTGACACTGGTTCCATTTCTTCTCCTTCTATTTGCTAGTAAGTGAAGGGAACAGCCTTATCATGCTCCCTTTTCTAATCTTAAACTAATCAGCTGTTCCATGTTCAGTTCTAACTGTTGCTTCTTGGCCTGCTTATATGTTCCTCAGGAGACAAGTAAGATGATCTGGTACTCCCATCTCTTTGAACATTTTTCCACATTTTTTTTTGATTCACACCAGTCAAAGGCAGTCAATGAAGCTGTGATAGTAATGGAATATGGAGGTCCCCCTGTATTGGCTTGGTTTTCAAATTGATTGTGTTGAAACCCAGAACTTGTTGGTCCCACCTGTGGGTTGGACTTCTTGATGTGAGGGGAGGGTCCTGAACTGGGAGGAGTTGGTGGCATAGATTTGGAGAGACAAGAGAGAGGCAGAAGAACTTTTTTGGAAGCAGCACCCTTGTGGAGGCAGAGAGAGACTGAGAGGATTGCTGAGGGCCACTTTGAATTGCCCTGGACTTTTGAGACCTGCCCCTGGAGCTGCCAAGGAATGAGGAGACATGGCTGTTTTGCTGGTACATTGTCTGTACAGAGTGAATACTGTGCACTAGTGAAGGGCAGTGCTGTTGTTGCAGGGGTCTGGGAAGCTTTCTGTTGGTTCAGAGCTACTGAGACTGTCCTGCAGACAGAGAGTGAATACTGTCCACTGGTTAAGGACAGTGTTGTTGTTGCAGGGGTCTGGGAACCTTGCTGTTGGTTCAGAAGCCCTGAAGAAGGATTTTCTTGTTGTATGTTTACAGAAATCCTGGGAGAGGGTTTTGCTAATGTTTTTAGGGGTTCTGGGACTGTTCTGCAGACAGAGGATGAATTAATGAAGGGACTGGCAATTTATCTTGTGGCCTTGCTAAGCCTTGTCTCCCCAGGAACTAAGATTGCTGAGAACTTGCCTCCTGTCAAGATGAAGAAAAGACCTCCATTTGGGTATTAAGTGCTGTGCTTAAACTTGTTGTAACTCTGGGGTAGATTCAATTGTGATCCAGGTGTGGGGAACTTTTGACCTTTTTGTGCTCTGTGATTGGAGGAATGGATGTGCTTTGATTGGAAACTAATCTCCATTTGATAAGAGGGGCTTTGTGGTGGACTAAATGAAGGTATAGCCTAGGAGTGGGGAAGTATTTAGACCAGGGACTTTGTAATTGATTGAATGATTGGAAGGTCCTGGGGTGGGGTAGTCCTTGGAGATTATTTAATCACACTTAGTAAATGCTGTATTTTGAATGATATCATGTTTTGATCTTCTCTGTTCTTGGTTGGTCACTGAATAAAATGGAGAGCACCTATGCTGGTATTTTGAACCTTGGGAAGTTGCCTTTCCTTGGCATTACATTACTTTTTCTGGAATTTCCTTATTTTATTCATAATCCAGTGAATGTTGACAATTTGGTCTCTCGCTCCTCTGCCTCTTTGAAGTTTGCTCTTCTGGTAATTCTTGGTTCACATACTGCTAAAGCCTGGCTTGCAGAATTTTAATTATGACCTTGCTGACATATGAGATGAGTACAATTGTTCATTGATTTAAACATTCCTTGGAATTGCCCTTCTTTAGAATAGGGACATAAAGTTATCTTTTCTAATCCATTGCACTGATTAATTTTCCAAATTTGCTGACATATTGAGTGCTACAGTTTAACAGCATCGTATTTTAGGATTTTAAATAGTTCCACTGTAATTTTATCACTTCCACTAACCTTATTTTTAGCATTGCTTCCTAAGGTCTACTTGACTTTGTTCTCCAGGATATTTGGTTATAACCAGTAACCACACTATTGTAGTTATCAGTGTTCTTAGCTCTATCTTGTATAGTTCTTTTGTGTATTCTTGCACCTTTTTTATCATCTCTACCATTTTTGTCTTTAGTCATGCCCATTTTTGCATAAAACTTTCCCTCCTTATCTCTAATTTTCCTGGACAGATCTCTTGTCTTCCCCATTCTATTGTTTCCTTCCATTCTTTTGCATTAATGTTAATGTTAATTTAAGAAAAACCTTCTTAACTATCCTTGCTATTCTCTGGAATTCTACATTCAGTTGGGTAACTTTCTCTTCCTCTTTACCTTTTGTGTAAAGCCTTGTTAAGTATCCATTTTGCTTCCTTGTTCTTTTAATTTGGAAATTGTTATTTTTGTTGCTGCCTCTAGTACAATATTGCAAGCTACTGTCAAAAGTTCTTCAGGCACTCTATTCACCAGATCTAAGCTCTTAAATGTATTCATCACATCCATTTCATAGTCATGAGGAATATTATTTAGGTCATACCTATATGGTCTGATGGTTTTCCCTACTTTGTTCGTTTTAAGTCTGAATTTTGTGACAGGAAGTTTATGATCTGAGCCACAGTTATTCTAGGTCTTTTTTTTTCACTGACTGACTAGAGCTTTCTACTTTTGGCTACAAATACATAATCAATCTGAATGCTTTATTTCTAAAGTATCTACTCTCTACTCTTTAAGGAACACATCAGCTATGCAGGATGAAAATAGTGCACTATAGTTCATGCGACATCTACTAAGAACTATGCAATTTTTTTCCTTTAATACTGGAAACAGATTTATACCTATCCCCCCTTAACCAACTTGTCCTCCTCAGGAATGAAGGATTTTAAGGAGGGTTGGTTCCAATTCAGTTGAGGCGAAGTTTTCAGACCATGGAACTTTAATGATCTACAAGACTATCAAATTCAAAGCTTTACCTTACTCAATTATTGTGAGAGTAGTATCATAGATAAATGGGTATCATATAACTCCATTTAGCATAATACTTTTATCGGGTGAGAAAAATCTCTGGATTGTTCACTAGAAATTCATAATTCTTGGATTCTTATCTATCTATCTAGGTGTGATAGGAAGTGTGTTCAGATTGACTGAGAAGCTCAGTAACATAATCTGTTTACAAATGTCTAGCAGTTGGAATCAGAGATTCCTTTTAATGTAAATACAGTTTAATTTACTTCCAATTATCTTTAAAGTTCTCAACATTCATTTTTATAAGATTTTGAGTTCCATATGTTTCTTCCTCCTTCCCTCCCCCCTTTCCCAAAAATGGTAAGCACTTTGATATATGTTAGGCATGTGCAACCATGTTAAGCATATTTCCACATTAGTTATGTTGTGAAAGAAAAAAAGAAAAAAAAAACAAAACATGAAAATGCTATGCTTTGACTGGCATTTAGATTCTCTTAGTTCTTTCTCTGGATGTGGATATCGTTTTCCATGATGAGTCTTTTGGAATTATTTTGGATTATGGTGTTTCTGAAAGGAGCTAAATCTATCATAGTTGAGCATCACACAATGTTCCTGTTATTGTGTACAATGTTCTCCTGGTTCTGCTCACTTCACTCAGCATTAGTTTATGTAAGTTTTTTCAGGTTTTTCTGAAATCGTCATGCTCATTATTTCATTTTTTTGTCAAATATTTATTTACTTTTAGTTTACTAAAAGTTTAGTTCCACAATCTCGAGTTCCATATTTTCTCCTCCCCCTCTAGGTGGCATGCAATCTGATATAGTTTCTACAGATACCTTCATATTAAACATTAGTCAAGTTGTTAAGAATTATAACCAATGGAATGAACGAGAAAGAAGAAACTAAACAAAACAAAACAAAAAAGAGAGAGCAAGTAGTTTGTCTCAAAATAGTATTCCATTACATTCATATACAACAACTTGTTTAGCCATTCTCTAATTGATGGGCATCCCCTCAATTTCCAATTCTTTGCCACCACAAAAAGACATACTTATAAATATTTTTGTACAGGTAGGTCCTTTTGGGTCTTTATTATCTCTTTGGGATCCAAATCTAGTAGTGGTATTATTGGTTCAAAGTGTATGCACAGTTTGCCCTTTGGGCATAGTAGAGTCAGAGACTCTAAAATGATGAGCCAGGAGAGATCATTTCTGACCAAATCCTCTAGAAGGAGTCACTTGTGAGAACAGAGAAAACATTAGCCTTGGTCTGCTCCTCCCCTGTTTACTTTTGAAACTGTGAATTTCAAAGTTTTTGAAGGATTTTAAACTCCCCATCTTTCCATCAATAGCATCTGGCTATGTGAAAGCACTGTCTTCAGTGGTTAACAAAGGCAGACTACGCAAATATTCAAGGCCCTACAGAGATTCTAGCAGAAGAGGGTGAAGTGGGAAACTAGATCATAATTACAGGTAACTTCTTGAAGGCTCCAGAAATGAATTTTTAAAAGTTGGGAATTACTTTTGTCACATAATCTTGCTAAACTTGAGCCCTCATTCCTTTGGATTTTGTATTTGTTGGTTGGTGAGTGTGTAACAGTTTGAAAAAATGTTATGTACAAACTATATCACTCTACTAAATGTCCTTTTCTAAAAACTGAATCTAATTGATAGCAACTAATAATTATAAATAAATGCACATTGTTGGAAGATTATGAATCTTAACATTAGGAATCCTCTTCCATCACCACTTCTTAGGGATTCCCTTAGACTGAAAGGAATAGTGGTAACCTTCCTCTGGACATTTGCTAGATCAAGCAGTGCAAGCTGAAGTTAATTAAATACAGAGACTAATTGTTCTACTTTGTGAGGGCCTTTATCTTTTGGCTGGAACAAATAGCGGGCCTGTTATATTTGCCTAGACCCACTGGAGAGATTTTTCACCTGAGACTCCTTGCATATTGGATTCACTAGTTTGGGGATACACTAGACAAAAACGAAATTTTTTCCCTCTCTCCTTTGTTTTAAGCTTCTGTAGTACAACAGTGTGATTCTTTAAAAGCCAGAGTATTTTGAAAATAAATGCTGCGTGATTGAGCATTTAAGTGCTGATACTTTTACTTGCTACATACTTGCTATGTTACACATCACTTTACACATTTTAACATTGAAGATGATAGGAAAAGTGTTAAATTCGCATCTTCAAAATGCTGTTGCACAAGTGGTGAATTTTATTTTCTTCTTTTTTTTTTCATTGTTTATTTTTAAAAGACTGTGTCTCTTTATCTCACCCAGACTGGAAGAGCAGGAGCTACTAAGCAGTCAGATAATACTGCTAATCAACATGACTAAGTTGCCAGCAGGTTAAAACCTGGACTTGATCATCCCTCCTTAGACATGATAGTGCTCCCCTCAACCTCTCAGAGGTTTGCCCTATTAATGCTAAACTTAGTGAGGATACAGTGACATAATCCACTGCAGTTCAGAACTCCTGAGCTGAAGAGATTTGGCAGCTCCAGCGTTCCAGGTAGCTAGAATTATAAAGGAGCACCACCATTTTTAGCTTTCTTTTGCTTTTAAACCAACATAGACAAAATTGCCTTATTGTGAGATAGTTGTGGATTGAAGGTTCATAGAATATGTTTACCTGCTGTCTAAGAAACTGAAAAATCAACATTAAGTGCTTAATCCCTTTTGTAGAGCTTCACAAATTCTCTAACCTCTGACTCTTTTTATTCTCTCTTTGACTTTGTTTTTCCTCAACTCAACCCTAAATTCAGTTTTCCTCGTTAGAAATGAGTTTGAAATTCAATTTGGATTGTCTTTGCAATATCAAGAATCTATCTCAATGAGGTACATTTGGTGTGCCTTTTGGTGAACAGAGAGAGAGAAACTTATCTTTTAGAAGGCGAACATCTTTGGTGGAAATTTTAGTGTGGCCGTTGTAGAAAATGTAATACAATATGTCCACATATTTTAACTATACATTTGTTTATATCCTACTTGCATGCCTTTAAGAACAGAGAATCATGGAAGAGTTTTCACCTAAGAGTTTGTTTTTTTTTTACCTGAAGTTTGAGAAAGTGACTTTGAGTTGATCTCAGGTCCCTAATTCTTGGGAGGATTAGGGAGTCCAAAGCTCTATTTTCTTTTCCTTTTACATTAGCTAATGGCTACACCCTCATGGTGCTAATTTTGTTGTAACCCTTGATATGTCAAGGAATCCAGAGTAGAATAGCCTCTCCATGGGAGAATAATAATATCAGGAACCAAGTTCTTTTTAGAATCATTAGACCAGTGTTACTAAAATACTAAGTCAAATTTTCACCTAAAGTTTAACAAAGTGACTTCGATCAATCCTAGGTCTCCAATCTACGTAAAGAGAGCTCATTGTGCTCAAGGAACATTGTAGGTATCAAACTTTCCCTTTCAGAAGAGTCGGTTTTTTTTTCTTTTCCTTTTCTTCAATGTTTTTGAGTTGAGAAAGGCAAACAAGAAAATAGGTATTTGCCTATTAGAATTTTTTGAATGGGCAGAGTCAAGATGGTGGAGTTGAAGCAAGAACTCTGAGTGGCTCTGGGTTCCACCTTCCCCAATCAATGTAAATAGGGGACTATGAACAAACTTTGGAGCTGCAGAACCCACAAAATGACACAGAGAAGCTAACCTCCTGCTGAGGACAGCCCAGAAGCCTGGCAGGAATCAGCAAGCACAGAGATTTTAGGCCCAGGGCTTGTCTGACAAACTGCAGGCTGAAGGGACTCCAGATCAGCAGCATCTGTGGTCATTTCCAGATTTATCAACACATAGATGCAAAGGATAAAGTGAGAGGTCAGTGCAGTTTGGACATTGGGATCCAGTAAATGGGAGTGTGTCAGCTTTTGCCACAGGGGCAAGAAGCCGCTGAAAGCCCAGCACAGCCAGCCAGCACCACGTGGCAGCTTCAGCTCTTGGCCTGCAGAGTGTAGGGGGACCAAGCAACCATTCTGAGGAATAACCGCTCTTGCTTTAACCTGTTTGGATATGGATTGGAGTCTAGGGTGGAGATACTGGGGTGTATGTCCAGCTTACCAGAGTGTGTTGAACCCTCAGAGAGGGCACCCATCTAATACATCCAGAAGCTGAGAAAACCCCAGCATTTGGGACGAAAGCTCCCCTGTCTGGTCACACAGAGCTACTGTGGCAAAAAGCCCAGGGGTCAAGTGAATGAGAGGCGACATGACCAGGCAAAGGAAACAAAGCAGACAGAAAATTCCAACATTAGACTCCTATTTTGGGGAAAAAAGGAGGAAAGCATGGAACAGTAGGAAGAAAGTGAAGTCAGAACTCCTGCACCAAAAGCTTCAAAGGAAAATACGAACTGGTTACAGGCCATAGAGGACCTTAAGAAGCAGATAAGAGAAGTAGAGGAAAAATGGGGAAGAGAAATGAGAACAAAGCAAGAAAATTACAAAATGAGAGTCAACAACCTGAATGAGGAAAATCATACCTTAAACAATAGACTAACTCAATTGGCAAAAGAGGCTCAAAAAGACAATGAGGAGAAGAATGCCTTAAAAAGGCAAATTTGCCAGATGGAAAAAGAATCTCAAAAGCTCACTGAGGAGAACCATTGCTTCAGAATTAGATTTGAGCTAATGGAAGCTAATGACTTTATGAGAAATCAAGATTCTGATAAACAGATCCAAACAAATGAAAGAATAGAAGGCAATGTGAAATATCTCATGGGAAAAACCACTGACCTGGAAAATAGATCCAGGAGAGATAATTTAAAAAGTATTGGACTACCTGAAAGCCATGATCAAAGTAAGAACCTAGAAATTCTTCTCCAGGAAGTTCTCAAAGAAAACTGCCCTGATGTTTTAGCACCAGAGGGCAAAATAGAAGTTGAAAGAATCCACCAATCACCTCCTGAAAAAGATCCACAAAAGAAAATTCCTAGAAATATTATAGCCAGGTTCCAGAATTCCCAGTTTAAGGAGAGGAGAGAATATTACAAACAAACAGGAAGAACCAATTTGAATATTGTGGAAACACAATCAGGATAACCCAGGATCTGGCAGCTTCTACACTGAGGGATTGAAGGGCTCAGAATATGATATTCCAGAGGTCAAAGGAGCTGGGATTAAAACCAAGAATCACCTACCCAGCAAAACTGAGTATCATGTTTCAGGGGAAAATATGGTCATTCAGTGGAATAGAGGACTTTCAAGCATTCTTGTTGAAAAAAAAAGAGTTGAATAGAAAATTTGACATTCAGATACAAGAAGCAAGAGAAGCATGAGAAGGTCAACAAAGAAAAGAAATCATAAGGAACTTATCAAAGTTGAACTATTGACATTCCTACATGAAAAAACAATAATTGTAACTGATAAAACTTTTCTCAGTATGGAAATAGTTGAAGGGAATAGAAATACATGTGTCTATATATGAAGGTATATGGGCATATGAATACATATATGAATGTGTGTATATATGTTTACAAGTATACATAGATAGAGGGCACAGGATCAATTTAATAGGAAGCGATGATACTTAAAAGCTGAAATTAAGAGGTAAGAGAGGAATATAATGAGAGGAGATGGGGAGAGACAGAATGGGGTAAACTATCTCATATAGAAGAGGCAAGGGAAAATGGTTAAAATAGAGGGGAAGAATAGGAAGGCAACAGGGAATGGGTCAACCTTATTCTCATTGAATTTGGCTTGGGGAGGGAATGAAATGCACACTAAATAGGGTATCTCACCCTATAGGAGAGTAGGGGTGGAAGGAGATGAGACAGGGAATGATGGAAGGGAGGGTAGGCTTGGGGGGGAGGGAAGTTGGAAGCACCCACTTTTCAAAAGGGATGGGATCTAAGCAGAGAATAGAACAAGTGGGAGGTGGGATAGAAGGGAAGGAAATATAGTCAGTCTTTTACATTATATCCACTATATTATTTTTTGCATTAGCTACACATTTACAACCTATACTGAACTGCTTATCTTCCCAGTAAGGGTGGGTGACAAGAGAGGAAGGGAATGAATCTGGAATTCAGAGTTTTAAAATCAAATCTTTGACTATATATGTATGCATGTATGTATACACACACATATATACTATTATTAATACTATTTTTCATGTAATTGGGAAATAAGATATACAGGCACTGGGGCACAGAGATCCACCATGCCCTACTGGGAAAGTCAAAAGTGGTATGGGAAAAAAATATGGGAGAGAGCAGACTGGAGGAGGGTATATCCTATGGGACTGTTATTTTGCAGTGGTGGGTAGGGGAAAAACAGGGAGAAAATTTATAATTCAAAGTCTGGCGGAAATGAATGATGTAAATCAGAAGTTAATAAAGCATTTGAAAAATGGGGGAAAAATTTTGTAAATGATGTCTGTTGAATTGTATCACCATATATTTGGAAACATGAGTGAATGACAGTTGTCATCTTTGATTATAAAGTGTGCCTCATGGATTTTTCTTGAGCAACTTTTTAGTAAAAGACACTGGGGAGGCATTAAAAAACGAATAATGGAGAAGTTTCCTAAAACACTGAAGAGCTATTCAAATTTGAGACTGAAAATTTTGTCCAATGCATTCCAGTGGATTTTCTAAAGACACAAAAATATAACTGGGTGCAATAGGAATTGCAATGGTAAGATTGAAATCACCCCATTTCGTTTAGCCCTTATACATTAATTAGGTGAGAACACAACCTAATTATTCATTAGATGTGAACAGGGCTGAGCAGCGAGACCACACCCCATCTTGCTATAGAAATTTACCATCAGTTCCTTATCTTTTAAATTTTCCCCTTCAGTCAACATATATTTGTAGGGGACAAGAATATAGTTTAGAAATTAACTCTTGCCTAGAACTTTGAGACAGAATTTTTAGGGGTTGTTGTGGTTGTCATCATCCTCCTCTTCCCTTCCTCCTTTGGATTTTTATCATCATAATTAAATGGCCTGAATCTCTGTTCTAGACAACTGTAGAGCAAAGGTATGATACTCAAATATCAATCATCAAGGTATTTTCAGTAGCTTCCAGAGAAGTTAATTGATTTTTTCAGGGTCACACAGCTAAGGAGTGCCTGAGACAAGTTTTGAACACAGGTATTCCTTATGCAAAATTTGGAGCTCTTTCCACTCTGCCAACTAGTTTTGCTGACAATAATAGCTAGCATTTATGTTTTGATTTAAAGTTTGTATTTGATGATGACAAAAACTTATGAAGTAGTTGCCATAATTATGCCTATGTTACAGTTAAAGAAACAGTCTGAGAGGATAAGTGATTTGTGCAAGATCATACAGAGGCTGCATACAGAGTTCTGTTTACTGCCCCACATAAGGTACCTAACAGAAAGCAGAACAGCAACAGAAAAAAATCACTATTATTAAAGTAAAATATTGTAAAAATGAGTAGGAAATGAAATTTGAAAACTAAAACTTTTATTCTGAATAGCAATTTTTGAATATTATTACAAAACGGATTCTTGAAGATAAAATAAGACACAAGTTTCTGATTAAAAGTTAAATATCAATCAAAACATTTCAGCCCATATATGAATTTAGATTAACACAATCCATCTACCTGTCATTAGCATATAATATGCTATAATATTACTTGATGTTTTCTATACATATTCTTACATATTTTCTATATATGAAGGTTTAGAGGTCACTAGATATGCATATTTGTGTGTGCATATACATGTATGTTCATATATATGTGTATTACATAGACACCTATATTAACAAGCGTATATTTATACATATGTATTGTATATTTGTATGTGTGTATTCATACATATGCGTGTGTGTATATATATGTCTCACATGCAACAAGAAATTGCAAATCAGGTCACAATACTAGTTCAACCAGTATTATGTTCTGTCCCTGCAAATGGTACTATGATTGTGTTAGTGCCCTCTGTGGAGTTTAGATAATCACGTGTCTCATATTTCCTAAATGTCTCTCAACATCCTATTAATATCTGTCATTCAGAAGTTTATCTTCAGTTTTCAGGATTCTATATGTAACCCGGGCTCAAGGCCATTTGTGTAGGATACTCCTTATTGGTACAGATAGAATATTCAATGCTCTGCACCTGTGTGAGGGGTGGAAGTGATGAGAACTTGGGAGAGGAGTAATCTTAGTCTTCTGGCTTCCAACTTTCGGAGAAAAGACATGTGTTTCCAGATTCTGTTCAGGGAGAATAGAAGAAAGTACTCTGGAAAGAAACCAACATGTAGAGGAAGCAGCACCTTGATCATGTCTCCAATTTACTATACCAGAGATTTCAGGGAATTTTTCCTGAGATCTGGGACTCTCTGTCTTCATTGAACGGAGATAGTTAATTAACTTCCAGTGGTATGGTTCATTTATTTTAGGTATTGTCTAGAATATTCCTATCTGTATAACTTTAGATGTCTTTCTGAATTTTCCCTGTTATGTTATATAATTCTAAAAATGTTAGTGCTATGGAAGAGAAAAAAAATAAAGTAATAAACACAGGCAAATAGAAGACAAATTATATTTATTCGGAAAAAAATAAACTAGGGTTTCAGAAAAGAAAATAAGGATAATTACTGGCTTTAGTAATATTGTAGCCTAAATAATAAACTCATAAAAATCAACTGAATTTATTTGTAATAATAACAAAATCAAGACTATAACAGAAATGTTAATCCCATTGAAAATAACTTAAAAACACAAGATATTCTGGAGTCTTCTACCCAAGTATATGCAACATTTGCATTCAATTACAGAATCTTTTGTAAAGAAATAAAACAAAAACAACTTAAAGAACAGAAAGAATATTCAGCGAACATATTTGGATTGTGCCAATATGATACAATATAATACTCCCCAAGTTACTTCAGAGTTTTAATGTTTTATCAATCAAATTATAAAAGCATCTACTTATAGAATGCCTTAAAATACTTGCTAAATTCATTTGGGGGACAAAAGACAAGATTTAATATATCAAGGGAAATACATTTTTAAAGACAGGAATAATCCGAGAATGGTACTTAGAGAGTTCAAAGTATATTATACGACTGCACTCATCAAAACTGTTTGTTAGTGGTTTAAAAAAATAGAAAATGAGATCAGTGGAAGATTTGATAAGGAATCAGAAACAATTTATCTGAAAATTCTTAATACTAAAAATCATACCAGAAAATAATAAAAGATAAGTAACTATACCTTTCAAAGTTATGAATAAGGAATGCATTCTTTAACAAGCAACAGAAGCAATTATAAAAGGTAAAATAGGAAAAAAATTGATGACATGAAATTGAGCTTTCTCATAATGACAATGTGTTTAGGATAAAAAGGGAAATGATTGATTGGATAAAAAGAAGTTTGTATCAAAATTTCTAATAAGAATTTGATATTCAAAGAGATAATCAACTTACAGAAATAAATGACACCAAAAATATTTCCATGTATATAAATGGTCAATGCATTTGAATAGAGTTGTTATAAAAGAATTGTAAACTAATAACAAACTTATGAAAGGGTGTTCTAAATCAGAGGTTGGCAAACTTGTTTTATAAAGAGTCAGATTGTAAACATTTTGGGCTTTCCAGGTCAAAAGAAGTATGTAAGAGGGAAAATGTTTACCAAATTTTTATTGATGAAATTTAAAATATAATAATCATAGGTGAGCATTTTTGTAATACAAAATCTATTAATGAGAAGAGTAGAATTCTCTTTTGGAGAATAACATTTTGCTTAATTGGGGCTTCAAGTTATTGTTCTCTATCAAAGAGACCGCAAATATTCATTTATTAATGTTGATCTGTAATGAGATTTTACGTAGTTTATGTTTGAAAATGTCTTTTGACACAGACAGATATCGCCAAATTCTAATATCAAACCATTAGCATATAATTTTGATTGAGGCAAAAATATAATAATCTTAAATTTATTTTCTCTGGACATATTTCTTTGGCTACAGAAATCAAACACAATTTAATTAACTCACTATTAGTAAGTGACTTTCCTTGCTTGACTAATGATTGAGTCATTCAAATCTGCTTGGTTACAGCTTCATTTTATTTCAATTTTTTTCCAAGTAATTCTGCTATGATATTATTTTTCCAATTTTAATTTAAAAAAAATTTAAAGTGAAATTTATTTAAACAACATGATGTATGACTTGAAAGGAAAACTATCTAAGATCAATTTCTTTATAGTAATTTCTCTATACTGAGAGACAGAAATTACCCTACATGTAGCAGCTATGTGCAAAAAAATTATAAAATCATCCTTGGTTTTACAATCATAAAAGAAAAACATTGAAATTATCCAATCAAACAAGGTATGCTAGGATTTGTGTGTGTTTTGTTTTGGTTTGGTTTGTTTTGTTAAAGTGAGAGCAAAATAACTTACTGGAATGTAAAGATAAAAGTTGAATGAACATTCCACTAATGAAGAAAAGAGATATTTTCACAGAACCAGTTTGTTTTTTCCCCTACTCATCTCTATTTGATATTGATTAAAATAAACCTTCAGTCATTTGGTTAAAAAAAAAACATTATGCGTGTTCACATACACCAATTACTTTATGTACAGTAAAGGAATGGGGAAGGGAATCAAAGATTAGAGAACTAAACTGCAGTAGTCAGGATGTGGATGAACCAAATCTTGGTTTTCTAATTGTGAATGTATTGTTTTCCTTGGGAACACAGTTCTGGAGCAGAGTTGTAAATTCTCTTTTTAGTAAGCGCCTGCTGCTGGAATACATCAATTTTATCTTCATCCTCCATTTCCAACCATGCAAGTGTGTCTGTTTCATTGATTGGTTGCCCATCAAAACAAAATCTGACCTGCTTCATTGACAAACCCTGTCGTTCACAATAGACTTTCATTAGTTTACTAAGTGGTGTGTCCCTCTTAAACTAATATTGCACCACCAAACCAGCTTGCCCTGATACCTTCAAATTAACATGATCGTTGTTTTCAGTCTTGACTCCTTTGACTTTTTGTTGGCCTTGGCAAGTCTGGGGGTCACCACTTCACAAAAGAGTCACCAGGATGGTCTGCTCTGAGGGGACAGAGGGAGAACCAGCAGCAGCAGGGGCACGAGGAGGAAGATGATGGTGGTGATGGTGAGGAAGAAGAGGAAGAGAAGACAGCAGTGGAGATACTGAAGGTACACCCATGTTCTTTCCATTTTTAATTTTAAAAATTATTTTTGAATCTTGCTTTCCTGTGTTTTGGGAATATTGATATGAATATTTAGTCTGGTAATGTCAGCATATACTATATTCTTTTCTCACAACTATATATACCTAGATCTTGAGGGTATATATAAAGCAGCTATCTTCTGAAAACTCAACCTGTTGGTAGTGTAATTGGAGTTTGGGATCCTAAGTATAGAACATATGCTATATATACATTATCTCATTTGTCCTCATAACTTTTTTAAAATGGCTACTTCAGGTTGTTATTGCTGCCTTTTTATGGATTAGATATAAATCTGAGGCTTAGAGATGTTCATTCACACAGAGGAAGAACTGAAATCTAAGTTTTATTGACTCTAAGTACAGCAGTGCCCCTCATAACAGGTATTATTTCAACCAAAGTATTGAAGTTCAGAATTATATTCAAAAGTTTTTTAGTCTTAACACCTCCTTGGTAGACTTGAGCAGCCACAGGAGATGGGTGCCTGCTCTCCTATTGAGTGCCAGAGTACTTTTTGATCCTTAAATTATTTGGGAGTATTGACTCAGAAGAGCAACTAGATTCAAAGAGTTTGATGGGGTACAGAGGGCAGCACTATCCTTTCAGTCCAAAAGACTCAAATTGGGTGTCATCCTTAAGTCCTCATTATCTCATAAACACTACATCTAATTTATTGTCAAGGCATGTCAACTTCACTTTTGGAACATTCTTTCAATTCATGCCTCTTTCTCAACTCTTACATTACCCTGCTCTGAAGTAGCTCCTCTTCAGCTGTCCTTTTCAATGAACTCCAACAGATCTCTTTTGCCTCCTGTATAAAATACAAAAAACAAAAACAAAGAAACTTTTGTTTCGCATACAAAACCCTTGATAAATATAGGCCCTCCCTACATTCCAGTCTTCTTATACCTTACTTCTCTGTGTAGTCTTAAATCCAGTGACATAAATATCTCCTTGTCCCATGAACAAGACATTCCATCTCTCAGCTCTGATTACTTTCTCTTTTGTCCTTTCTTGGAATGCTCTCCTTCCTCATGCTGCTTTCTGGTTTCTTTGATTTCGTTTAAGTCTCAACTAAAAAGTCATCTTTTTTTTTGCTTTGCTTTTTTGGAGGGAGGGAAGGCAGGGCAATTGGGGTTAAGTGACTTCTCCAAGGTCACATGGCTAGTAACTGTTATGGATCCAAGGCTGAATTTGAACTCAAGTCCTCCTGAATCTAATGCCAGTGCTGTATTCACTGTGCCACCTAGCTACCCCAAGACTCATCTTTTAAAATGAAATTTTCCCCTCCCTTCTTATATGGTGCCTCCCCTCTTTTTTTATTTCCTATTTATCCCTTCTATAGCTTGTTTTTACATATTTATTTTCCTGTTTTCTCCTTTATTAGATTGTGAGCTGCTTGAGAGAGGTGATTGTCTATTGCTTCTTTGAATATCCCTAGCACTTAGTGAACTGACAAGCCTGGCACATACATCCTTAGTTAGTAGTTTACTGACTAACTGATGAAAAATTTATCACTGTTTCCTCCACCTCCATATAGAAAGGATTTTGAGTGAAATTCTTTTCCCGTGGACCCTAAAGTAGTTTAAGTTGTTTCCATGCTTGGGTAACAAGTTTATTACATTCAAAAGCAATTCATTACAGGCTGAGTTCATTGTTTATTTCTTATCCGCAGTCTCCTGGTCCCTTATAACTGAGTTATAGTAACATTGCAGCAACAATGGGTACCACTATTGATTTGTAGAATCATTTAGCCAGTACTAAGTTTACCTTAGGCAATAAAGTTAAGAGAAAGTGTAAGTTAATGGAATCTAAAGCTATATTAAAAGAGGGATAGTGTATAGAAGGAGGGAGGTTACAGTATAACTGCAGACTTCCCTGAACAGACTATATATTTGATACTGTGTTCTGTTTGTGGTATCAAATTGTAAGAACATTGTCAGATTGGAGCAAATATAGAGAAAGTTGGTCAATATGTTAGAGTACTGGAAATGAGAATTGGTGGAAAAAATTATGGACATTTTTCCTAAAGAAGGGAAAATGTAAAGCACATATGATAACTCTCTTCATTTATAAGCAGACAGTAAGATTTTTCTTTAACCAGAAACAAAAGCCAATATTTTTTGGTTGTTATTATTGTTACTGCTGATGTTGTTCCTGAAAGATATTACACAAATCTAAAACTATGAAATTAGACCAGAAGGGTAGACTATAATGATCTTGCCTTCATCATTTTAATTCATTTTCTTGATAATTAAAGAAGATTCCAAAAACAAAATGAGCTTTGCCTACTCTGTCTCAACAAAATTTCTATGTAAATGACCAGAAAGGGTTAAATTTTAGTTATGAAGATTTATTGCAGATAAAATAAGCTCATAAGATATCACAAAGTTGACCAACTTTCCCACCTATACTCCAACAAGTATTTTAAAAAGGCACCAGATCTAATATTGTAGAAATTAAAATAGAAGCATCAGTAAACTCTATCAAGCCAAGAACTGCATAAAAATGACAACTAAAATCCAGGAGCACTGGAAGATGTCTCTCATCCTGAAAACTATCCTGACCTCAGGTAACAGCTCCAGGATCCCAAAACTGCACATGTTCGAGAAAAACCTGGAAGGGACAAAAGTTCATAGCAGGGTCTAGACCAAGGTCAACTAACTACAGACTTCTGACCAGGGACAGTGAAACTCACCAGCACTTTGAATACAAAAACATCAGGGGATGAGTAAGTCTGTGGCAGGGGCCCAAGAAATCTAGGTCAAGAAAAAAAGAAAAGAAAAATTCAGGATTTTACCACCTTCATTGAAGAGAAAAGGATGGGACAGAGCCTGTCCCTGGTACAAAAGTACAAATCATGAACTGAGTTTGGGCATATAAACAGAAAAAAATGCCAGACACTATGAAGAAGTATTTTCAAGAGAAAATAAAAGGGTAAATCCAGAAGAGGAGTGTAACTACATAATTACTGTAAGCAAAACCTCAGGGGAAAAAAATACCTTGGCCGTAAGTTCTATACCATATAGTAAATGAAGGAAAAAATTTTAATGATTAGATTTCTGCATGAAAGAATTAGAAGAAGAATAAATAGCATAAAACGGAAGGTAGAAAATCTTACCCAAATAAGGGACTAATTCCAAAAATTAGTATAGAACAAATAGAATTGAATGATTTCGTGAGTCAAGAAATGCTAGAACAATATCAGAAGCTTAAAAAAAGAAGAAGAAAATATAACCGCTATTAGAAACAACTGACCTGGAAATAAGTAAAGGAGAAATGATTTATGAATCCTCTAAATTCATAAAAAAATAAACAACAGAGAAAAATATGGAGGCCATATTGCAAGTACCTTTACCTTGGAGTCTATATATTTTCTGCCATGAAAATCTTGTCCCATTGCCACTTCTACCAAGGCATTGTCCACTATGCTTGTAACATGAATACTTAATCTTTTCATAGGGCCCAACTTCTCTTCTGTGGTTGGGCATGTGTCTATTTTACACTTACATTTCTCAGAGAATACAACTTCCCACACTCCCTTCCATATCCCTACCCTCCTCCCCATCACTTCTTCACTTTATCAGGGATTACCTGGTGGGTTGTATCTAAGAACAACTGTATTTTAAGATTATTCACTTAAGGCTAATTTGGCAAAATTGTTAATTATTATAAATGTAATAAGTAAATACTAACTTCTGATGAGGAAAAAAATAAATTACTCAGACATTTAATTCTTACTAGCCTCTTCTTTATAGGTTAGTTGATGGAGGACCCCAAAGAGGATGAACTTCAAATCTATGGCCATTAACTTAGACAACAGTGAGCTAAAGGTGAAAAATTCCTTTTAAAGAACAATTAAATTGCTAATATAGGATAGTTCCATATCTCATTCATTCAAAATGAGTCCATCATCTAGCATTAAAATTTCCTTTGTCCTGGCCTCACTATGTTCTGTAAAGTCTACTGCCTGGTAAATATTATTACATTTATTCATCCTTCAAGGAACAGTATTTAATAGTATTTTAACCTCTGATGACCTAAGTGTGGTCAGATTTGAGCTAGGAAATCTCACCTACATATACAAACACATACAAACACACAGAGTCAACATTCATAATTGTACTACTATTGAAGCAGAATAATACCACACACTCACAGAATCTCAGAGCTGGACGAAACCTTAGGGTCAGAAATGGAAACAAGAATTTGAACACTAGGAATAAACTGATGGGGGATGGGAAGGGTTAGAAGACTACTACTTGGGAAACATGCAGGAGGAACAAACTGTTGGAAAGGAGGGCCAGTCATATATAAAGAATGAGCAATAATCAATGAATATCTTAAATGATACATTGGCAACTTCATGATGTCAAGAGAGCATAGGCCAGGATCTCAATAGGTTGGGTCTACATGGTTAATCTTTGGGAGGATATGGATGATTTTTTTACATTGTAGGTCTGCAATGTGTATCATTATGAGGAATATCCATAGCAATAAGATGCCAGATTCATTGGTGTATTTTCATAATGCTAACATAAAATACAAATATGTGACATAGAAGGATGAAGTAAAGATCATGCTCAGTTAATGTTTACAGGTCTTGGTGATTTCTCTTTTTAAAAAATATTTTATTTGTTTCTTTTTGGTTTTTAACATTCATTTCCACAAGATTTTGAGTTACAAATTTTCTCCCCATCTTTCCCCTACCCCCACCCCAAAATAGAGAGCCTACTGAAAACCCTTTTCCCCAATCTGCTCTTTCTTATATCCTCCCCATACCCCCTCTAACTTTCTAGTAGGGCAAGATGGATTTTTATACCCCAGTGCCTGTATTTCCCAGTTGCAAGTAAAAAAAAAACAAAATTTTTAACATTTGTTTTTAAAACTTTGATTTCCAGATTCCTTCCCTTCTTCCCTCCTCACTCACCCCCACTGGGAAGATAGGCAATTCAATACAGGTTGAACATGTGCAGTTACTCCAAACATTTCCATAGTAGATATATTGTGAAAGACTAACTGTATTTCCCTCCATCCTATCCCACCCCCCACTTATTCTATTTTCTACTTTGACCCTGTCCCTTCTCAGAAGTGTGTGCTTCTAACTACCCTCTCCCCCAATCTGCCCTCCCTTTTATCATCCCCACTAGTATGTCCTTCCTCCCTACTTTCCTGTAAGGTAAGATAAGCAAATGAGTGTTTGTCTTATTCCCTCCTTAATCCAAATTCAGTGAGAGTAATGTTGACCCATTCCCTTTCACCTTCTGGCTCTTCACCTCCCTTGTAACAGTTTTCTCTTGCCTCTTTTATGTGAGATAATTTACCCTATTCTATCTCTCCTTTTCTCCTTCTCTCATTATATTCCTCTCCCACCCCTTTTTTAGATATTATACCTTCCTATTCAATTTATCCTGTGTCTTTTGTCTATGTATACATGTACTCACATATATACACTTTCACATATGTATTTATACACACATACACCCTCCTGTATATACATATTTATGTATATGTATATATGTATATACATATATACATACCCTTCAAATATACTCATACTAAGAAAAGTCTCATGACTTACAATTATAATTTTTCCATTTGGAATGTAAATAGTTCAACTTTAACAAGTTCCTTATGATTTCTTTTTCCTGTTTACCTTCTCATGCTTCTTACTTCTTGTATTTGAAAGTCAAATTTTCTGGTCAGCTTTGGTTTTTTCATCAAGAATACTTGAAAGTCCTCTATTTCATTGAATGACTATATTTTCTCCTGAAGCTTTATACTCAGTTTTGCTGGGTAGGTGATTCATGGTTTTAATTCTAGCTCCTTTGAACTCCATAATACCATATTCCAAGCCCTTTGATCCCTTGAGGTAGAAGCTGCTAGATCTTGTGTTATCCTCACTGCATTACCACAATATTCAAATTGTTTCTTTGTGAAAACTTGTAATATTTTCTCCTTCACTTGGGAGCTCAGGAATTTGTCTATGATATTCTTAGGAGTTTTTTGGAGGGGATTTTTTTAAAGAGGTGATCAGTGAATTCTTTCAATTTCTATTTTGCCCTCTGATTCTAGATCACCGGGGCAATTTTCCTTGAGAATTTCTTGAAGGATAATTTCTGGGCTCTTTTTTTGATCATGGGTTTCAGGTAGTCCAATAATTTTTAAATTATCTCTCCTGGACCTATTTTTCAGGTCAGTGTTGTTTTTCCAATGAGATATTTCACATTTTTTTCATTTGTTTGGATCTTTTTTTATAATATTTTGATTTCTATAAAGTCATTAGCTTCCAATTTCTCCAATCTAATTTTGAAGGAATTACTCTCTTCATTGAATTTTTGAAATTCCGTTTTTGTCCAACAATTTGAGTTTTTAAGTCATTCTTCTCATTGGCTTTTTGGGGCTCTTCTGCCATTTGAGTTAGTCTCTCTCTCTCATTCTCTCTTTCTATATATATATTTGCCTCTTTTTTTGGCAGGCAATTGGGTTTGAGTGACTTCCCCAAGGTCACATGACTAGATTTTGTGTTAAGTGTCTGAGGCCAGATTTGAACTCAGGTCCTCCTGACTTCAGGGGCAGTGCTCTGCTTCCTGCATCACCTAGCCACCCCCAAGTTAGTCTATTTGTTTGATTTTTTTTTGTTATTAATTTGTTTCCTTTTAGTTTACAGGATTCAATTCCTAGAATTTCACATTTTGTCCCCCTCCCTACCCTCCCCCCCCCTTATGGTCAAGTATAGGATCTGTAAATACTTTCACATTATACATTGGTCAGGTTATAGGGATGGATTGTACCAGCTGGAATGAAAAATGGTAAAAAAGTACATAAAACCAAATAAGAGAACGAAAAAGATCAGGTATTTTACTTTCACCTGGATATAAACTTAGTTCTTTCTAGTTCTTTCTCTGGATGCACATTTTTCAGTCCATCATGAGTCTTTTGGGATTGACTTTTATCACTGCATTGCTGAGAAGAGTCCAGTCTATCAAAGTTGGTCATCTTATGTTTATGTCTGTAATTGTGTAGAAATTTCTCCTGGTTCTACTCTTCTCACTCAGCATCAGTTCTTGTAAGCCTCTCCAGGTAAATATGAATACTGCCTCCTCCTCGTTTCTTATAGCACAATAGTATTCCATAACATGCATATACCACAACTTGTTCAGCCATTCCCCAATTGATGGGCACCCCCTTAATTGCCAATTCTTTGCCACAACAAAAAGAGCTGCTATAAACATTTTTGTACATATGGGTCTTTCTCCCATTTCTATGATCTCTTTGGAATATTACCCTAGGAGTGGTATTGCTGGATCAAAGGGCATGAAAGTATTTATAGCACTTTGGGCATAATTCCAGATTGCTCTCCAGAAAGGCTGGATAAGTGCACAACTCCACCAACAATGCATTAGTGTTCCAATTTGCCCACATCCTCTCCAGCATTTGTCATTTTCCTGTTTTGTCATCTTAGCCAATCTGACTGGTGAGATGTGGTACCGCAGAGTTGTTTTGATTTGCATTTCTCTAATCAATAGTGAATTACAGCATTTCTTCATGTGCTTATAGATAGCTTTAATTTCTTTCTCTGAAAACAGACTGTTCAATTTATCAATTGGGGAAGGACTTGTATTCTTAAAAATTTGGCATAATTCTGTTTATTTTAGAAATGAGTCCTTTGTCAGAGACATAGGTTGTAAAGATTCTTTCCCAATTTCCCACCTCCCTCTTAATCTTGGTTACATTGGCTTTGTTTGTACAGAAAGTTTTCAATTTCATGTAGTCAAAATTATCCATTTTACATTTTATAATGATCTCTAATTCTTGTTTAGTCATAAAGTCTTTCCCTCTCCACAAATCTGATAGGTAAACTATTCCTTTTTTTAGAAGACTGCTTACAGTATCAACCTTTATACCTAGATCATGAACCCATTTAGACTTGATTTTGGAATATGGTGTTAGATAATGGTCTATGCCCCATTTCTGCCATACTATATACCAGTTTTCCCAGCAGTTTTTGTCAAATAGTGAGTTCTTATCACAAAAACCAGGGTCTGGAGATTTATCAAACAATACATTACTATAGCCATTGACTTCTGAATCTTGTGTGCCTAATCTATTCCATTGATCCACTCCTCTATTCCTCGACCAATACCAAATAGTTTTGATGACTGCTGCTTTTTAGCACAGATTGAAATCTGGTAAAGTTAGTCCACCTTCCCTAGCATTTCTTTTCATTAATTCCCTTGATATTCTGGACCGTTTATTCTTCAAAATGAATTTTGTTACTATTTTTTTCTAGTTCTATAAAGTAGTTTTTTGGTAAATTAATTGGTATGGCAGTAAATATATAATTTAATTTAAGTAAAATTGTCATTTTTATTATATTAGCTCGACCCAGACACGAGCATTAGATATTTTTCCAATTAGTTAGATCTGACTTTATTTGTGTGAAAAGTGTTTTGTAGTTATGATCATACAGGTTCTGGGTTTGCTTTGACAGGTAGATTCCCAAATATTTTATAATGTCTACAGTAACTTTAAATGGGATTTCTCTTTCTATCTCTTGCTGTTGAATTTCATTGGAAATATATAGGAATGCTGAGGATTTATGTGGGTTTATTTTATATACTGCAACTTTGCCAAATTCATTTATTGTCTCAAGCAGTTTTTTACTTGATTCTCTAGGATTCTCTAAGTATATCATCATATCTCTGCAAAGAGTGATAGCTTGGTCTCTTCTTTGCCTGAATTGATTCCTTTGATTTCTTTTTCTTCTCTAATTGCTACTGCTAACATTTCTAGTACCAGATTAAATAAACGGGGTGACAGTGGACACCCTTGTTTCACCCCTGATCTTATGGGAAATGCTTCTAGCTTCTCCCCATTACATATAATACTTGATGATGGCTTTAAATAGATGCTACCTATTATTTTAAGGAAGGCTCCATTTATTCCTATACTTTCTAATGTTTTTAATAGGAATGGACGTTGTATTTTGTCAAAAGCCTTTTCTGCATCTATTGAGATGATCATGTGGTTTCTGCTAGTTTTATTGTTGATATGATCAATTGTACTGATGGTTTTCCTAATTTTAAACCATCCTTGCATTCATGTAATAAATCCTACCTGATTAAAGTGTATTATTCTTGAGATAAGTTACTGTAGTTTTTGCTAGTATTTTATTTAGAATTATTCATCTATATTCATGAGGGATATTGGTCTATAATTTTCTTTCTCTGTTTTATCTCTTCCTGATTTAGGTATCAGTACCATATTTGTGTCATAAAAAGAATTTGGTAGGACTCCTTCTTTACTAATTTTCCCAAATAGTTTGTAGAGTATTGGAATCAATTGTTCTTTAAATGTTTGATAAAATTCACTAGTGAATCCATCTGGCCCTGGAGATTTTTTCCTAGGGAGCTGACTGATGGCTTGTTCAATTTCTTTTTCTGAGATGGTATTATTTAAGTAATTTACTTCCTCTTCAGTTAATCTGGGCAACTTATATATTTGTAATTATTCATCCATTTCCCTGACATTGTCAAATTTATGTGCATACAATTGGGAAAAATAACTCCTAATTATCGTTTTGATTTCCTCTTCGTTGGAGGTAGATTCACCCTTTTCATTTTTGATATTCATAATTTGGTTTTCTTCTTTCTTTTCTTTATCATATTGACTAAGGGTCTATCAATTTTGTTGGTTTTTTCATAAAACCAGCTCTTGTTTTCATTTATTAATTCAATAGCTTTCTTAATTTCAATTTTATTAATCTCTCCTTTTGTCTTCGATATTTCTAGTTTAGTATTTAATTGGGGATTTTTAATTTGTTCTTTTTCTAGGTTTTTTAATTGCATGCCCAATTTGTTGAGCTCCCTTTTCTCTAATTTACTCACATATGCACTCAGGGATATAAAACTTCCCCTAAGAACTGCCTTTAATGCATCCCACAGATTTTGGTATGTTGTCTCCTTATTATCATTCTCTTGAATGAAATTACTGATTGTTTCTATAATTTCTTGTTTGCCCCACTCATTCTTTAGGATCAAATTGTTTAATTTCCAGTTAGTTTTTAGTCTGTCTTTCCCTGGCCCTTTATTGTATATAATTTTTATTGCATCATGATCTGAGAAGGATGCATTTAATATCTATGCCTTACTGCATAGAATTGTGAGGTTTTTATGCCCTGGAACATGGTCAATTTTGGAGTATGTGCCAGGAACCACTGAGAAGAAAGTATATTCCTTTTTATCCCCATTCAGTTTTCTCCAGAGATCTATCATACCTATACTCTCTAAAATCCTGATCACCTCCTTAACTTCTTTCTTGTTTATTTTGAGGTTGGATTTATCAAGTTCAGAGAGGGGGAGATTATGGTCTCCCACTAGTATAGTTTTGCTATGTATTTCTTCCTCTAATTCCTTTACCTTCTCCTCTAGGAATTTGGATGCTACACCACTTGGTATGTTAAGTAGTGATATTGCTTCATTCTCGATGGTGCCTTTTAACAGGATATAATTTCCTTCCTTATCTCTTTTAATTAGGTCAATTTTTGCTTTTGCTTTATCTGAGAGAAGGATTGCTACCCCTGCTTTTTTACTTTAGCTGAGGCATGATATATTTATTCCAACCTTTTACTTTTACCTTGTGTGTATCCCTCTCTTTCAGATGTGTTTCTTGTAAACAGCATATTGTAGGATTATGATTTGTAATCCATTCTGCTATCCATCTCCGTTTTATGGGAGAGTTCATTCCATTCACATTTTCAGTTATGATTTTTTTCTGTTTCTTTCCCCCATCTTATTCCTGCCCCTGTTAATGTTCATAATTTTTCCTCCCTTCTCCCTTCCCCCCTTAATAGTTTTCCTTTTGAGCACCACCTCCTTCAGTGCTCCCTTTTCAGCCCCCCTCCCTTTTCCTCCCCTTTCCTCTTACTACTTCCCTCCCTACAAACCACTCCCACTCCCCTTTTGTAACCCTTTCCCCCTCCTACTGCCTGTAGTATATTGTTATACCTAATGAAGTATGCTATTTCTTCTTTGCATCAAGAATGACCGGAACAAATCTCATGCGAATCTCCTCTCCCTCCCCTCTTTCCCTCTAAAATGATACTTTTTGTGTTTCTTCTCCATAGAGTCCTATGCTTAACTCGTTGTTATTCCCTCCTTGTACCAGAACCAATGAGGGAAAAACTCATATGCTTCCCAACTCCCTCCCTTTTTTTTCCTCTGCTATACAGTTTTTATTCCTCCATTCGTGGCATAATTTACCCTTTTCCACTTCAACCATTCCCTTTCTTCCATTGCAGTCCCTTTGTAGCCCTTAACAAGATTTTTTTAATTGTCATTTTGTGTATTTTATAGTCATACCCTCTAATTGTCTATAACCAGTTTGCTCTTATCAAATAGCAGGGTGTGTGTGTGTTCTCCTTGTTTACCTTTCTAAGTCACTGTTGCATCTCGTAATTGGAGGTTGAATTTTCCATTGAGTTCTGGCTTTTTTATCAAGATGTTCTGGAACTCTGTTATATCATTGAATGACCATCTCTTTGCCTGGAAGAATATGCTCAGTCTTTCTGGGTATGTAATCCTTGGTTGTAACCCGAGCTCTTTTGCCTTCCAGAAAATTGTATTCCACTGCCTCTGATCTTTCAGAGTAGAAGCTGCCAAATCCTGTGCAATCCTCACTGTGGACCCTCGATATTTGAATTGTTTCTTTCTGGCTGCTTGAAGTATTTTCTCTTTTATCTGATAGTTCTGGAGTTTAGCCACAACATTTCGAGGACTTTTCAGTTTGCTATCTCTTACAGCAGGTGTCTGGTGGATTCTCTCGATTTCTATTTTCCCCTCAGGTTCTAGTATCTCAGGGCAGTTTTCCTTAATGAGCTCTTGGAGAATGTTGTCCAGGCTCATTTTTTCATCATAATTTTCTGGTAGGCCTAAGATCCTCAGATTATCTCTCCTGGATCTGATTTCCTGGTCAGTTATTTTTTCTTTGAGGTATTTTACCTCTTTTTCTAATTTTTCATTCTTGTTTTGCTTGGCTAATTCTTGGTTCCTCATAGAGTTGTTTCCATTTGGTTAATTCTGGTTTTTAGCAAGTCATTTTCCTTGGTTAATTTTTGAAGCTCCTTTTCCATATCATACACTTTTCTTTTTAGAGAGATGTTTTCCTCATTATAATGTTTTTCTAATTCTGCTATTTTCGTTTTGAGAGAATTATTCATTTTGTCTTTTATCTTTCTCATTTTGTTTTCAAAGTTCCTTTTGATCTCATCTAGGAGAGCCTTCTGTGTTTGGGACCCATTCCCTGTTGAAGTTTCAGCTTTGGGTGTGGAATCCACATTGTCTCCCTCTGAGGTTGGTTCCTCCCTCTGAAGATAGTAGGACTCCAGAGTCTTTGTCTTTCTACCCATTTTGAGGCAGAGTCCTAGCCATGCCCTTCCTCTAGGATCCCAAGCCTTTACTGTAGAGGGTTTTGCCCTGGGGCAAGAGTTACTATGTTTTCAGGGTCAGAGGCGGGGTCCAATTGGAGCAAGTGAGGTTCACTCTGTCATCCTAGTCTTTGGAGGTGTTGAAAGGGTCTTTAAAAAAAAAATTCTGGGCTATGAAGTGATAGCCCCAGGAGTGTTTGCTGTCCAGGAGAGAACCCCCTGTATTTGCTTCTTACCTTGCTCTTTCCAGTCCCAGCCCTTTGGTGATAGGCCTAGTAGTGTACCTTGTGGTTGGTGGGAAGACTTGCTCTCTAAGTTGATCAGGCCCCTTACTGGCCTGCCTTTGCTGGCCACGCCTTCCTGGCCTGGGTCTGCTGGACCCACTGCACCTTCCCCGCCTGACCCTGCATATGCCGGTTGCGCCACGCCTTCCCAGCCTGCCCCTAAGTTAGTCTATTTTTAAGGTGTTATTTTCTTCAGTATTTTTGAGGGATCTCTTTTTGCAGGCTATTGACTCACTTTTCATGATTTTCTTGCATAATTCTAATTTCTCATCCTAATTTTTCCTCCACTTCTCTTACTTGATTTTCAAAATTCTTCTTGAGCTCCTCCATGGCCTGTAATCAGTTCTTATTTTTCTTGGAAGCTTTTGAAGAAGGAATTTTGCCTTTGTTGACTTCTTTTGGTTCCATGTTTTGATCCTTTTTGTCCCCAAAGAAAGGATTCTATGGTCTGATTGTGCTTTCTCTGCTTACTCATCTTGCCAGCTAATTAATTGACTTTTGAGCTCTTTGCCATGGTACAACTCTGTTTCCAGAGTGGAGAGAGCTTTGTCCCAAATTACTGTGGATTTTGCAAATGTTATCAGAGGTCTGAGGAGGGCGCCCTCTCTACAGCCACCACAAGCTCTGGAATACTGGCTTTTTTCAACCCAGGGCCATGGCCCGAGACAGCAACCCAGATCCAAGTAGGTCAAAGCAAAAGCAATTTCCTTCTGAATGGTTTCTTGGTCTCCCTACAATCTGCAGGCCAGTAGCTCCAGAGGCAGCCACGCAGCAGCAGCTGCAGCTACCACATGTGTAGGGCCTCTTGACCCAGGGGCAGGTGCCGGACTATGTTCTTTCATCACCAAGTTCCAACAGAGTTCTCCACTGACCTTTTACTTTCTCTTTGGTATTTATGGGTTGAGAAGTCTGGATCCCCACTGCTGCCAGTGATTCATTCTCCTTAAGTCTGCTGTGGTGGGTCTGGGCCACTGGTCATTCCGGCCCACACAGCTCAAGCGGCACTGTGCTTGGCTCCTAGTCTGACGCAATAGATCCTTCCTGTCTGCCTTCCAGGCTGCCTTTAGCTAGAGATTTGTTTCTCTCTATCTCTCACTTTGTGGGTTCTGTAGCTCTAAAATTTATTTAGAGTATTATTTTATAGGTATTGGAGGTGGTTGGTGCTGGAGCTTATGTATATTCCTGCTTCTATTCTGCCATCTTGGCTCTGCCCCCAGTAATTTTTCTTAATGTGGTATACTGCATGAATTCTGAACTTTTAGACAAAATAGACATTTTGAACATTATTATTTAAGAGATGAATGATTGAAGTAGTTTTGAAGCTTAAGTTTTGAAAACTTTGTAGGTTCAAGAATATAATAATCAGTTCCCAAGTACAACACATTTCATTCATTTTTAAAATTTTTATTTTTAAAAAATTGGGGTATATATATGCATATATATATATACATATGTAATATATATATATATATATATATATATAACATTCCAATTTCCCTATCTCTGCCTTTTCTAATTACTTTATCAAATTAATAATAAAAATATGAACAATTTTATTTCAGATTACATACCAGAAAAACAACTTTTCAGATCTTATTCACAGACCTATGGATTATCTTAGATCAAACAAAAGTATCATTCCATAGCAGAAAAATGCATCACATTATATATACTTAAAAAAAATAGCAAAACATCTTAATAAATAGTATTGAGACTAATATTTGCGTGTGATATGTTGAAATATTATAACAGTATGAAAATATGCTCTTCCTTTGGCATTTTCCTATGATTTCAATCTATTTAATTAAAATAAAATAATAAAATTTTTTGAAATTGACTGTATGCAAGATGCTGAGGAACATGAAAATTGTCTTCAGCTTTACCATTTGCAAAAGACCTTTATACATATCATTGTCTTTGAGCTGTCAACTTTATGAGATACATGTCATTATTATTCTTATAATACAAATGAGGTAAACAAGACTCAAAGAGGTTAAATAATTTTCCCATGGCAACATAGCTAGTATAAGAGGAAGGATTTAAACCCACATATCTCTTTACTCTAAATCCAGCATTGTTTCCAATAAACTACTCTCTACCATGTTTACTCTGAATGTGAGCCATTAAACAATTGTAATATACCATCATTGTAGAAAGGAAGATTTTTTTGACTGTATCTTACATCATATATTAATAATCATCAAAATTATCTTATGCCAAATATAAGAAAATAGAACAATGAATATTTGAATTAGTACCAAAGACATGAATTAGATTCATTTTCTATGAGCTAAGGTTACAAAATACTGAGAAAAATAAAAATTATTGAATAACCTATTGGGAAAATTGTATAAAAATTAAGATGAGACTCATATTTCATGCAACAATAAATTGTCAGGCACTTTAATAACTTTTTTGGTCATGATGAAAGGTAAAAATAGTCCCTGTCCTCAAGGTGTTTACATTGACACTAGCAAGATAACTTCTAAATAAATGGGTATATATAAAGCATATATATATATATATATATACACACACACAAAGTACATGGCTATTTTACACACACCCATAAACAATGTGTCCAAAATAACATGTCCAATATACAAAAAAAGCACACACATATATATATATGCAAAGTACATGGATATTTTACACACCCATAAACAATGTGTCCAAAATAACAAGTAGTTACCCTGAATATCTAATATAACATAGGATTAGTCAGTAGAATGATTAATCCATTATTGATTTGAGAAATACTTGTATACACAATTATGAAAAG
This sequence comes from Petaurus breviceps papuanus, assembly GCF_028583685.1. Taxonomy (NCBI): domain Eukaryota; kingdom Metazoa; phylum Chordata; class Mammalia; order Diprotodontia; family Petauridae; genus Petaurus; species Petaurus breviceps. The sequence goes on from NW_027187332.1 coordinate 3,324,487, forward strand.
GAAATGAATCATAGCATCATTTAGCAATGATTTTTGTGCAATGTTCTTTGTTTTTTTTTCCTCTCTCCTTTTTTCAATTTTGTCTCTTATGAATTTCTTAACACCTATGCTGTTATTTTTTGTCCTTATACAACTAGATAATGTCTTAAACAGAATTTGAACTTACTTCTTTAGTTCCAAATATAACATCTTATATATTCACGATGCAACACGATAGCCTTATGCTATCAAGAATTGAATTATGATCAAGATAGCAAGCATTTCTTTGTCACCTTAGTAGTAAGCTCTATATTAAATATCAAAATCACTCAGTACTTTAAATAGCTACAGAATAAAAAGGTCAAGGGTCAAGCAAAATATAGGTGAAACAAAGATCCTCTCATTCAATCAATAAATAAGTCATTGGGTTGGGAAAAGCATTTTCGGTATGAACAAAATTTACTAATTTGCTGACCACACACAGTAATTGCCACAAACTAGGGCTAACTATTTTTTCTGATAGCATTTGGATGTATAAGTTGTTAATTCTTTGAACTGTTATCTTCTCCTATTCAAGTATATTATTTCACAAAATGAGTATGTTTTGCAATTGAAGGTGTCTTGAAAGAGGACAGCAATTTTAAGTGATGGGAAGTCTAGAAAATATCATCAGATTTGACATTTAACTGACCTTTGGCAACTTTTGTAGAAAGGAGATCCATTTGAGTGATGGGGTCAGAAGCAAAGGATTGAGGAGCTCAGTTTCTTAATTTGTAAAATGGAGCTAATAATAGACCTGGAGTTGTTATTTCAGTTGTATATGATTTTTCATGAGCCTATTTGGATTTTCTTCGCAAAGATATTGGAGTAGTTTTCCATTTCCTCTCCAGCTCATTTTACAGATGAGCAAACTGAACCAAGCAGGATTAAGTGACCTTCCCAGGATTATACTTGTGAGTGTCTGAAGTTGGTTTGAGCTCAGATCTTCCTGATTGCAGGCTGATGCTCTATCCACTGTGCCACCTTTCTGTACCTACCACACAGACCTGCTGTGAGGATAAATTGGTATAGTATCTACAAAGTGATTTTCAAAACTTAAATGCTGGCTATAATTACCATTATCATTATCGTCATTATCATCATCATCATCATCATCATCATCATCATCATCACATCTGCATATCAGTGTATATGTATAGACTAATTCTGAACCTACAGAGGGTTGAGGAGTGATTAAGAAGAAATGGAAGTTGCAAGTACAAATAGCTTTTTCAAAGAATAGGAGTGATGAGAAGAGAGTTACAGGATGGTAGCTTTACAGAGTTACAGTATATATTAAAGGAGGGTTCTTTTTTTTAAAGAATAAGGAGAAGAGAGGCAAGGGATTTAGAGTAAAGCTGAAGTTACTCATTTAGGGACTGAAGTTGGAAAAGGAGGAAAGAGAAGTCAGAGAGGTGGTGATGGACAAAGAAAGTATTGAGGTTACTATGAGGGAAAGGAAGAGGTTTAGGAAAGAAGAATCACAGGTAGAATTGATTACAGGAGCATGGGAGCTTAAGGTCATATAAAGCAATGCCCAAGTTTGCAATTAGGGAAATTGAACATTTATCTTTAGTGATGAGATCCATAATGTACAGCAGCTTGGTGGTGCAGTGGATAGAGTGCCAGGCCTAGAGTAGGGAAGACCCATCTTTCAGTGTTCACATTTGACCTCAGACACTTACTAGCCTTGTGACCTTGGGCAAATCACTGAACACTGTTTGCCTTAGTTTCCTCATCTGTAAAGTGACCAAGAGAAGGAAATGGCAAATCACTCCAGCATATTTGCTAAAAAACAAAACAAACAAACAAAAAATAAGATCACAGATAGTTGGACACTGAAAAAAAGACTCAATGACAAGATGCTTAATGTAGTTGAAGTAATATAAAGGAGGGAGTCATGGTGATTAATACTGAATTTCTAACTTAAAATTGCCAGACAACTTTAAATACAATTTAATTTAATTTAAATATAATTTAATTAAATACAATTTAAATATAATTTATCCTATAATTTCAACTAAGGTGTTCTACCAGCTTATAATATTACATAGCTATAATTGAATTTATTACATCCCTCCCTCAAAGACAAAGAAAAATGCAAGCCCTATGTTTACTCCTAAATACAGTATTTATATTTATAAAATCATAATTTTCCTAGTCATTCAACATAAGAACCATATTTGCTTTTCCCCTTTCCTTTATCTCACAATCAATCAGATAAAAAATATTATTGATTTTATCCCAGAAATATTTACTGTATCTGTCTTATATGGTTATGGGAAAAAAAAGAGATGTATGGCAGAACGATGTCTGGATCTGGAGGCAAAAGTTTTAAATCAAATGTTGCCAATTTTTACTGTATTATCCCAATTAACTTTTGTCTTTTGGTCTCTGTTTACAGATCTGTAAAATGAGGTTATTGGACCAGATGACCCTAAGGTTCCTTCTAATTCTAAGTCCATGATTCTAAGTCAGTTATCTATCCTATCCCTCATATTGCTAGCATTCTACTTAGTTGAGGTAATCATCAATATCTCTGATGTAGAGTAATATTATAACCTATGAATATTCCTGTCTCCAGTCTTGGTCCAAAGTAATCTTTGAAATTCACAGATCTGATGTCATAAATGGTCTTCAAAATCCTCCATGCTTCAATCTCTTTTTTTTTCTTTATGAAAGATTCACTGCTTCAAATTTATTAAAAGCATCAGAGATCACCTACCGTGTTTCCCCAATAATAAGACCTATCCCAAAAATAAGCCCTCCCCTTACTGTGTAAGATTCCTCTAAAATAAGCCCTCCCCTGAAAATAAGCCCTATTGAGATTGCTACCGTAGTGAAGGTGATCCCCTGCGCTACACGCTACATTACAGTACCCTTTGTATGCACCGTTCCCCCCCCCGGGTGAAATGCACGCCGCGCTCCGAGCTGCATCCAATCAGAGCTGCAGCAGTGAGCGCGTCATCCTGTTCTTCCCCAGTGATTTGCTTATTGAATAAAGGGACAATTTTTTGTTCACATTTACCTGTTTATTAAAATTGCTGTCAATATTCATTAAAATAAGCCCTCCCCTGAAAATAAGCCCTCTGGTGTTTTTCTGTCCAAAAAAATTAATAAGACAGTGTCTTATTATCGGGGAAACACGGTAGTCCTATATGTCTAGGTGGAAGTTACAAAGAGGAAGATTTACACTATACAGAAGGAAAAACAAAACAGCAACAAGAATTCTTATCAGAAGGGCATGAGAAGGAGTCTATTATTTCCAGTGACAGACATTCCATTTCGAGATATATCTAATTGTTAGGAAGTTATCCCTTATATTAAACCCAACCAAATCTGTCTCTCTTTAATCTCTAACCAGTTTTTCAAATTTTGCCAAACAGAATAAATATAATCCTTCTTTCTGTTATACGACTGTAAATTTTTAAGTTCTTTCCTGCCCCTAGGTTAGTGTACCTGGAGCCTGTGGTGGAAGGCTTGTTTTTCAGGAATGCCCACACTTTGATACTTTGTGATTGGGAAGTGGGTCAAGAGGGTTGTTACATTCTTTGACCCAGGAGAAGGTTATATAATCCCTGATATGAGACATTGTTTTGAGGCACACTTTGAGAAGTGTTGTGAGTCTTGACCAGACAAGTCTATGGACAGCCGTTGTTGAGCCCCCCAGCTTTGAAAACCCAGATGTTGATGTTTCCCTCACTGGTAACTGTGATTAGGTATGGATGTATGTGATGGATGGACAGTTTGGAAGCCTGTCTGCTGAAATGTTTCTCTGTCTTGTAACTTCTGCTTGTAACCTCTGTATACTCTGAAGTTTGGGGTGCTGACATTTTCCCCCTGAACTAGGTAAACAATATATGTTTGATTGATTAAAGCAAGATTGTTAACCTATTTTGAGTTCCTTTCCTTTAGAAAAGCAGATCTAAGAACCTGTGTTGGCAGCCACCCTGGGTATGCTAGGGTGCTTGCTTCTACACTTCCCTATAATAGTCTTTCAAATACTTAAAGACATCTCCCATGCTTCTGGTAAGCCTTCCCTTTTCCAGGCTAAATATTCTCATTATTGGGACAGCTAGGTGGCACTTGAATAGGCCCTGGAGTCAGGAGGACCTGAGTTTAAATATGGCCTCAGAGACTTACCATTTACAAAATAAATAACTACCTGTGTGACCTTAGGCAAGTCACTTAACCCTAGTTGTCCAACCTTTCCCTTCCAAAAAGCAAAAAAAAAATATTCTCAGTATTATTTCACATAATTTCCTTTCATGTACCCTACATTCCAACCAAACTATAGTACTTAGAATTCCTTAAAGCCAGCCAACTCTTTCTTGCCTCACTACACCTGTGCATACTTTCCACCATGTATAAAATTGATTACCCTCTTAGCTTTATCTATAGAAGTTCCTATTTTACTTCAAAGTCTAGTTCAGGCAAAACCTCTTGAGAATCACTGATCTCATCTTTGGGAGGTATTTCAAAGAGTTTAAAACAATAATTTCTTCCTATTAAATGGTCATCTAGCTTTGTCTGAAAAACCTTTCATGAAGGTAAAATTACTACATCCTATGCCAGCCTATTCTGCTTTTAAATAGCTCTTAATTTTAGGAAGTTGATGCTGTTTGTTTTTCCTTCTGTAGAGAGTAAATATTCCTCTTTGTAATTTCCACCTATTCCTCCTAGTTCTGATTTCAGGAACTGAATAGAACAGTTCTAACATTTCCTCTGCATGGTAGCACTTCAGATAGGTGACTTGATACTTCTGTTTCAGGCTCCATTAAAACTGCACTGCCTCCTTTCATAGCCTTTACTCATAACTGAAAAAGTGAATGCTATTATTATGGTCCTCTTTCCTTCTCTATTCAAGACTAACCACCTACAATTTTTTAATTGATATTCATGTGGCATGAAGACTTTATTACCTTCTCTCCTTTTGGCAAAAAGAAAATTCTTGCCAATATCCAGATAATTTCATTACTTTATCAGTATTTTATCAAAGGTTCATTCCAGCCTTGTGGTATTTCCCAGTCCTATAATCAAGCTCCTATTTCTGTATTAACTGGTCTGAGGACTGTAGCACTTTTGTTTAAGACTTCATTAATGTTCAAATGCCCTTTACCATACTTCTCTTCTTTGGTTCCAAGATTTTCTCCCATATATATCCATTGTGATTCTTCCCACCATTTGCATGTACTTTGTTTTTGCTTTTTAAAGAAGTAAATCCTTTCCTATCTCACGTCTAGTTGCATGTTTCTCCATAATGTCTTAGGAGAAAAATTTGCTTCCTTGAATTAGAATCACTAGCTCACCTTGCTTTTTACCAAATCTTTGTATATTTGTATGTATATTTCTGTGATTATGAATTTAATTTCTGGCTCCTTTTATTATTTGTCTCCTATTAATATCTTGGTAAGCCTGGCATTATTCTTCTCAGGAATTCTGAAGATTTTTTGCATTTATGTATCAATATGGCAGTTTGGAAAAGCCTATGGAATCTTTCCCAGAATAGTTTTGTTTAATGAAATTGAAAAAAAAAAATTTCAGCTAGAGATTAATGAAAATGATGATGTGTTTTTTTTCTTAAGTTCATGGATCCTTTAAAAATGATCTACAGATACCTTGGAGGTCTGTAGACCTCAGGTTAAAAACATAAAAACAAACAAACAAACTAAACCTTGTTCAGTGTTATCTAACTTGTTGGATATGAAGCAGTAAGACAACTTGAGGAGAGATGGGACATAGCATGTATCAAGCAAGTCAAATCATCACCACAACCTTGAACACCCCCTCAGACTTTGATGGACCTAGACCAGGATCTTGCACCCAAGAACCTTGGGAAAAACAATTATCCTAACCCAGTTTTTCACAGCCACCATCCTAAGAGGTAACACCTCAGGAGATATAATATGCCATCATTTCTACCTAACTACAGGTGCTATAGCTACATCTGTTGAAGAACAAGAAAATAAAATTCTTACCACCAAAGTCCTTCAACAACAGAAATGAGGTCATGTTACCAGTGGAATTGGCACTTAACACAAGAAATTACCATCTGTTTTGCTATGGGAAGGACCATGGGAACTTTCCATCTTGATTTCAAACTCAAATCTTCCCCTATGTGAATCTCCATTATAATGAATGTGAACTCTTGATTGTAAGAACTGTCTTTTCTGTTTGCTTCCCCACAACTTAGCACAATGCTTTGCATATAGTAAGTGCTTATTAAATGCTTTATTCATTCATATTCATCAGCAACTTTCCAATCTCCTTTCCTTTTTACTTTAAAATACTTTTGAGTATGTTTATATAACTCCAGACATACATTCTTACTCACTCTTATTAAGTATATTCCATTCCTCACCATGCTCACTGGTACTTTATGTTAAACTAATCTAAATAATCAAATCTCATATGCAAGTACAATATTCTTAACTATTGCTCACTTTCCCATTCCTGTCCTATACTTCCAATTTCCTTGTATTCTATTGACAGCAGTGATGAAAATAGCATTTTTGTTCTTAAGATTTTCAATTTTTTACATCAAAGTACATAATCTTTGGCTACATTTTCTCACTTACTTATGCAAGTCCTATTTGTTTCCAGGTACATCACATGTACTTTTTGAAATATGAACCAGTTATGAGGTTTGGCAACATTTGAGGCGGTGAAGTAGATCTATAGCTAAGGGATGGACTTGGGAAGGCCTGAATTCAAATCATATCTAATATATTTGGCAGTTGTTGCACAATGAACAAGTAATTGAATTCCTCCATGACTCAGTTTGCTCATCTACAAAATGAGGATCCTATATTCCATTGTGTCTAAGGCCCCTTCCAACTCTAAATACATTGTCCTGCATAATAAATATATTTTCAGAGTTCAGGATAGATTTTTATACTTTTATTATCAAATGGACAAATATCTGACTCATTATCCCTCAGTGGAGATCATCAACCATCATTATTTATTTCTCTTTCCTCTAACCTTTCCTGGATAAATTCTACTCGGACTGCATCTGGGGATTCACAATGTAAATGCTTGGAGGACAAACAGCCATTTTCTCCTTAAATGTCCAGTTCACTTCACCCTGAGAAAATGCCTTATATCTGATAAGTTAGCACCAAATGTTTAAAGATTCTCCTTTTCCCTTTATCCTACTTCCACCTCCCAGATTTCTGACACACGTTAGGATTACTCTTTACTTCTTTGAATCCTTTTCTTTCTTTGTTCATACATTGAAACAATTCCTCTGCTGTTGTTTCTTTTAAAGAATATTTCAACCTCTCTAATGAAATACCTATTTATTTGCTATGATTTACCTTGCAGAATAAGAGAATTTTAGAGAATTTTCCCTCTAATATCTAGGGACATCTGAGGAAACCCAATTTGAATTTTCCATATAGCACTTTCATATTAACACTATTGATGTAATTTTGATGTTTTATAGTACTGAGTAGCTTCAAGCTCGAAAAAGAACAGTATGAAGTTGTGATTGGAATATTAAAAACTCAACCATTAACATCTTAAGCCAGCTGAACATCTAAAGACTGACTAAACATCAGGTTTTAATCAGTGCCCTCCACTCAGTTCATTAATTTGACTGTATTCTATACAGAAGAACATCTGGAGTGTAGGAAAGCTGTTAGCCTATTCTTGGTATGCTTTATTTTTGAATAATATGTTATGGGCAGTTAACCATTTATTACATATAACATATGTTTGCTATTAGATCATTTTATTAAAAATCTTACACCTCAATTACCACACCAAGGTCACTGGCCTGTTGTAAAGCAAAACAAAAAAAAAAGTTCTGCTTCCTCCCTGGAACCCATAGCTAGATGCTTCTGTAGAGCTATTGGAAAAACAAGACTTCCTTTGTCCTGATTTCAGAAAACAGGCACAAATTAAAATGGGCATTTATAACCAGATTCTGGCAAGAGCAAGACAAACCTCATTAGCAACTATGGAAGCTGTAATTTCACCCCCAACATATCTTCAATATATGTGTTTTAAGAAATTCAAACAAACAAACAAAAAAAACCCAATAGGCCACGTTATTCACTGAGCTGTCAATCTGCATTCCATAAAAGAAAGCCTGTATGTTCTTTCTGTCCATCAGACTTTGCTAGATAAATCATAGTTGGGATTCCTTTAAAGTATAAATTGGACTAGGTTACTACTGAGGTCCCTTCCAACTCTCAAATTCTGCAGCACTGTGATTCTACAATTACACAGTGCCTAGCACATAAGACACACATCATAAGTATATATTGTCTGAATAGTCTTTGACTAGATGGCATATTAATTCACTTCCATCTCTAATATTCTGCTGTTCTATACACTATCAAAATATATTTGTCCCATATACCATTTTCTCAAAAGCCCACTTTTCCAGTCCTAGCTAATTTGTTACCTTTTTAAAAGTAATATGTGTTTTATGCCATTAAAAAATGATGCTAATTTTTAAAAATTGGCTATTGTGACAAGCCATTAGGGTATATATTTTAAATTATGAATTGGTTCCTTCTATCATAATATATGGGAAATTGCCTATTGTGCTTATAAAGTCAGTCTTTTGTTTTACTTAACAACCTGATTCTCACAAGGAGTTTGGAAAACAATAAAAACCCTCCGATTATTCTGATCTGTACTTCATTTGGGAATATGTTGTTGTGCAGTCATATCTGGCATTTGATGACCCTAACTGGGCTTTTATTGGCAAGGATATTGAAGTGGTTTGGTATTTCCTTCTCCAGAACATATTACAGATTAGAAAACTTAGGCACAGTTAAATGACTTGCCCAGGGTCACATAGCAAATATCTAAGGTCAGATTTAAACTCATGAAGATAAGTCTTCCTGACTCCAGGCCCAGCACTCTATCCACTGTGTCACCTAGATACCCCTGGAATACTTCACCCATACTGAATGTGGGTGTTCCATATTCAGCCATTTAAAATCTTATACATAGTGTAAATTCCTAGAATTATTTGGTAATGTTTCACAGAATTCTTTTCATACAACAAAGGTTATTGATTCTGTTAGAAAAATTTCCTCTTTGATAATAATAAATTTATTGAACTGATCATTAATATATAAAATTAAGAAACAGGGTCAGGCACGTCTTGTTCTTTGGGTAATTCTCCAGATAGACAACAATAGAAATCAGGAAAGAGTGCAGCAGTTACATAACAACCACAAGTATAATGGTGAACTGCAAAGGAAATACCAAAAAAAACCAACAACAACAACAACAAAAAATGGGATGCAGAAGCAAAGCCCTGAGGATGGGGGTGAAGCGATGGTGAAAGGTAAGCAACATGAGTAAGGATGCTAAAGAGGGGATAAGGCACCTATGTAACTACAGTTTGCAGATGGGAGTGCTTGAACAAACATTATGGACCCTTAAAGAGGGAAAAGGGCACGGCAGACCAAAGTTTTAGTTCTCATTTTTATAGTTGTTTGTTTTTGTGTGGGAAGGGAAAAGACCAACTCCTACCTATGCCACTTTGGAGTCAGATCATTAACATACCCAAATTATCTCACAGCAGCACATTTTTGATGTTCTGCTGGTCTGGAGCTGTGGAGGTCTGTATGTTTTGCCTAGAATTTATGTATCATAGGAATAGAATTTTGACAAGCAAAGCCTAGGTGGCTTAATTTGGCACATTATTAGGATGTGAATTTTGGTTAATATGTGATACAGTTTTTGGTCTATGCTCCTTTGATCTTTTGGGCTCTTTGTATATAACTCCCAGGTTTCTCTTTGTAATCTCACTTCTTGCTAATGCCCCTTTTCCTGGCTACCCATAATATTTAATATACTGTTAGAAGGGAGTGGTGGCCAGAAGGCCCCGCACTAGATACAACTTTAACACACCTGCTTACTTTTAGACAGTTATAACTTAAAGTTAGAAAAAAATATATATTTTAATTATTAATTGAATGAGCCTTCATTTATTTCCAAGATAGGAACCAAGTATAGTTTTGATACCTGCCATGCATAGTGGAATTCTCTACATGATTTGTTTTCAAATAATAAAGTATTTAAGGTGATTATGTTAGACTGTGCATCTACAATAATTTTTGATCATTCAATGCAGTATAAGACATAAAAACAGTGAATTATGCAGCATATTTTTTCTCAAACATTGGTAAAGTTTTTTTGTTTTTATAACATAAGAAATTGTGATTCCTGAAAAAAGATTAATACATATCACAAAGCTGGAATAAAGCTATGAAATGTGAATATGAAATCCCATTTGTCTAAACCTTAGTTCAATTTTTTCAAACAGTAGAATATGTGGATATATGTGTTTATATACATATTCTATGTATATACATAAATATATATTATTTGTTAGATAAAAAAATATACTTGGACATACTACTGATAAATCTACAAGATTGTGTAAAAGATGTGCAGCTCTAATATAAGCTACACAGTCTATTGTATGAGTGAAACATTTATTAAATAGCAATAGTAAGAATAGATTAACTATACTCTGAAATGAGTCTAACTGAACTGAAAATTGAACCATATTTTTTTCTGAAATGTCAGATTCTCAGTCTGTGTACTGAACATACTGGGAACCTGCACTGTTGTAATAAAATTTGTCCCCATAATTCCCTGGGTCAAAAAAAAGAGCACAAAAACAGTACAAATATATATATATATATATATATATATATATATATCCTGGCAAATAATGTATGTGTTTAAACAAGTTATTTAAATATAAATGGCAGCAATTTTTACATCTGTACAGTAATAACTATAGTTTCATCACCTTATGTCTGACTATTGAATCTCTCCATGAAAACTGAAGGGAGGAGTTTAGCAGACATAGAATATAGAAGCTCCAATGTTGCACTTTACTTGCAAAAGTTGCCTGATGGGGGTGACCCTACCCACCTTAATTTATTTTTTTTAAAGAGATTTTATTAGATCTTTTGCTTTTCATCACTTGCATTTTCTTCAGTATGCCTTCCACACCCAAGAGAGCTATCCTTCAGACCAGATAATTTTTAAAAAATATATATAAAGAGGAAAAAATTGCAAAATCAGTCAACATATTAAAAAAAATCTTACATATGCAATAAGTGTTCCAAACCTTAGGTGTCTTTTTATCTCTTCATTGGAACCAAAATTGATCATTATAATTCAACAACATTCAGTTTAGATTGTTTTGCTCTTGTGCTTTTCATTTATACTATTACAGTAATTGTGTATATTTACATACATACATCTATATCTATCTATATATCAACCTACCCATTTGCATTTTCCCTAATTTTGCTTACTTTATTGTGCATGGAGTAGCATCAAGCACCCTAGCATACCCAGGTCTTAGATCTACTTTTCTAAAGGAAAGCAACTCAAAATGGGTTAACCATCTTTCTTTAATCAATCAAACATATATCATTTACTTAGTTCAGGGGAAAAAGGTCAGCACCCCAAACTTCAGAGAATACAGAGGTTACAAGCAGACAAAAAACACCAACCAACAGATCAGCAGACAGGCTTACAGCTGCCTGACCATTACATCGATACCTAGTTAGTTACCAGAGAGCGAAGCATCAACATCTGGGTTTTCAAAGCTGGGGGGCTCAACGGCTACCCAGAGTCTCATCTGGTCAAATCATATAACTCTTCTAAAAGTGAGCCCCAAAACAAAATCTTACATCAGGGTATATATAGCCTTCTCCTGGCTCAGAGAATGTCACAACCCTCTTCACCCACTGCCCAATCACAAAGTATCAAAATGTGGGCATTCCTGAAAAACAAGCCTCCTGCCACAGGATCCAGGTGACCACATTCAGCCTATCAGGGGGCATAGTATATTTTCAAATCAAGGAAGGTTCTCAGAGTCATTTAAGCCTATCAAAGGGCCTATGGGCAGGGAAGATCTTAAATTCTCATTCCCATAACACACAGGTTCATATTTTTTTTAACCATGATTTTCTATATTTTTCTTGTTTGTCATTTTTTTAACTAACATGGTTAATTTGTCCTTAAAAATGCAAGTTATACTTAATAGTACACAGAAATATCAACACCACAGAATATTAATGTAAAATATCCAAATGATGAATGTGATTTAACAAAATTCTCAAGTCCTCAAGTTGCTCCCTTCTTCCTTGGCAGATCCTTTTTATTTAAATATTATTTGCATTTCATTAAATATTTCACAATTACATGTAAAAATTAACAATTTTTCTTAAAATTTTTCAGTTCTAAATTCTCTCTCTCCCTCATTCCACTGCCCCTCCCCTTGAGAGGGCAAGCAATATTATATTCATTATACATGTGAAATAATACAAAACATATTTCCATGTTATCCATGTTGCCTTTTCAGGGGAGTATGCACATGCACACACACACACACAAACACACTAAAAAAAGTTAAAAAGTATGCTTCAATTTGCACTCAGTTCATTAGTCTCCCTCTGGAGGTGGAGAGTATTTTGCATTATGGATCCTTTGGACTTGTGTTAGATCATTGTCATTGATCAAAGCAGCAAAGTCTTTCACAGTTGATCATCATTACAATATTGCTGTTACTACGGACAATGTTCTCTTGGTTCTGTTTGCTTCACTTTGTGTAAGTTCATATGTTTTTCCATTTTTTACCCTGAAACAATTGTACTCATCTTTTCTTATAGCATAATAGTATTTCATCACAATCATACCACAACTTGGTGAGCCATTGCCTAATTCAGTTTCCATTTCCTTGCAACTACAAAAAGAACTGCTATAAATATTTTTGTACAAATAATTCATTTTCCCTCTTCTTTGATCTGTTTGTCTTTTTATCCTGTTTAGGATATAGACCTAGTAGAGGTATTACTGAGTGAAATTTTTGATGATTTTATAGCCCTATGGGTATAGTTCCAAATAGTTCTTCAGAACAGTTGGACTAGTTTCATGCTTGTCATTTCTTACAGAGTAATAATATCCCATTACATTCATGTTACAATTTGTTGAACCATTCCAGCTCAATATAAACAAACCTGCTTCATCCTGTGGAACTGTCCAACAGATAGTTATCTATCACCACCACTGTCATTATTTCAATGTCTCTCTGCATAGCTCCTTCCTTACCGATTATAAATATTCCCACCTCTCCCCCAGCCTCAAACCCTCTCACTTGATCTTTCCATCTCTGCTAACTATAGTACTATACCTTTGTTGTTAAACTCCTTAAAAAGACTTCTACAAGAGATGCCTTCACTTTTTCTTCTCTAACTCTTTTTTTTAACCTCTTAAAATCTGGTTTCTGACTTGATCATTGCAATGAAACTATTCTCTCTAAAGATGCCAGTAATCTCTTAATTGCTAAATCCAGTGGCCTTTTCTCAGTCCTCATGCTCCTTGACCTCTGCAGTCTTTGACACTGTTGATCGGCCTCTTCTTGCTACTTTCTTCTCTCTAGGTTTTTGGGACACCAATTTTTCCTGGTTCTACTTCTATCCAACAGTTCCTCTCTCTCCTTCATCCAGATCATGGCCTCTAATTGTAGGTATGTCAGAGATTTTTATATTTTTAATCTTTTAAAAAATTTTGTCTATTCTTTTCCTTCTATACTTCCTCACTTGGTGATCTCATCAGCTCCTATGGATTTAATGACCTTCTCTATGCTGAGGATTTTTTAATCTACTTGTCCTCCCTTAACCTCTCTGCTGACCCTAAATCTACCATTTCCATCTGCCTTTCAGATATCTCAGATTACAAATTCAATTGTTGTTCAGTCACTTTTAGTTCTATCTTACTCTTAGTGATCCATTTGGGACTTTCTTGGTAAAGATACAAGAATGATTTGCCGTTTCCTTCTCTAGCTCATTTTACAGATGAGAAAACTGAGGCAAACAGGGTTAAATGACTTGCCCAGGTTTACACAGCTAGTAAATGTCTAAGGTACTTTTTGAACTCAGGAAGTAAAGTCTTCCTGACTCCAGGCCCAACACCCTATTCATTGTGCAAGCTACTTAGTTGTAGATACCTTAAAGTCAACATATCCAAAACCGAACTCATTATCTTTCCACCTAAACCCTCCTTCCCTTCTAAGTTCCCTATTACTGTTAAGGATAATACTATCTTCTCGGTTTCACAGGCTCACAATCTTGGAATTGTCTTTAACTCTTCACTGTCTCCCACTCTCCTTATCCAATATGTTGTCAAAACCTGTTGATTTCAACTTTGCAATATCTATTGAATAGGCCAACTTTTTCTCTATCACTGTCCTGGTGGGAGTTCTCATCATCTCACAGTTGGATAATTTCAATTGCCTACTGGTGGTTGTACTTTCCTCATGTCTTTCCTTACTCCAATCCATTCTCTAATGAGCCCCCAAACTTTCTCTAAAAGTACAGGCCAGATCACTTAGCCTCCCTATTCAGCAAACTGTAGTGGTTACCAGCTGCATCCATAATCTTGTTTGGTATTCAAAGCCCTTTATATCTTAACCCTAACTTTCTAATCTTACACCTTAATGTGCTTATGTACACTTTGATCCAGTGACACTGGTCTTCTTGCTGTCCCAGGTGACAAGGTATGGGCTCTGGGAGCCCTCTTGACCTCTCCTTGAGTCCTAGAGGTACAGGTTCTGGGAACCTCTCTTGGAGTCTTGATTAAATCATCCTATTTGATAAGGCATTTGCATGAGGCAATAAGCCTTACATTGTGTCTGGGCCCAGACCTCTAGCCTAGTTACTAAGTATTAACTCTAGCCTAGTTATGAGCCTAGCCCTCCATGTTCACCTACTTATCAATTCACCCTTGAACTGGCCTAGCCCACCATTGTCTGCAGTATTGAGCTACTTCCCACCCTTAATCACTCATTGATCTCATTAACTCCTCCTGAACACCCTCACCAAACTCTTCCCCTAGGCCACCCCTAGATTCCTCCCACAATCTTCTGTGTATAAGACCCCATCCTGTCTTTATATTTGTGAGAGCCCATAGAATGTCATGTGGATGAGAACTTTTAATAAATTTTACTTTTCTTTGGCTGAGAGAAGACTTGAGTCGAATTCATTTGGCAGGACCCATGTCTTGGTGTTTTGGGGTCTACAGAGCAACGCTAATCTTCTTAGTGCGGTAACCTCTTCACAGGGAGAAGACATTCCATCTCTCTGCTCTGGGTATTTACTCGGGGTGTCCTTCAGGCCTGGAATGCTCTTCCTCCTCATCTCTTGTTCCTTACTTCACTGACTTCCTTTAGATCTCAACTAAACTTCCTTTTTCTACAGAAATACTTTCCCAATTCCTAGAAACTTCCCTCTTCAATTACTTTTTCTTGTATATAGCTTGTTTGTACATATTTGTTTACTTCTTGTCTCCCTCATTAGATTGTGAACATCTTTAGGAACTTGACAAACTGTCTTTTGCCTTTTTGCAACCTAAGCACTTAACATCGTTTCTGGCACATTCTATTGTTGAATCGTTTTGGTAGTGTCCAACTCTTCTTACCCCCATTTGGAGTTTTCTTGGCAAAAACACTAGAGTGGTTTGGTATTTCCTTCTCCTACTCATATTATGAAAGAGGAAACTGAGGCAAACAGAATTAAGTGACTGTCACACAGTTAGGAAGTTCCTCAGGTCAGATTTGAAATCTGGTCTTCCTGATTCCAGACCTGGTACTCTATCCACTGTGCTCCCTAGGTGTGTCACTTGGCACATAGTAGGCACTTAATAAATATTTATTGATTGACATTATCCAAATGTAAATGAACTTTGTTTCCAATTTTTTATTGTCATAAAAAATGTGCCACTATATATATATATATATATATATATATATATATATATATATATATATATATATATACATACATATATATATATATATATGGACAGGAAGATTTTTTTTTTTAATTTTAATCGTTGACCATGTGTAGGAGGGGAGGTGTGTGTGCTTGTGCCTGTAGGTTTTATTGCTTCTCAAAGTGGTGGTAAGGCTGTTCATGTACAGGTTCAAACTATAAGCTTTAATTTTGGAGATGGGTGGAGACCCCCTTAGATGGGTTAAGGAGTGGATTGTCAAAGAAAGTATATAGCAAGAAACTTCAAAGGTAATTCTAAGTAATTGACAATGGCAGCAGTATCCCCACTGGGACTTCTCTATTCCAGCCAGGACAGTTTCAAGGATATTGGCCTCAGGTGGTTTTCTCTAGTAAGAGGATAAAGGTCCTTTGATAGAGGTGCTAACAGCTTTCCCTTGAGATTCTACATATGAATGCTAACTGAAATTCTGAAAGGTTTTTAGACCTTCAGGAAATAAAATTCAAATCCACAAAGATTTAAATTTTAGGGGAAATGGGCCTTGCTGATTATTTTGCCTTTGTTTAAATGAGAGGTTCTTAACATAGCATCTACCAACTTTCAAAACAAAAGTATTTTGATCTATAATTGACTTTCTTTGTAATATTTTATTTTATTTTATTTCATTTGTTTAAAAACATTCTGAGAAGGGTTCACCAGACATTTGCTAGGAAGAAAAATCAATTTGTGTATATTCCAAAATGTAGATTGGAACTCCCAGGTACAAAATCCTAAATAGCAAAACCATTCTTATCTACATAAAGAAAAGGGTCATAGTAAACTAGCAAGCATAAATTTTGGGGCTTTGGTACACCATACAATATAGTGGCCTTCTTGAATTTAGCATGCCCTGCAGCAGACTGTGGTTTTTTTGGCCCTAGCAGGCTTTATTAAGTTGGGGAAAGAGGATAAAAGACTCACATTTTCCTTGAGATTATCTTCTCTGCAGGCATAGATGTTCCCTATGTACCATGATGCAGTTCCTCTTTATCTAGGCCCCTGCTCTTATCTACCAGACATCACCATTGCTTTCTTTTCCTAAGCATACTTTGGATAATGAGGAGCATGGAATCTCTCTCCAAATCCCTCCGTTCTGTGACCAACTTTGTTAAAAGGAGCTTTGTTCCCAGATGTTTCATTATTTGATGTTTCTTCATACATAAAAGCTTGGAACTGAGGTTTTGGGAAGGACTGCACTGGGTAAGAGGAAGATTAAACATCGGAGTTAGAGAAAAGTGACATTACATCAAGAATATATGCTCCTGCATGACTGGTGTAAGGATTTCATCCTTGTACCCAATGTAATGCATACAACGTAAACGATACTGAGACAACTGATTAACTTTTTGTCTTTTCAGTCCTGTATTCCTACTCCTTTCTCCCCATTAACCAATCTCTCTTCTATATTTCCTCCTTTCCCCCCACAAATCATTATTTTTGCAGTCAAAGATATTTTTTCCAGAGGAACCCTTATGCTAATTTTCTCTCAGCCACAATTTCCTCATCTGTAAAATGCAGATAAAAAAAGGACCTGTCTAACATGGTTTTGTTTTTGTTTTGCAAAGATTAATTCAACATAAAGTACTCTGAAAACCTTCAAGTGCTATATAAATGGTAACTATTATTATAAAACAATTTTCATGATGGAGTGTTTTGAGCAAGGAAAACCAAAGAGGCCAATGTCGCTGGATAACAGTGAATGTTAGAGTGAATAAAGTGTAAGGAGACTGGAAAATAAGGAAGGGGCCAGGTGTCATATAGTGTTTGGAGTTATATTTGATCCTGGAAGTCATAGGGAGTCCTTGGAGTTTATTGAATGGTCAGCCCTGAACTTTAGAAAAAATAACTTGACAACTGAGTGGAGAATAAAGTGAAGTGGGGTGAGACTTGAGGCAAAGAATCCAACTAGACTACTGCAGTAACCAGGGTGGTCCCAGTGTCAGAAGAGAGAAGGTGGCATATTCAGGAGATTTTTATGTAGGTAAAATCAAGAGGACTCAGCAACAAACAGGATATGGGAGGTTAGGGAGAGTAAGAAATCCAGAAAGACAGCAGTAGATTGAGTTGGTGAATGATGTGCTCAAATCAGAAGTGACTTAATATCTTTCAATAGTAGGCAGTCTGGGGAAAGATCTAAAGATTTTCTTTCTCCTTTCACTCTCTTTTTTCTCTTGCTGCTTTCTTACTCTACATAATTATATAATCCTATTACACCTACCTTTGCTTAAATGTTCCACTCTGAAATTGTTTTTCCCTCATGACTCTTTCTCATTCAAAATTTTTGATCATTTCGAAGATACCAGAGAGGTGTCAAAATGCATCAAAAAACAAACTCTAAGGTACTTAATGGGTCTATAAGTCAGTAGACCTAATCCATCAAGCACTTTTTCTCCTCTCCCCCAAAACCAACATATTTTAACATCAAAAGAGAAACTGCTTAAACCAAAGAATCTCAACTTAAGGAAATGTGTGGGAGAGAAGAGTTTTAAACCAGGGCCTTTCAGTGCTACTTGACTATTCCAGAAAGCAGATTCTTCATTCCTCCTACAAGGCCCCCCACTAGTCCTAAAGGGAGTAAAATACATGGACTTGGCATTGTTTAGTAGCATACAGCTGCATACTCCTCCTACCCACCTACCCTTTAAAAAAATACCCTTTACCAGTAGTTATGCACCCCACAGAGTGAGTAAAAACAGCCATGGTTTGGGAGAGAGTGTGGGTTGTAAGAGCAGCAGGAATATTTGAAATTTTTAAAAACTAAGCTTGTGTCTCTTATACTTAAGAATTACAACTGTTGATATTTTTCTCTCTGTCTCTGTCTGTCTGTCTCTCTCTCCCTCTCTGTCTCTCTCTGAGGGCCACTGGATTTAGAAGATTCAGGAAACTAGGTGAATACTTCCCTAAGATAGCAAGTCTTAAGCAATATGCTATAGGATCTGGAGAAGTATGTTTTAAATGGAAGAATCTTAGGAAAGGTATATGTTATGGCCATTCCCAAGGAGAGTAAATCATGTGAAGCAAGTCTGACTAACAGAAAGTCCTAAACTGTTGGAAGAAAAGAGGAAAATTAAATAATATGTTGGTAGTTGGTAGGAGAAACTCAGTATTTTGTAGTGGCATATACACAATGTTACAAAAACCAGCTGAAACATCTAAATTTTGTCATCAATATTTATTCAACAATATATTCAGCACAAATTTATTGAGCTGAAGGGGGTACAGATGCTGATGGAAATACAAATAGTTGCATACACCTATATCTCTGCTCTCCTCTATTTACAGGAGAGGGATATGGCATATAGCAATAATACAAAAATTATAAATGGAAAATGCATAGGAAATAGGAGGGCAGAGTTCCTTGTGAGATCTTTGTAAGCAAGGTCTTTTTTGTCTGGAGGTTGGGAAGGGTGAAGGAAGAGAGATCACAGAGAGATTCCAGAATAAGGTATTTTATAAGTTGGACTTTAAACATGTTGAAAATGCTTATTCAGGGTAGGCTAGGTGGCGCAGTGAGTAAGAGCACCCCCAGAGTTGGGAGGACCCGGAATCACTTAACACCCACACACAAAAAAAAAAAAACTGGCCTTGTAACCTTGGGCAAGTTACTTAACCCCAAATGCTTTAAAAAAAATTGCCTATTCAACAGGTATGTAGGTAGGGAGAAAACTTATTCTAGGCTTAAATAACAATGTTCAAAAGTATGAGAGGTGAGGAAAGTAGGGCATGCATGGGTGATTTTGCTTGTCTCAATTACTAAATATTCAGAGGAGAGTAATATGGGTCAAAATATGAAGGCAAGTTGGTATCCTGCTGTAGTAGGACCTGCCAGGCTAAGGAGTTTGAAAATT
Organism: Petaurus breviceps papuanus; assembly: GCF_028583685.1. NCBI lineage: Eukaryota > Metazoa > Chordata > Mammalia > Diprotodontia > Petauridae > Petaurus > Petaurus breviceps. Next base: position 3,344,175 of record NW_027187332.1, read on the forward strand.
ATACAGTGGGATGTAGAGAAAGGTTGAAAAATCTTTAGCAGAACAGTGACATGGCAAGCTCTGTGCACAAGGAAGATTAATCTGGCATCAGTGTGAATGATTGAATAAAGAAAGGGGGAGAGAATTGAGACAAATACTGATGAGACTGTGGTATCAGCCTAGAAAGATGGTTAATGATGTAGCAGTAGAGTGAAAAGTTAAGAAGGGAAGAGAAATTGTAAGGGTAAAATTGATTGGACTTGTCAAATGGATAGGATATGAGAAGGAAGGGAGAGGGAAATCAAAGAGAAAAATAGTTTTAAACCGAAGGAAATTCAGTGAATGGGAGTTTTACTAATTAAAAAAAAAATACTTAAACGTTCAAACACACAAATAGAATGGGATCTCATCCCTGGGGATATTCCCTCCAAACATGAAGATTTTAAGCTTTTAATAGCTGTCCAACCTGTGCTATTGTTATTCATATCTAAGCTAAAATTCACCATGATTATCATCCCACTCAGCTGTCCACCACCAAGGTCATCTTGCTACACTTCTCTCTACCTAGAAGAGTACCTACCAGACTAGACCTTCAGAAACCAAGACTCTGGGAGACTGTAGTCTCTGGGAAAGTTAATCTAGACAGTTTATGAATTCTAGTCCTGGGGCTGAACTGCTTCAGTTGGCATGCGAAGTAATGCCATTCAGTCAACCTCAGATAAGACTAAGCTTCATATTCTATACAGCTTTCCATCTGGCGTCCTCAGCATTTCACCTGAACCATATCTGTATTCTTCTCCCCTCAACTCCTCCATCTCCTCCATGCTTACCACTCTCTGGGAACAATAATCAAATCAATACTACCATCATTTCTGAAAAGTGTGTATAAATCGATTTCACTAAGTACATGCTCACCATTCTTGTGGTGATTCTCAAGAATAAAATTTCCTGGCAGAGGCAGGCTGGGCGGCCGGCAGAGGCAGGCCCGGAAGGGGCCTGATCAACTTGGTGGTCAAGTCTTCCCACTAACTAGGTCCACTACCAGGCCTATCACCAAAGGGTTGGGACTGGAAAGAGCAAGGTAAGAAGCAAATACAGGGGCCCCTGTCCTGGACAGCAAACACTCCTGGGGCTACCACTTCATAGTCCAGAAATTAAAAAGAAAAGCCCCTTTCAGGACCTCCAAAGACAAGGATGACAGAGTGAATGTCATTTTCTCCAAACCCCCCCTCTGACCCTGAAAACATAGTAACTCTTGCCCCAGGGCAAAACCCTCTACAGTAAAGGCTTGGAATCCCAGAGGAAGGGCATGGCTTGAACCCTGTCTCAAAATGGGTAGAAAGCAGACTACAAAGACAAAGATTCTGGAGTCCTACTATCCTCAGAGAGAGGAACCAAACTCAGAAGGACACAATGTGGAATCCACACCCAAACCTGAAACTTCAACAGGGAATGGGTCCCAAGCACAGAAGGCTCTCCTAGATGAGATCAAAAGGAACTTTGAAAACAAAATGAGAGAGATAGAAGACAAAATGAATAATTCTCTCAAAACCAAAATAGCAGAATTAGAAAAACATTATAATGAGGAAAACACCTCTCTAAAAAGAAAAGTGTATGATATGGAAAAGGAGCTCCAAAAAATAACCAAGGAAAATGATTCGCTAAAAACTAGAATAAACCAAATGGAAACAAATAACTCTATGAGGAACCAAGAATTAGTCAAACAAAACAAGAATGAAAAATTAGAAAAAGAGGTAAAATACCTCAAAGAAAATATAAATGACCTAGAAAACAGATCCAGGAGAGATAATCTGAGAATCATAGGCTTACCAGAAAATTATGAAGAAAAAATGAACCTGGACATTCTCCAAGAGCTCGTTAAGGAAAACTGCCCTGAGATACTAGAACCTGAGGGTAAAAGAGAAATAGAGAGAATCTACCAGACACCAGTTGAAAGAGATTGCAAACTGAAAAGACCTCAAAATGTTGTGGCCAAATTCCAGAACTACCAGAAAAAAGAGAAATTACTCCAAGTGTCCAGAAAGAAACAATTCAAATACAGAGGGTCCACAGTGAGGATTGCACAGGATTTGGCAGCCTCTACAATGAAAGATCGGAGAGAGTAGAATAAAATTTTCCGGAAAGCAAAGGAGCTCAGGTTACAACCAAGGATCACATATCCAGGGAGAATGAGCATATTTTTCCAGGCAAGGATATGGTCATTCCATGATATAACAGAGTTCCAGACCTTTTTGATAAAAAAGCCAAAATTCAAAGGAAAATTCAACCTCTAATTACAAAATGCAACAGTGACTTAGAAAGGTAAAAAAGGAAAACACATACACACACACACACACACACACACACACACACACACACCCTTCTATTTGATAAGAGCAAACCAGTTATAGACACGTAGAGGGTATGAGTATAAAATACACAAAATGGCAACTTAAAAAAAATCTTATTAAGGGCTACAAAGGTATTGCAATGGAAGAAAGGGAATGGATGAAGTGGAAAAGGGTAAATTATGCCACTCATAGAGGCATAAAAACTGCATAGCAGAGGAAAAGAAGGGTGGGAGTTGGGAGTCATATGAGCTTTTCCCTCATTGGTTCTGGTACAAGGATGGAATAACAACCAGTTATGCATAGTACTCTATGGAGAAGAATTGCAAAAAGTATCATTTTAGAGGGAAAGAGGGGAAGGAGAGCTGCTTAGCATGAGATTTGTTCCTGTCACTCTTGGTGTGAAGAGAAATAACATACTTCATTAAGTATAAAAATATCCTAAAGGCAGTAAGAGGGGGAAAGGGTTACAAAAGGGGGGTGGGAGTGGTTTGTAGGGATGGAAGAAGTAAGTGGAAAGGGAAGGAAAAAGGAGGGGTGCTGATAAGGGAACACTGAGGGAGGCAGTTGTCAAAAGGAAAACTATTAAGGAGGGAGGGGAGAAGGGGGTGATGTGAATATTAACAGGGGCTGGAATAGGATGGAGGGAACGAAAAAGATAACAATAATAACTGTAAATGTGAATGGAATGAACTCTCCCATAAAATGGAGATGGATAGCAGAATGGATTAGAAATAATAATCTTACAATATGCTGTTTACAAGAAACACATCTGAAACAGAGGAATACACACAAGGTAAAGGTAAAAGGCTGGAGTGAAATATATCATGCCTCAGCTGAAGTTAAAAAAAAAAACGGGGTAGCAATCCTTATCTCAGATAAAGCAAAAGCAAAAATTGACCTAATTAAAAGAGATAAGGAAGGAAAATATACCCTATTAAAAGGCACCATCGAGAGAATGAAGCAATATCATCACTTAACATATATGCACCAAGTGGTGTAGTATCCAAATTCCTAGAGGAGAAGGTAAAGAAATTAGAGGAAGAAATAGATAGCAAAACTATACTATATTAATGATAAATAAAACCTGAAAATAAACAACTAAGAAGTTAAGGAAGTAAACAGGATTTTAGAGAGGATAGGTATGATAGATCTCTGGAGAAAACTGATGGGGATAAAAAGGAATATACTTTCTTCTCAGTGGTTCATGGCACATACTCAAAAATTCACCATGTTCTAGGGCATAAAAACCTCACAATTCTATGCAGTAAGGCAGAAATATTAAATGCATCCTTCTCAGATCATGATGCAATAAAAATTATATGCAATAAAGGCCCAGGGAAAGGCAGACTAAAAACTCATTGGAAATTAAACAATTTAATCCTAAAGAATGAGTGGGTCAAACAAGAAATTATAGAAATAATTAGTAATTTCATTCAAGAGAATGATAATAATGAGAAAACATACCATAATTTGTGGGATACATTAAAGGCAGTTCTTAGGGGAAGTTTTATATCCTTGAGTGTACACATGATTAAATTAGAGAAAAGGGAGCTCAACAAATTGGGAATGCAATTAAAAAACCTAGAAAAAGAACAATTTCACAATCCCCAATTAAATACTAAATTAGAAATATTGAAAACCAAAGGAGAGATTAATAAAATTGGAATTAAGAAAACGATTGAATTAATGAATAAAACCAAGAGCTGTTTTTATGAAAAAACAAACATAATTAATAGACCCTTAGTCAATATGATAAAAAAAGAAAGAATAAAAACAAATGATGAGTATCAAAAATCAAAAGGGTGAATCTACCTCCAATGAAGAGCAATTAGGAATTATTTTTCCCAATTGTATGCGCAAAAATTTGACAATCTTAGGGAAATTGATGAATATTTACAAACATGTAAGTTGGCCAGGTGAACTGAAGAGGAAGTAAATTACTGAAATAGTCCCATCTCAGAAAAAGAAATGGAACAAGCCATCAGTCAACTCCCTGGGAAATAATCTCCAGGGCCAGATGGATTCACTAGTGAATTCTATCAAACATTTAAAGAACAATTGATTCCAATACTATACAAATTATTTGGGAAAATTAGTGAAGAAGGAGTCCTACCAAATTCTTTTTATGACACAAATATGGTACGGATACCTAAATCAGGAAGAGATGAAACAGAGAAAGAAAATTATAGACCAATATCCCTCATGAATATAGATGAAAAATTCTAAATAAAATACTAGCAAAAAGACTACAGCAACTTATCTCAAGAATAATACACTTTGAGCAGGTAGGATTTATTCCAGGAATGCAAGGATGGTTTAATATTAGGAAAATCATCAGTATAATTGATCATATCAACAATAAAACTTGCAGAAACCACATGATCATCTCAATAGATGCAGAAAAGGCTTTTGACAAAATACAACATCCATTCCTATTAAAAACATTAGAAAGTATAGGAATAAATGGAGCCTTCCTTAAAATAATAGGTAGCATCTATTTAAAGCCATCAGCAAGTATTATATGTAAGGGAGAGAAGCTAGAAGCATTTTCCATAAAATCAGGGGTGAAAGCAGGGTGTCCACTATTACCCCTCTTATTCAATCTGGTACTAGAAATGTTAGCTGTAGCAATTAGAGAAGAAAAAGAAATCAAAGGAATCCAGTTAGGCAAAGAAGAGACCAAGCTATCACTCTTTGCAGATGATATGATGATATACTTAGAGAATCCTAGAGAATCAAGTAAAAAACTGCTTGAGACAATAAATAAATTTGGCAAAGTTGCAGGATATAAAATAAACCCACATAAATCCTCAGCATTCCTACATATTTCCAATGAAATTCAACAGCAAGAAATAGAAAGAGAAATCCCATTTAAAGTTACTGTAGACATTATAAAATATTTGGGAATCTACCTGCCAAAACAAACCCAGGACATGTATGATCATAACTACAAAACTACTTTTCACACAAATAAAGTCAGATCTAACTAATTGGCTGGGTCGAGCTAAAATAATAAAAATGACAATTTTACCTAAATTAAATTATACATTTAGTGAGATACCAATTAATTTACCAAAAAACTACTGTATAGAGTTAGAAAAAATAGTAACAAAATTCATTTGGAAGAATAAATGGTCCAGAATATCAAGGGAATTAATGAAAAGAAATGCTAGGGAAGGTGGACTAACTTTACCAGATTTGAATCTGTGCTAAAAAGCAGCAGTCATCAAAACTACTTGGGACTGGCTGAGGAATAGAGGAGTGGATCAATGGAATAGATTAGGTACACGCAATTCAGAAGTCAATGACTATAGTAATCTATTTTTTGATAAACCACCAGACCCTGGTTTTGGGGATAAGAACTCACTATTTTACAAAAACTGCTGGGAAAACTGGAATAGAGCATGGCAGAAACTGGGCATAGACCATTAGCTAACACCATATACCAAAATCAAGTCTAAATGGGTTTATTATCTAGGTATAAAGGTTGATACTGTAAGCAGTCTCCTAAAACAAGGAATAGTTTACCTATCAGACTTGTGGAGAGGGAAAGATTTTATGACTAAACAAGAATTAGAGAACATTATAAAATGTAAAATGGGTAATTTTAACAACATGAAATTGAAAAGCTTCTGTACAAACAATGGCAATATAACCAATATTAAGACAGAGGTGGGAAATTGGGAATCTTTACAACCTATGTCTCTGACAAAGGACTCATTTCTAAAGTATACAGAGATTTGAGTCAAATTTATAAGAATACAAGTCCTTCCCCAATTGATAAATGGTCAAATGATGTGAACAGGCTTTTTTCCAGAGAAAGAAATTAAAGATATCTATAAGCACATGAAAAAATGCTCTAATTCACTATTCATTAGTGTGATAGTAATGGAATATAAAGATCCCCCTGTATTGGCTTGGTTTTCAAATTGATTGTGTTAAAACCCAGAGCTTGTTAATCCCACCTGTGGGATGGACTTGTTGATGTGAAAAGAGAGTCCTGAAATGGGAGGAGCTGGTGACGTAGATTTGGAGAGACACAAGAGAGAGGCAGAAGAACTTTTTGGAAGCAGCACCCTCGTGGAGGAAGAGAGAGAGAGACTGAGAGGATTATTGAGGGCCACTTTGAATCGCCCTGGACTTTTGAGACCTGTCCCCTGAGCTGCCAAGGACTGAGGAGACATGGCTGTTTTGCTGGTACTTTGTCTGTCTGTTTTGATGTTGTTTTGCCAGATTTGTCCATTGGTGAAAGACAGTTCTGTTGAAGAAGTCCTGGAACCTTTCTGTTGGTTCAGAGCTACTGAGACTGTGCTGCAGACAGAAAGTGAATGCTGTCCACTGGTGAAGGGCAGTGCTGTTATTGCAGGGGTCTGGGAACCTTGCTGTTGGTTCTGAAGCTCTGAAGAAGGATTTTTCTTGTTGTATGTTTACAGAAATCCTGGGAGAGGGTTTTGCTAATGTTTTCTGGGGTTCTAGGACTGTTCTGCAGAGAGAGGATGAATTAATGAAGAGACTGGCAATGTATCTCGTGGCCTTGCTAAGCTTTGTCTCCCCAGGAACTAAGATTGCTGAGAACTTGCCTCTTGTCAAGATGAAGAAAAGACCTCCATTTGGGTATAAAAGTGCTGTCCTTAAACTTGATGTAACTCTGGGGTAGATTCAATTGTGATCCAGGGGTGGGGAACTTTTGACCTTTTTGTCTTCTATGGTTGAACAAATGAATGTACTTTAGTTATGTTTGGAAAGTAATCTCCATTTGAGAAGAGGGGTTTTGTGATGGACTAAATGAAGGTACAGTCTAGGTGTGGAGTAGTATTTAGACCAGGGACTTTGTAATTGATTGAATGAATGGAAGGTCCTGGGGTGGGGTAGTACTTGGAGATTATTTAATCACACTTAGCAAATGCTGTATTTTGAATGATGTCATGTTTTGATCTTCTCTGTTCTTGGTTTGTCATTGAATAAAATGGAGAGCACCTATGCTGGTACTTTGAACCTTGGGAAGTTGCCTTTCCTTGGCATTACATTACAAGTAGAGAAATACAAATCAAAATATCTCTGAGGTACCATATCTCACCAATCAGATTGGGTAAGATGGCAAAACAGGAAAATAATAAATGCTGGAGAGGAAGTGGGCAAATTGGAAGACTAATGCATTGCTGGTGGAGTTGTGAACTGATCCAGCCTTTCTGGAGAGCAATCTGGAATTATGCCCAAAGAGCTATAAATACTTTCATAGACTTAGATCCAGCAATACACTTTCTAGGTTTATATCTCAAAGAGATCACAGAAATGGGAGAAAGATGTACAAAAATGTTTATAGCAGCTTTTTGTGGCAGCAAAGAATTGGAATTAAAGGGGTGCCCATCAATTGGGGAATGGCTGAACAAGTTGTGGTATATGCATGTTATGGAATACTATTGTGCTGTAAGAAACGAGGAGCAGACGGTCTTCATATTTACCTGGAGAGGCTTACAAGAACTAATGCTGAGTGAGAAGAGTAGAACCAGGAGAAATTTGTACACAACGTTATGTGTGATGACCAACTTTGATAGACTGGATTCTTCTCAGCAATGCAGTGATATAAGTCAATCCCAAAAGACTCATGATGGAGAGAAATATGTGCATCCAGAGAAAGAACTAGAAAGAACTAAGTTTATATCCAGGTAGAAGCAAAAACCTGATCTTTTTCTTTCTCTTATTTAGTTTTATGTCCTGTTTACTATTTTTCATTCCAGCTGATATAATCCGTCTTTATAACCTGACTAATGCATACTGTAGAAGTATTTACACACCCTATACTTGACTATATGCCACCATGGAGGGGAAGGGTGGAAGGGGGACAAAATGTGAAACTCAAGGAATTGTGGAATTGAATACTGTAAACTACAAGGAAACAAATAAATTTTTTAAAAAATGCAGTTGAAACTTAAAAAAAAAAGGATAAAATTTCCTTTCTTAAGGCATCATTTCTCCTTTACGTATCATATCTGAATGCAGGAACTGTCTCACTTTTACATTTGCATTCCCAGTTCTTAGCATACTGGTGGTAAATAGTGAGCATAATATAAATACATTTTCTTCTTAATTACCAAATTGCTTAGGATCTTCTTCACTCTCTCTTGATTTTGTGAGAATACCAATGACACATACGATACACTGGTTGTCCTTCTCTTGCACCATGTGACCAGAGCAGTTTTTTTTTAATTAACATACTTCTATGATGACTATTTTCTCCACTTCTTTGTAATTCCTTTTAAAAAAATTCATTTTGAACTTAAATACAAAAAAGGAAAAAGAACATTTCCATGTGTACAGCAGAACATAAAAATTGGATTTAACATAAAACTGAATTTCCTTGTGAAGACTATTTACCTTTAAAAAAATGTTAATAAGGTAGTGGCTAGGTGGCACCATGAATAGCACACCAGCCCCGGAGTTAGGAGGATCTGAGTTCAAATCCAGCCTCAGACACTTAATTACCCTGCCTTCCCCCCTCCAAAAAGCAAAAGAAAATTAATAAAGACTATCCATCGTTTTCAAAGGTAATCTGCTTTTCTGTGCTTCCTTCCAAGTTTTCTTTTGGTCTCTGCTTTGCACTTTTTTCTCCCTCCCCCACTCTAGAGAAATATATGTATGTGTGCATATATACATATATATATATATGTACATACCTGTATATATGTGTGTGCGCAAACATGTAAAACCATACTATGAATACTTCTCTGAAGCTTGGCAGCATTTTCCTGCATGGGTCCTTTGTAGTTGGTTTGATATTCAGGATGAATTAGTCATTCAGAGTTGTTCTTAGAACAAAATTTCTGTTACTATGCACAACATTCTCTTGGTGCTGCTCTTTCTCTTTTCATTATTTCATGCCATTCCTTCTATATATTTTCTAAAATCAACAAGCTCATCATTTCTTTTTTTTTTAGTTTTCAACATTCATTTCCACAAGATTTTGAGTTATAAATTTTCTCCCCATTTTCCCCCCTAACCCCCCACTCCTAAATAGCAATCCTACTGAATACCCCTTCCCTAATCTCCTCTCTTATATTCTCCCCCATTACCCCCTCTAACTTTCTAGTAGAGCAAGATGGATTTCCATAACCAGTGACTGTATATCTTATTTCCCAGTTGCATGTAAAAAAATTAATTTTTAAAAATTTGTTTGTAAAACTTTGATTTCCAGATTCTTTCCCTTCTTCCCTTGTCATCCACCCCTACTGGGAAGATAAGAGATTCAATATAGGTTGTACATGTGTAGCTACACAAAACGTTTCCATAGTAGATATATTATGAAAGACTAACTATATTTCCCTCCATCCTATCCTACCTCCCACTTATTATATTTTCTACTTTGACCCTGTCCCTTTTCAAAATCGTGTGTTTCTAACTATCCTCCCCCCTCAATCTGACTTCCCTTCTATCATCCCCAATCTTATCACCTTCTATGCTACTTTCCTGTAGGGTAAGATACCCAATTGAGCATTTATATTATGCTCTCCTTAAGCCAGTTTCAATGAGAATAAGGCTGATCCATTCCCTTTTACCTCCCTGTTCTTCCCCTCCATTCAAATAATTTTCTTTTACCTCTTTTATATGAGATAATTTACCCTATTCTATCTCTCTTTATCTCCTCTCATTATGTTCCTCTCTCACCTCTTAATTTTATTTTTTATGTTTCATTCCTTCCTATTCAACTGATCCTGTGCCCTCTATATGTACATGTACACATTTATGTACACACTCACATATGTATTTATACACATATACACCCTCCTATATACGCATATAAATGCATGTATACATATAAATCTATGTATTCATGTTTGTATATATACATATAAAGATATTTATACATATATGAGGATAGTTGGAGGGAATACATGTATGTGTGTATACATGTATTATATGTATAATGTATGTATAACACACACATACATGTATTCCCTTCAACTATCCTTATACTGAGATAAGTCTCATGAGTTACAATTATTCTTTTTCCATCAAGGAATGTAAATAGTGCAACTTTAACAAGTTCCTTATGGTTTCTTTTTCCTGTTTACCTTCTCATGCTTCTTTTCTGTCTTGTATTTGAAAGTAAATTTTCTGTTCAGTTCTGCTTTTTTCATCAAGAATGCTTGAAAGGCCTCTTTCATTCAATGACTGTATTTTCCCCCAAAATATTATATTCAGTTTTGCTGGGTAGGTGATTCTTAGTTTAGTGCTAGCTTCTTTAACCTCCAGAATATCATATTCCAAGACCTTTGATCCCTCAGTGTAGAAGCTGCTAGATCTTCTGTTATCCTGATTGAATTTCCATGATACTCAAAATGACTTTTCCTGACTGCCTGTAATATTCTATCCTTGACCTGGGAATTCTGGAATTTGGTATAAAATTCCTAGGAGTTTTCTTTTGGTGATCTTTTTCAAGAGACATTTGGTGAATTCTTTCAACTCCAATTTTGCCCTCTGGTTCTAGAACATCAGGAAAATTTTCCTTGAGAATTTCCTGGATGATTTCTAGATTCTTTTTTGGATCATGGATTTCAGGTAGTCCAATAATTTTTAAATTTTCTCTCCTGGATCTATTTTTCAGGTCAATGTTTTTTCAAATGATATATTTCACATTGCATTCTATTTTTTTTTTCATTTGTTTGGATCTGTTGTATCTTGTTTTCTCATGTTTGTATCTTGATTTCTCATAAAGTCATTAGCTTCCATTTGCTCTAGTCTAATTTTGAAGGAATTATTCTCTTCATTGAGTGTTTGAAATTACTTTTGCATCTAGCAAATTTGGCTTCTTAAGGCATTCTTCTCCTCATTAGCTTTTTGGGCCTCTTTTGCCATTTGAGTAAGATTTTTTTTTTGCAGGGTCAATTGGGATTAAGTGACTTGCCCAAAGTCACGTGGCCAGTTAAGTGTTAAGTGTCTGAGTCTGATTTGAACTCAGGTCCTCCTGACTCCAGGGCTGGTATTGTATTGACTGTGCCACCTAGCTTCCCCAAGTCTATTTTTAAGGTGTATTTTCTTCAGTATTTTGGGGGGGTCTCCTTTAGCAGGCTGTTGACTTGCTTTATATGATTTTCTTGCATCATTCTCATTTCTCTTCCCAATTTTTCCTCTACTTCTCTTGATTTTCAAAATCATTCTTGAGCTCCTCCATGTCCTGTAAGCAGTTTATATTTTTCTTGGAAGCTTTTGATGCAGGGGTTTTTCTTTTGTTGACTTCTTCTGGTTCCATGTTTTGATCCTTTTTGTCCCCCCAAAAGTATTCTATGGTCTGATTGTGCTTCCTCTGCTTGCTCATCTTGCCAACCAATTACTTGACTTTTGATCTCTTTTCCATCGTAGAACTCTGCTTCCAGAGTGGAGAGAGCTTTGTCCCAAATCACTGGGTTTTTTTTTTACAAATGTTGTCAGAGATCTGAGGAGGGTACCCTCTTTACAGCCAGCACAAGCTCAGGCACAGTGGCATTTTTCACCCCAGGACCACTGCCCAGGACAGCAAACCAGACCCAAGCAGGTTAAAGCAAAAGTGATTACCCTCTGAAGGGTTGCTTGGTCCCCCTATGATCTGTAGTCCAGGAACTCTGGAAGCAGCCACATGACAGCAGCTGCGGTTGCATCTCCTCTGCCAACTCTCACCCGAGGTGAAAGGGCCAGAACACGGTCTTAGGTCCCCTGGTTCCAGCAGAGTTTTACACTGACCTTCTTTTTCTCTTTGGTGTTTATGGGTTGAGAGGTCTGGAAACCACCACTGCTGCTGGTGATTCGCTCTCCTGAAGTTTGCTCCAGCTGCTGCTGGTTGGGGCTGCCCTGGGACTGGAACTGTGGGGATTGCTGCGGTTTGCTGGGATTGCCCTCAGCTTCCAGAACACTGTGATATGTTTCTCTCTTTCATTTTGGGGGTTCTGTAAGTCTAAAATTCGTTTCACGTAATTTTTTTACATTTATTGGAAGTAATTGGTGCTGGAGCCCATACCAAGTTTGTGCTTCTACTCTGCCATCTTGGCTCCAAACCCAGCTAATTATTTCTTATACCACAGCAGTATTCTGTCATAATCATATACCACACCTTGTTTAGCTATTCCCTAAATGAAGGGCATCTATCATTTTAGCCAATCTCATAGGTGTAAGATGATATCTCACAGTTGTTTTAATTTGTATTTCTCTACTCAATAATGATTTAGATTCTCAGTTGATAAATGATCAGGTAGTTTTCAGATGAAGAAATTAAAGCTATCTCTAGTCAAATAAAAAAAAAATGCTCTAAATCACTATTGATTAGAGAAATACAAAGAATTTTGAGTTATCACATCATACCTATTAGATTGACTAACATGACAAAATAGGAAAATTATAAATATTGGAGAAGATGTGGGAAAATTAGAACACTACTGCATCATTTGTAGAGTTGTGAATTGATGCAGCAAATTTTTATAGCCCCACAGGGATTTATTAAAAATTTAAGTTGGTATTGTACTGCATCTGGTACCAGTCATCTAACCAATCTCAGTAAATTATTCCTATGGATGAAAAACCAAATGTATTTTGAACAAAACTAGTGATGGATGGAGTTGAATGACCATTATAACATTATTGATTTAAAGCTTTTTACAGATAAAATTCTAACTTTGAAGTACATGGACTAAGAGTTCATTTTTACCACATATGATGTAATAAATTCAGAATTAGAAAGACACTACCTTGAAATTACTAAGAAAACATTGTGCAAAAGGTGCAAATAGTAAAAAGCATTTTTATCTAGTAATTTTTGAGTGATTAGATTTTTTTTCAAGCCATGGTGTTGTTTCAGAAGTGTTAAAGTTGCTAACCTTCCATATATCACTAATTTAGGACAAACTATATTGGGCTGTACTCTTATGCTAGTTTATTTGGGGATCCAGCTTTCAATCCTCAATATATTTTATGTATCTCTCATGTGCATCCTTACTCATCAGTTCAGCTTCCGAAGGGTTGCTCAGAGTCATCTTGATTAGCTAACCCTCTTCATAATAAGATTTGTTGACAAGACCTGGGTCTTCTGCAAGAGCTACATGAATTTCAGTTACTTCTCCTGTTAGTGTAAAATAGAGTTCACTGGCAGCTTTCACACTTTCCAAAGCTCCAAACTCATCTTGTTTCTTCAATTTTGTTTCAACTGGGGCAGCTATATGGTACAGTGAATAGAGCACTGGTCTTGGAGTCAGGAGGACCCGAGTTCAAATTCGACCTCAGACACTTGACACTTAACTAGCTGTGTGACTGTGGGCAAGTCACTTAACCACAATTGCCCTGCCTTCTCCCCTCCCACCCCCCAAAAAAAGACAATTTTGTTCCAACTTCTGGAAGACTACAGTAAACTACATCTCCCAATGCTTCCTGTGCAAAATTGCTGATTCCCACTGTTCCAATACCATTTTCAGTTGATATCCACTCATGCTTGTGGGTGAATTTTCAACCAGCAAGTCCCAGGGCACTGGTGCAGAGGCCCTGGGAGTAGGCTGCTATTAGGAAGGGATGGGAGCCTAGGCTGGCACAGGCATGGAGGCAGGGGGGAAGGGAAGTAAAGAAGGTGGGGGGTGGCACAGGGGTGGGGCAGTGGTGGCAGAGGCTCAGAGTGAGTCCAGAGACTCAGGGGTCTCAGCCCTAGCCGCTGCCCACAGGGGCGAGGGCACACTTCTGGCCTCTCACAGCACCATCTTTTCCTTATAACAGCATTTTTTGTGGTGGCAAAGAATTGGAAATTGAGAGGATGCCCATCATTTGGGGAATGACTGAACAAGTTGTGGTATATGAATGTAATGAAATAATAAAGAAATGATGAGCAGACCGATTTCAGAAAAACCTGGGAAGACTTGCATAAACTGATACTGAGTGAACTGAGCAGAACCAAGAGAACCTCGTACATAGTAACAGCAACATTGTGTGATGACCAACTTTGATGCACTTAACTTTTCTCAGCAATGCAATGATCTAAGTCAGTTCCAAAAGACTTGTGATGGAAAACGTTATTCACCTCCAGAGAAAGAACTATGAAGTCCGAAGGCACACTGGAGCATGCAATTTTCTCTCTCTGCTTTTTTTTTCTTTATTTCTTATGGTTTTCCCCTTTAGTTTTGATTCTTCTTTCACAATATGACTAATTTGGAAATATTTTTAATATGATTGTACGTGTGATCTATATCATGCTTCATGCAGTCTTTAGAACTCAAACTATTATAAAAGTGAATGTTGAAAACTAAAACTAAATAATGATTTAGAGCATTTTTATATGACTATGTATAGTTTTGATTTCTTCACTGAAAAACTCTTCTTATTCTCTGACCATTTATCAATTGAGAAATGACTTGTATTCTTATCAGTTTGACAGAATTCTTTATATATTGAGAATTAAGACTTTTTTCTGAGAAACTGATTATGAAAAATTTTCCTCAAATTTTCTGCTTTCCTTTTCATCTTGGTTACATTGGTTTTATTTTTTACAAAATCTTTTTAAATTAAAAAAATTAAAATCATCCATTTTACATCTCACAATGCTCTGTCTCTTGTTTATTTGTAAGTGGTTCTTCTATCCATAAGTATGATAAGTAATATGTTCCATGTTCTAATTTTCTTGTGATATCTCCCTTTATAGCTATGTCATGTAGCCATGTTAACCTTGTCTTGATGAATGGTTTAAGATATATGCATATGCCCAGTTTCTGCCTTGCTGCTTTCCAGTTTTCCCAACAATTTTAACCAAATAATGAATTCTTATCCTAAAAATGTAAATCTTTACATTCATTAAACACAAGGTTAATATAATCATTTTACTCCTGTGTATCATATGTCTACTCTGTTCCACTGACTAACCTTTCCATTTCTTAGCCAATAACAGTTTTGATATTTACTTCCATATAAAATAGTTTAGAATCTGGTACTGATAAACTTCCTTTGCATTTTTTAAAAATTAATTTCTTTGAAATCTTGGTCTTTTGTTCTTCCAAATGAATTTTGTTATTTTTTCTAACTTAGTAAAATGATTATATTTTTATCAATTTAATTAGGAGGGCATTGCATTAAATAGATTAGCTGGATAAAATTTTAATTTTTATCATATTTGCTTTGTCTACCCATGAACAATGAATATTTCTCCAATTACTTAAATCTGTATAAATTACTTAAAATATTTCTCCAGTTACTTAAACAGTATAAATACTGTTTTATAATTATATTCATTTAGTTCTGGATATATTTTGACAGGTATGCTCTCAAGTATGCTACACTGTCTACAATTACTTTAACTTGAGTTTCTCTTAGTCTCTCTTCTTGCAGGGTTTTGTTGGTGACATATAAAAATGCTGATGATTTACATGGGTTTATTTTACATCATGCTACTTTGCTGAAATTATTAATTGTTTCACCTAACTATAGCTAAATCACCAGGATTTTCCAAATATATCACTCATATCCTTTGCAACAAAAGACCAGTTTATTACCTTATGACCCATTCTGATTCCTTCAATTTCTTTTTCTTCCCTTATTGGGATTGCTTGCATTTCTAAAACAATATTTAATAATATTGGTGGAGGAGGATCTTTGCCTGAGGTAGTCTGTTCTGTTTTGAAGGCTTGAGAATATGGGTGTTTACTACATTCACTACATGTGCCAACTTCATAATTTCTGTGATGGCTTTGACTTTCTGGTTTGGGGACTCAGTTTTCTGATATTTGAATAAATATTCTAGCATTATCCACCACGTATAGAGCCTGGTATATTTTGTGATTAATAATCATATCAGCATATTTATAGTTACCATAGGCATTGTGAAAATTGCATTGTTTATACACATACCCCCAGCGCTCCCCCATCCCCCATAAAACTACTAATACATTCTGGAAATGTAATAAGAGGTATAAGTGTATATTGCTGCCTGGGTTATTTAGCATTTCTATGCTTATTTAATTGATTACTTTAGGGATAAACAGACCTAAGAAATAAAATCAATCAAAACATCCATACTGATTATCCTTCTAGATAAACCTTAGTCCTATCAGAAAGTAAATGGGAGGCAGTTCTGAGTTTGAGGAATAGGAAGTGACATGATAAAAGCTATTCTAGACTTAGATCACTGTTAGATTGCATGTCAATGGTCAAAATATTGGGAATTTAATAGAAAAGAAGATTAAATTTTTGGCTGTAGAAGTCTTTATATTAAAAGATTAGGGTCCAGAAAGGGGCTGAGACTGCAGTGGAAGATAAGAAGGAGATCTATTTTTAAGGAAAATGAGCAAAACTTTATGAATGCCTAGGAGTAACAGATGATTCTAAAATTGTAAGTCTAGGATGTTGGGAAGATAGTGGAGTCACTGATATTGATGGGAAAATTTATAATATAGGATGATTTGGGAAGTGAGAGGATATGGGCAGTGAAGAGTACATAAGGTGAATAATTTAAAACAATACAATCACATTTAGAGATTAAAATCTATTCTGTAAAATTTTGGTGGATAAGTATCTAATCTTGAATATTTGCAGTGGCAGATAGGTCACTATTTTGTGAAATTAACAATTTCAGTTTAAAAAAATAATTAATGTCCAAAAAGTGACAGAATTTATTATACTTGTATGACATTAATCTCTGGCATTTTACTAAAGAAAATACATTGGTTTCTCTATCTTTGCCTAAAAAAAAAGATAACAGAATCCTATAGTAGGAAGGGCAACCACATATAAAGCACACTTTTCATTCATTAGCTATCTGTAATAATGACTGATATTTTAATAGTAACTTCAACCTACATTCAATTAAGAAGGTATGTGAGTCAGGAGAATTTTCTCCTTTAAGTATTGAAGAGTACACATAGAAATTCTTTCGGATACTAAAGAAAGACCTTGAGATTATTATGAATGATATAAATTATATAAAATCTCTCTAAATATCTATTAAAATAGGCACTGATAAAATGTTAGGAAAATTACTTTTATTGTATTAAAAATCATATTGAATACAAGATGCTGAAATTAGATTATAAGGCCATCTACTATGTTTGACATAACAATAGAAACATATCTTCAGGTATATTTGCTTGTTACAAAATTTTACTTTGAAAACTTCTCTTCTTGTCTGACCTTCTTTTGTTATTGTCCAGTCCTTTTTCAGTCGTGTCCAACTCTTTAAGACCCCATTTAGGGTTTTCTTGGCAAAGATATTGGTGTGGTTTCCCATTTCCTTCTCCAACCATTTTACAGATGAAAAACTGAGGAAAAAGAAAAAGTTAAGTGGCTTGTCTAAGGTCATACAGCTAGCTAGTGTCTGAGACCAGATTTGAGCTCACTAAGAAAAGTTCTACTGACTCCAGACCCAGCACTCTATCCACTGCACCACCTAGCTGTCCCTCCTCTGTCCTTCTGTGGGTAGTGGGAATTTGGAAGGTTCAGAAGAGTCTGAGCATCACCATAAACCAATTATAGCAAACCCTAATGAAATCAGCCTACCATATATGATATTATATCATATCAGAGAGTTAAACAGAAATGGGCATGTTATTTTAAATTTATTTCAATGTAAAGGAAAATGATGTAGATAGTCAAAATAGGGTATTGATTTATAGATTGAAAAAAAATCACAGAAGTTGTTCAATTTCCATATTTTACAGGTGTAGAAAGTAGGACCAGAGAAGTAAAGTGATTGTTACTATCATTGTCATCATTACCATCATCATCGCCATCATAATCACTATTAGGTCTATACACTTAAAGGTTTACAAAGTGTTTCATATATAATATTTTGTTGGATTCTTACAAAAACCTTGTGAGTTTGGTCCTATTTTATACCATTTTACAAATGAGAAAACAGACTGAGATGTTAGGTGACTTCACAGGATTACATAATAGTATCTATGACAGTATTTAATTTGGAATTTTCACTCTTTACTCTAAGTGTCTTTTCTCTGAGTTTAACCCCAGTTTATCGTCTATCTATCTATTTCTATGGTTTATACATAGTTTTCATGTCGTTTTCCCTTTTTTAGACTGTGAGCTCCATGAAAGCAGGCACATAATATAATAATATACTGGCACATAGAAAGTGCTTAAAAAAAACTAATTGACTGACTGATATCCCTTACCAGTTTCTAATCCTTTTCTGTTTTCCTCCTCTTCTTACATCACAGTCAGAAGTAAATATCTGTGATAGTAATGGCAATTAAAGATTCCCCTGTATTGGCTTGGTTTTCAAATTGATTGTATTAAAACCCAGAGTTTGTTAATCCCACCTGTGGGATGGGCTTGTTGATGTGAAAAGAAAGTCCTGAAGTGGGAGGAGCTGGTGATGTAGATTTGGAGAGACACTAGAGAGAGGCGGAAGATCTTTTTTGGAAGCAGCACCCTCGTGGAGGCAGAGAGAGAAAGACTGAGAGAATTGAAGGGGGCCACTTTGAATCTCCCTGGACTTTTGAGACCTACCCCCTGAGCTGCCAAGGACTGAGGAGACATGGCTGTTTTGCTGGTACTTTGTCTGTCTGTTTTGATATTGTTTTGCCAGATTTGTCCACTGTTGAAAGACAATCCTTTTGTTGAAGAAGTCCTGGAACCTGGCTGTTGTCTAAGAAGCCCTGAGACTGTCCTGCAGACAGAGAGTGAATACTGTCCACTGGTGAAGGACAGTGCTGTTGTTGCAGGGGTCTGGAGACTGTCCTGCAGACAGAGTGAATACTGTCCACTGGTGAAGGGCAGTGCTGTTGTTGCAGGGATCTGGGAACCTTTCTGTTGGTTCAGAAGCCCTGAAGAAGGATTTTCTTGTTGTATGTTTACAGAAATCCTGGGAGAGGGTTTTGCTAATGTTTTCAGGGGTCCTAGGACTGTTCTGCAGACAGAGGATGAATTAATGAAGAGACTGGCAATGTATCTTGTGACCTTGCTAAGCCTTGTCTCCCCAGGAACTAAGATTGCTGAGAACTTGCCTCAAGTCAAGATGAAGAAAAGACCTCCATTTGGGTATTAAGGGCTGTGCTTAAACTTGATGTAACTCTGGGGTAGATTCAATTGTGATCCAGGGGTGGGGAACTTTTGACCTTTTTGTGTTCTATGGTTGAACAAATGAATGTACTTTACTTATGTTTGGAAACTAATCTCCATTTGAGAAGAGGGGCTTTGTGGTGGACTAAATGAAGGTACAGCCTAGGGGTGGAGTAGTATTTACAATAGGGACTTTGTAATTGATTGAATGAATGGAAGGTCCTGGGGTGGGGTAGTACTTGGAGATTATTTAATTGCACTTAGTAAATGCTGTATTTTGAATGATGTCATGTTTTGATCTTCTCTGTTCTTGGTTGGTCACTGAATAAAATGGAGAGCACCTATGCTGGTATTTTGAACCTTGGGAAGTTGCCTTTCCTTGGCATTACATTATGGATGGGTGACCTCTCCGAGTTGTCCACATGCTCTGGCAAGCTGGACCCACACCCCAGAACCTCCACCCTAGACTGCAATTCAGATCCAGGAAGGTTAAAGCAAGAGTGACTACCCCTCAGACTTGTGCTTGGTCCCCCTATACTCTACAAGCCAGAAGCTGAAGCCGCCACATGGTGCTGGCTGGCTGTGCCCTGGTCTCAGAGGCTTCTCACCCTGGGGGTAAAAGCCAAGCACTCTGACTTACTGGTCCCAAAGTCTGGAATGTACTGACTTCTCTCTTTTTCCTTTGTGTCTATGTGTTGATAAATCTGTAAAGGCCATAGCTGCTGCTGATCTAGAGTCCCTCTGGCCGCAGCTGGTCAGGTCTGCCCTGGGGCTAAAGCCTCAACTTGGGGCTGGGCTGGGCTCCCAGAGCCCTGCACTGGATTCCTGCCTACCTGCCGGGCTGTCCTCAGTGGGAGGTTAGCTTCTCTGCATCATTTTGTGGGTTCTGCAGCTCCAAAGTTTGTTTAGAGTCCCCTTTTTATATGGATTGGGGAGGGTGGAAGCCGGAGCAGCAGGGAGGTCCTGCTTCTACTCCACCATCTTGGCTCCACCCCTGTGTCACTTCTTCTGACTACCTTGTAAGCCACTTGCATAAGTTCTCCATAAAATAGTCCTTTAGGTAAATGTACATTTGACATTTGAATGTGACCAACCCATTACAGTTGTATTCTCTGCAGGAGAGTTTAAATTCTTGACAACTTAGCTCAAGAAAGGACCTCAGTGTCTGGTACCTTATCTTTCTCGGTGGTCTTCTGAATCTTCTTAAGAAATTTCCGATGGAAGTGATTCATATTCCTGGTACGGCACTGGTATACTGTCCAGGTGTACAACAATGAAGTTAACACCTTAGTTAGACTTGAAGTTTGGTAGTCAGTTTAACTTCTCCCCCACATATTCCTTTGGAGCCTCCCAAATATAGAGATAGTTATGTCAAGGGTGTGTGTGTGCATCAACCTCATCACCTATGTGGACATCCCTGGAATGTATGGTGGAAAAGTAAGTGAACTTATCCACAATATTCAAAAATTCTTCATTTGCTATAATGGATCCTTCAATGTATGAATGGTGTGATGGTGGCTGGTGGAGGACCTCTGTTTTCTTGGTTTTATTTGTTAGGCCGAAATTAGCATAAGATGCAGAAAATCAATCCATACTTTGTTGCATCTCAGTTTCAGAGGCTGCATTGAGTACACAATCATTTCTGAACAAAAAAATAGGTGTACCAACTCTCCCTCCACTTAGTCTTGGCATGTAGCCTTTTCAAGTTGAATAATTTACCACCATTGTGGTAGTTGATCTTGATGCCATTTTCATCCTTCTTGAAGGTGTCTAACAATATTACTGAAAGCATCATGATAAAAATATGGGAGTATAAACACACAACCTTGCTTCACTAAATTGGTGATTGGGAAAGCACAAGAATATCATTCATTATCCAGAACCTGGCAATCATACTGTCATGAAACTGATGCACAATACTGATGAACTTCTTCAGGCACCCAAATTTTGTCATTTTTTTCCACAAGTCCTCACAACTGACAGCATCGAAAGCTTTGGTTAGATAGACAAACATTTTGTACAGACCTCTATGTTGCTCCTGGCAATTCTCCTAGAGTTGTTAAGCAGCAAACACCACAACAATAATTACTCAGCCCTTTCTGAAGCCACACTGGCTCTCAGGTAGATGACAGTCTTTCAGGTGAAGGATCAACCTGTTAAGGAGGATTTTGGCAAGACGCTTGTCATCAGTGACTGAGAGAGGACCCCCCCCATGATTGTCCCATTTTTTTGTCATAATCTATTTCCTTTACTTTTATGATAGACAACGGAGGCATCCTTGAACTCCTATGGGATAACCTCTTGCCATATAACCCAGAAAAGTGTTTTTGTATAAGAAGTGAACACCCTGCCTTGTAAATCTCAACTGGAATAGAAAAAAGCACCAGATGCTTTGCCACACAAGCAGAGCCAGATGGCATTCAAAACCTCTTCTTCAGTAAGAAGGTCCAGTTGAGAGGGATTAGGCTTCAATCTGAGATATACAGTCAGTGGCTTCAGCATTAATTCATGACAGTCTGTTGAGAACACCACAGAAGTGTGAACACCACAGAAGCCCATCTCTCCAGGATCACATACTTATCACTCATCAATGTGGCTCCATCAGCACTGAGTAACTGAGATGCTCCATAGGTCTTTGACCCAAAAATAGCCTTTAGGGCATCATAAAAGTATTTTTGTTGTTATTGTCAGCAGAAAATCAAATTTCACCTGCCTTCTTACTGAGGCAAGACTCCTGCATTTCTTCAAGCTTTGCTTACACTTTACTTTTGATGGAATTAAATGTTACCTTCTTAGAGATAGATGAACTAACTATCTGGCTGGTAAATCCTGTGGAGCTCTCATTTTTCGTTTATCAGATTCTGAATTTCCCCATAATTTTCATCAAGTCATTGTGTGTGAGTGTTCTGTCCCAGATGAATAAATGCAGTACTACACACCCAATCTCTGAAAGCTTCCACTCTTTTTTTTTTTCGATTCACTGTTGCCAACTGTAAGCTAAGCTTTCCCTCCAAATTAGTAACAAGGTATTCCAGATTGGAGAAACCATCTAATCTGTTGACATTAAGTTTTCTGGTAGTCATTTTGCTTTTAGGCCATAACTTTTGTTGAATGTGAACATTTCCCTTGAAGAGACTGAGTCTTGATCACTCCCAGTACTCTGTATCCTACATGGCTTTCATCACTCTCACATCCTGTCTGTCCCTTTTCTTTACAATGTCACAAACAATTAAACGCCAGTGTTTGCTGCGAGGGTGCATCCTCAAAGTTTTATTGTATTTAGGTAAACACAAGACAGTGTTGATGATGAGGTCATGAGATGTGCAAGTCTTCAGGAGTAAGTGATCATTGCTGTTGTTGTCCTAAGGACTTTCTGCCATGCCTGTTATTTCATGCTTACTCTGGCATGAAATTGTAGGGCACATTGATGATGAGGATATCCAGGTCTTCAGACAATATTTTTTGACCTCATCAGGGTTTGTCATGGTGTGGACATGTGTGCTGATGATGGTTGTGTAGCATTTCCCTGCAGGTGGCAATCACAGTGACATGAACCTGTCATTTACTCCCTTCAGTAGGCATGCATGTTTGGTGCTTGCAAAACCTGCTCCAACTTCACACTGCTCCTTTTCACTGCAGCCAATTGAGAAAAAAAAAGATCTATCCAGCTCCATCTTTTTTTTCAAATGTTTTATTAACTTCTGATTTACATCATTCATTTCTGCAAGATTTTGAGTTACAAATTTTCTCCCCGTTTTTCACCTACCCACCACCCCAAAATAGCAGTCCCACAGGATATACCCTCCTCCAATCTGATCTATCCCATATTTTCTGCCATACATCTTTCGACTTTTCCAGTGGATCTCTATGCCCCAGTGCCTGTATACCTTATTTCCCAATTACATGTAAAATAGTATTAATAATAGTATATATATTTGAATATTTGATTTTTAAAATTTTGAATTCCAGATTCATTCCCTTCCTCCCTTGTCACCCACCCTTACAGGGAAGATAAGCAGTTCAGTATAGGTTGTGCATGTGTGGCTAATGCAAAACAATAACATAGTACATGTATTGAAAAGACTGACTATATTTCCCTCCCTCCTATCCCACTTCCCACTTGTTCTCTTCTCTACTTTTATCCCATCCCTTTTCAAAAGAGGGTGCTCCCAACTTCCCTCCCCGCAGCCTGCCCTGCCTTCCATCATCCCCCCTCTCATCCCCTTCCCCCCTACTCTCCTGGAGGGTGAGATCCCCTACTTAGTGTGTATTTCATTCCCTCCTCAAGCCAAATTTAATGGGAATAAGGTTGACCCATTTCCTTTTGCCTTCTTATTCTTCCTCTCCATTGTAACCATTTTCCCTTGCCTCTTCCATATGAGATAGTTTACCCCATTCTGTCTCTCCCTATCTCCTCTCATTATATTCCTCTCTCATCTCTTAATTTCACCTTTTAAGTATCATCCCTTCCTGTTAAATTGGTACTGTGCCCTCTATTTATGTATACCTGTAAACATATATATACACATTCACATATGTATTCATATGCCCATATACCATCATATATAGATACACACACATACATATATTTCTATTCCCTTCAACTACTGAGAAAAGTTTCATAAGTTACAATTATTGTTTTTCCATGTAGGGATGTTAATAGTTCAACTTTGATAAGTTCCTTATGATTTCTTTTCCCTGTTTACCTTCTCATGCTTCTGTTGCTTCTTGTATCTGAATGTAAAATTTTCTATTCAATTCTGGTTTCTTCAACAACAGTGCTTGAAAGTCATGTATTCCACTGAATGACCATATTTTTCCCTGAAACATGATACTCGGTTTTGCTGGGTAGGTGACTCTTGGTTTTAATCCCAACTCCTTTGACCTCTGGAATATCATATTCCAAGCCCTTCAATCCCTCAGTGTAGAAGTTGCCAGATCCTGGGTTATCCTGATTGTGTTTCTACAATATTCAAATTGTTTCTTCCTGGCTTCTTGTAATATTCTGTCCTTAATCTGGGAATTCTGGAACCTGGCTGTTATATTCCTAGGAGTTTTCTTTTGGGTATCTTTTTCAGGAGGTAATTGGTAGATTCTTTCAAACTATATTTTGCCTTCTGGTTCTAAAACATCAGGGCAGTTTTCTTTGAGAACTTCCTGGAGAAGGATTTCTAGGTTCTTACTTTTGTCATGGCTTTCAGGTAGTCCAATAATTTTTAAATTATCTCTCCTGGATCTATTTTCCAGGTCATTGGCTTTTCCCATGAGATATTTCACATTGCCTTCTATTCTTTCATTTGTTTAGATCTGTTTAACACCATCTTGATTCCTCATAAAGTCATTAGCTTCCATTTGCTCGATTCTAATTCTGAAGCAATGATTCTCCTGATTGAGCTTTTGAGATTCTTTTTCTATCTGGCAAATTCAGCTTTTTAAGGCATTCTTCTCCTCCTTGCATTTTTGGGCCTCCTTTGCCATTTGAGTTAGTTTATTTTTTTAAGGTGTTATTCTCCTCAGTCAGGCTGTTGACCCTCATTTGGTAATTTTCTTGCATTGCTCTCATTTCTCTTCCCAATTTTTCCTCCACTTCTCGTATCTGCTTCTTAAGGTCTTTTATGGCCTGTTAACAACTTATATTTTCCTTTGAAGCTTTTGGTGCAGGAGTTCTGACTTCACTGTCTTCCTCCTTTTCCATGCTTTGCTCCTTTTTACCCCCAAAATAGGAATCTAATGTTGGAATCTTTTGTCTGCTTTGTTTTCTTTTGCCTTGTCATGTCACCCTTCAGTTACTTGACCCCTGGGCTTTTTGCCACAGTAGCTCTCTGCGACCAGACAGGGGAGCTTTTGTCCCAAATGCTGGGGTTTTCTCAGCTGCCGGAGGTATTAGCTGGGTGCCCTCTCTGAGGTCTCCACATGCTCTGTCAAGCTGGACACACACCCCAGGACCTCGACCCTAGACTGCAATCCAGATCCAGGAAGGTTAAAGCAAGAGTGATTACCCCTCATACTGGTGCTTGGTCCCCCTACACTCTGCAGGACAGGAGCTGAAGCTGCCATATGGCACTGGTTGGCTTTGCCCACATCTCAGGGGCTTCTTGCCCTGGGGTCAAAAGCCAATCACTCCCACTTACTGGGTCCCAAAGTCCAGACTGCACTGACCTGTCACTTTGTCCTTCACATCTATGTGTTGATAAATCTGGAAACGGACACGGCTATTGCTGATCTGGAGTCCCTTTGGCCGTTGGCTGGTCAGACCTACCCTGGGGCTAAAGCCTTGGTGTGGGGCTGGGCTTGGCTCCCAGAGACCTGCATTGGCTGATTCCTGCTGGCCTGCTTGGCTGTCATCAGTGGGAGGTTAGCTTCTCTGTGTCATTTTGTGGGTTCTGCAACTCCAAAGTTTGTTCATAGTCCCCTTTTTACATGGATTGGGGAAGGTGGAAGCTGGAGCAGCAGGAAGGTCCTGCTTCTACTTTACCATCTTGACTCCATACCAGCTCCATCTTCTTTAGCTGGCCTTCATTTGCCAATCTTTTTTCACTTAGGTCTGATATTTGGATGCAATACTTGCTGCATTCTCTTGCAAGAAGAGCTGTTTGTCTTCCAGTTCTACTAGTGTTCATAAGTATGTACACATTCCATGTGCTGACAGTGAATAGGACAATCTTTGCTGAAGTTTTTGTACAATTTTTTGTTCTTTGAATGCAAGGTGGGACTCCCACCTGTCACACTAAGCCAGCTAATATTGCGTGAAACAAATACTTTTTAGGGTACATTTTCTAGTCCTTTCCTCACAGAAGGAGATGAGCAGTGTAGTACTTTACAAATGCTGCTCAGGTATCCAGGGAGCTGCAAAATACCCTTGCTGCTTCTAGGGAGAAGATCACCCTAAGACCTGGTCTGCCTGTGTGCAGAGTTGTGACTACAACTCCCAGTATATTCATGCCAACTGGTTTGTCTCTTGCTTTTTGCTACAGAACTTTAAGAAAAGTAAAGATGGCAAAATGGTGTGTGAGAGTTCTTTTGACTTGATTGTGGAAAAATTGGGTTTAAATGAGGCAGCATGGCTTGAAGTTGTCAGCCTTATTCTTTCTTTTCTTTTTGGATGGGGGATGGTAGGGAAGTTGGAGTTAAGTGACTTGCCCAATGTCACAATGCTAGTTTTAAGCCTTATTTTTTCTTCCAGAAGCATCAAAGCACAGTGGCAAGGCAAAGTCAAAGCAATTGGTGATGGTTTGGGTTGCAGTGGATGGTGCCAGTGCCTTCAAAGTCTGACCAACCTCTAAGAGCTCCATAGCACCTGCTTCAACCATTTCCATGACCATTGGAACAAATTGTTCTCATCTGCTCATTCACTAGGGGAAGTCTTCATATGCTTGGGGTAGATACCCCTGTTAACTCACCAGTGGGTTTGAGATCCACCAGTTACCCTCAACCTGGGTTAGCCCATGTACCAAAATGTTTTAACAGGGTGTGGCTACTGCACATGCTACAGTTTCTTGTAGCCATAGGTAATAGTTCTGTGAGTGAGGTGGGTACCAAAGGTACCAAGGGTACCAAAGCAACCCTGAAAAGGGCTCCTCAGTCTGCATAACAGGTACTAGTCTTCTCTATACACACCTTACACCTCATAACAATTGTTAGATTAATTTATTTTAAGAGGAAATTGAACTTAGTGAAGAAACCCTTGTCATTCCATATCTTTCTGTATTTAATATAATGCCATTTAAAAAGAAGCATAACGAGGACCTCACCATCTGTAAGGACTCTCTTTATCCTCAGTATTGTCCCAGTGATTCCATGTGACTATAAATCATGGAACACCACAATGTCCAAGGAGGGGGAAGGACTATTTTTATTCAAGGTCAATGGAGAAACACAAGGTGGTAATGAGTTACATAAATAGAAGTAAGGTACTCTTAGTATGTTAGTACTTAGTACTCTTAGTACCTTAGTACTTAGTACTTACCTGTAGAAAGAGCAGAGGGATGGATCTAGTGTTTCATTAGTACTCTTTGAATGCTAAATGAGTTAGAAAAACTTCTCCATTGTATTAGGCAGATCATAAATAGAAGATTTATGGCAGAATGTCAACAAGAATGGCACAGGATGAAATATTACAGAAACATTGTAATATTTACCACATGAAGAGAATGCTTATTATTAATTTTATCGTGGATTTTGTCAGATATAGCCACTCTTCCCAACTACATTAGTGTTATTAACCCTTCCTAGTACATTGGGTACAGAAGGGTGATAGTCTTCAAAAGTGGTAGTGACACTACTATAAATGACGAGGAATTATCACAATAGAAAGATTAGAGAACTCTGTCATATTGATTTTCATCTTATTATTATCCTATTTCTAGTTTAATTTATATGTGTTCTTGGAATAATCTTAATTTGCTGAATTTCCTACCAAATTCATATGTTTCATGTTCTTATATAATTTTCTTTTGTTTCCTAACATAATAATAGCATTCCTTAATTGCTTTCTGTAATACTTTTTTTCCCTAAAAGAACTTCATAAAGTAGTGTTTCCTTTGACTGTTTTGTATTCTTATTTTATTATTTTTTTTAACCAATTGGGGTTAAGTAACTTGCTCAAGGTTACACGGCCAGTTATTATTTTTGTGTGGGTGGCGTGTATCAGAGGCTGGAACTGATTCCAGGTTTCCTGACACTGGGGCCGGCACTCTTCCTGCGCCACCTGGCCGCCCCTAAGCAATTGGGGTTAAGTAAGTTGCTCAAGGTTATACAGCCAGTTATTTTGTGTGGGTGTTAATTATCTGAGCCTGGGACTGAACCCAGGTCTCCCAGCTCTGGGGCCAGCACTCTTACTCACTGCTACCTGGCCTCCCCTGTTTTGTATTCTTATGAAGTAAAAATATTAAATATTGTCTAGCAGAGGACCTTTTTTATTTCCTTGTTTTACAGTGAATTTTTAACCATTCAGATATCTCTAAGAAATTGTGTGAGTCAGTGTCATCTATTTTATATTTCAGAGAGTTTACAGCTTAAATAAGGTCATATTAGAGTTTCTTATTTTAATTATTTTCTTTTTTGCATATATGGTATTCATTTTGATCCTTGATGATCAGTGACATGACTTCATGTACACTGTTGACTCTGAAAGGACTCCTATATCAGTAACTTGTCTTTTCCCATCTATCAAAACATAAGCAAATTTCATATTTAGTGATATTTTGTGCTTGCCATAATCCAGTGATTTCCAATATACTTCTTGAAGAGACTATTCAGAAGTACAGGATTTCTGTATAATTAAAAAACTTTGATCTCTTTCCTTTATTGTATTAAACCACTTATTCCAACATACAAGTTTTGACTTATACACATCTTTACCTTAAAATGGGATTGTCAAGGTAAATGTCGATATCATTTGAAAGTCTTCATAGAATTTCTCTACTTTTTCATCCTGTGTAATAGAGACACATAATCTATGCTTATTTTTACAGGGGTAATTTTGCTTGTGTTTATCATGCTCTGTTAGGTAAGATGATCAAGTGTCCCATGAAGCTATTTTTCTTTATTTTTAGATTTGCAATAAAACAGAATCTATAATTTCATTGTCTGTCATTATTAATCTACTTTTAATGCTAATAGAGATTACAGAGGAAAACTTTTGTTTCATCCTTCAATTTGACTGCAAGATTTTAACGTCTTCTGTTTTCCTTTATAGCAAGAAGGATTTTATTGGAGTTTCTATTTATAAAATATTTCCTATCAAGTGTATAACATTAAAGAATGAAAATATAGATCAGGTAGTCAGCATTAACTTTTCATCTGATTGAATGTCTGAATAATATATTATTTTTGAAAAATAATTAAACTCAGAAGCTCATTTAAAATGATTTCTTATGATTGTTTTATGATTTAATAGACATCAATGCATAAACTGAACTTTTCATTTATGGACTTATTATGTCCTTCCCCTATTTAGAAAGCTCTAATGATTCTCTATTACACATCCAATTTAATTCAAACTCTTCAGTCCTACATTGATAGCCCTCCATAAATCTCATGCATCCTCTTTCTCCTACTTATACTCTAATAAAGGTCAGATCTACAATAGACTGTTTCATGAGATTGCACAGATCATTTTTATTTCTATATTTTTGCTCATGCCAATATCTCCACTTTTCATTTCTTTTCTTCATCCTATCACCTGTTCTTTCCATAATCCTACCCAGACTTGAGAATTTTGTCTTAAATATCACTTTCTTAATCAAATATCCCTCAGGTGGATATGAGCCCTTGCTTAAGCACATTGGAACATAGTTTTATATTACCAACTATGTTTATAATGACTCATCATTTATCCTGATTATGTGTGTATTCATCTTTTCTTATCTTCTCTTCTACATGATTAGTGCCTTCAAGGCAGAAATTTTCTCTTTCTCGTTATTTAAAATTTTTTTTTTCAAAATTCCTTACTGATTCGCCCAGTATAATGTTATTCGTGTCCTATATATGGTTGTCATTGTCTTGTTCAAAACTATAAGGTCTTTTAAAGTGGTTGTTTGAATATTGTTTCTAAATATGTTCTAGGTTATTTATTCCCCCCACATATGTAAAGAGTAGCTGAAATATGTAAGTAACAACAGCATGGGCTGTTGTCTATTTAATTCAAGATCTGAGAAATTTTATATCTTTCTATGATTTTTTGTAGCCCTGACATCTACTCCCAGAGAACATTATGAAAGGATAAAAAGAATAACAGTTTTCACTTGCACTGCTAGTATAAATCCCTAAAGGTCTGCTTTCTGTGGGAGATCATGCTTCATGATTCATAGTCATATAACACCACCAGGAAAATATTAGTGTAAAAAAAGGAGTGTGTGTGTGTGTGTGTCTTTTGAATCATGGAGCAAATGTACTATAATACTTCCCAATTGCTTCTAATCATCATGCCACAAAAATGACCTTGGGTTCTCAAAATGTAAGCTCTGTATAGAAAGTGCTGACCCTAGAGGCAGGAAGACCCGAGTTTAAATCTGGCCTTAGACATTTACTAGCTACCTAAATTTTGTCTCTTAACTGAATACTAAGGTGCTCCCAATATTGTAGTTCCATTGTCATTCATTATGAGCATAGATAGCTATAGAAATATTGGTAAATCTGTTCCATTTAGCATTTATTTCTTGTTTACCATCCAGTTTCATCTACACTGTGACCTAAACTACAAAGCAAATAGGAAAGCCAAAGCAAGGGTTTCAAAAAAGAATAACAATGAAAAAATCTTATCTAAATATAATACTATTGGGCAGCCAGGTGGTGCAGTGAATACAGCACTTGCCCTGGAGTTAGGAGGACCTGAGTTCAAGTCCGACCTCAGACGCTTAACACTTACTGGCTGTATGAACTTGGCCAAATCACTTAATCCCAATTGTCCCTCCTTTCCCCTCCAAAAAGAACAAAAAAAAGTAGTATTTCCCATTTTTTACTATTAATTACAGTTGTTAAAGTGTTGACTTAGCTGATAGTTGACTAAATTTAATATAACTTTCCTTTCTAGATTATAACTTTAGCTTCTAGGAATTTATGTACATATATATCTATATATACATACAGACACACACTTACATGCATGAATATCAGGGAAAGAACTGTATTATTTTTTATCTTTGTCTATCATTTCATAGAACAACAATCAAGAAATCAATTATTTAAAAATTCACAACATAAAATATCTTTCCTATCATTAATTCTTTCCATACCATTGACAAAAAAGATAACCTGGAAATAAAATATTTCAGTAAAGGTAGAAGTAACTTTTAGTCATTTGCAACATTAATATAATTCATTCTAAAAAAATTTATTTGTAGTTATGGCTTATATTGATTTTTAAAGGCCAAATCACTGAATCATAAAATTAGAGCTAGAAGGAAACTTAGAGATTATAGAAATTTCCTCATCTTACAGATGAGGAAACAGAGGCTTAAGTTAAATGATTTGTCCAGAGATAAATACCAAGAGTCTTAAGGTAGAATTTGAACCTAGGTCTCCCTGACTGCAATTCCAGTTTTTGGTGTGCATTGACTTGAAAATTAATTCTTTGAGTTGCTATAGCATTGAGATTAATGTATTTTCTCTTTAACCAACCTGTGTCTACCCAGGTTATTTCACATAGAAATTTTCAAAATTTACTAGTGTACTTCCACAGCATTGGTTTAATTTTAGTGCCTATTTGAGAGAATTTCTGAGAACCAATTAAAATTACAATATACTTGATCTACCTTTTTTTTTAGTTTCCACATTTTTTTAAACTATTTTAACCAAAGTTAAAAAAATGCCACAGATTGTCTGAAGCTATGAGATCATATAGTTCATTATTTGTTTTATTCTGACCACAAAGAAATTATTGCATCAGTGACTCACATTCACTAGATGATGCTATAAAAATAGCCCTTTTGCTCATAGTTTTAGGAGAGATAATTATCATCATTGAAAACATTGGTTCTAGGTCTCTTTATAAAGCACAGTGACTGTAAACTAAAGGTACTTAATCTTCTTGCTGAATGAATGAATATAGCCAAATTTGTAAGCACTTTTTGCTATTATATGAGTTAACAGATGGAAGACATTTAAACTGTTAGGATATACAACCCTATTATTTTATGGATGAAGAAACAGGCTTTTAAAGATAAAATGATTTCCACACTATAACACAAATAGTAAAAGTCACTGCAAGGATAGTCTTTTGAGTGTTAATCTGGTGTTAAACCCAAAATGCTATTTTGTAAGATTTCATCTTTATTCTAAGCTTTATCCGCTCTGAGTCTTAGAGTTCTGGAATCTGAGTTAGATCTCTTAATTGATATATGGTAACCATGTATTTCTTTTTTTAGATCAAAACTAGATTTCCAGGAAGAGTAAGGAAGGGAGATGGGGGAAATCTGGCTCCTGATATGAATCAGTGTCTTGGCTGCTGCTTTATCTATCTTTGACCTATCAAGAAAGAACCCTCCTCAGACTATAAATATGAATACCCAATTTTCCATCTTCCTTCAACCATTTTGGTTATCCATGTAGGTAGCAGCCCATTTGAGAGCTTTTTCTTCAACTCTTATTTGCGCTGATGCTTTGGATCTCCTAAAGGGAAGCTGGTTCCTCAAGTTCAAAGTTCTCTGTGTATCTGCAGTTCTGTGACTATAGTTAACTCACCCCAACAACAAGCATACATTTATTAGTTAGCAGTAAAAGCAATGAGCTCAAAGCAAAGACATTTACTAAGATAGCATAGGGAGAACTTTAGCTCAAAAAATATTCAACCATCACAAAACTTGAAGTGTACCCTCCCACAAATATGCCAAGATCAGTGGGAAGAGTGGTCACAAATCAAGTACGCTGGTAATATGATGCCAATATAACGAGTCCATGCTGCAAAAGCAACTTACACTTTGGGTACTACGAGGACCTGATGTTCTTTCTCTTCTCTTGGAGTTCTCATGCTTATCTCCACTAGGCATACCTTCTCTGTTGTTCTAGTAAAGGCAAAAGAATAATATTCCACAAAATGTGCTCCCTACCTAGAATAAAAGCAAAACTGGTAAGCTTAGCCTTTTAAAGACTACTAGAGCTATGGATACTGCTCTTCTAATTCTATTAATAAGAACTCTATACTTCATAAAGGAATACCAGATTCCCCTTGTTAACATGTGGACACTTGATTTTCTCTCTTATATGCCCTTACTTTCTGTTATTATATTACTTGGACTGAATATTTGTGTGGAGGATCAATTATCTCCCCGATCTAAAAACTTACATAATATACATAATAATGAATTTATTATTTTTTTCAATTCACTTCAATGGTTCCACTGTTGTCTTTTTTTTCATTTAATATACTGTTACATATTGTAATTTTAATCATGATTAAAATTTAATCAAATTAAATTAAATTAAAATTAGGGGTGTTTGAAATAAAATAAATTACAGGTAACTCAAGGGACCACAAAATAACATATTTTGTATTTATAAACGTATTTGGAAGTTAATTCCTTCACTGATAAGTAGCCTTTCTGAAGCATAGGGGTCTAAGGAAAATGGTACCAACATTATGTTTGGCAAAAGAGAGAATCAATATGGCATAATGTAAATACCTATGATTTCAGAGCCAGTAGATCTGGGTTCTGGTTAGAGCTTTGCTGCTAAGCTATTGTGCAAATCTCTCTGACTGAGGAAATTGAACTAGATGATTTTTATCATGTCCAATTCAAGCATTTCTACAGGAAAATTAGATATGTAATATAAATATATATATACATATATATATATATATATACATACATACATATAGTAAAAAAAAAAAGGTAATATCTACAATGATTGTGTGCTTTTAATTGCAAGAAATTAAACATTTTGGGGCGGCCAGGTAGCACAGCGAGTAAGAGCACCGGCTCCAGTGTTGAGAAGACCTGGAGATCGAATCTCAGGCTCAGGCACTTAGCACCCACCCAGAAACACCTGGCCCTGTAACTTTGAGCAAGTTACTTAACACCAATTGCTTAGGGGTGGCCAGGTGGCTCAGCGAGTAAGAGCACTGGCTCCAGTGTCGGGATGACCTGGATGAGGTCCGGGCTCAGATACTCAGCACCACACCCAGAAATAACTGGCTGTGTAACCTTGAGCAAGTTACTTAACCCCGATGGCTTTAAAAAAAAAAAGAAATTAAAAATTTTTCCTGGGCTTACTTGGATTACAAATATAAAATCTCTGTGTAGGGAAAAAAAACTCAAAACAACAACAATAACAACATCAAAACTCACTGCTTGCCTAGAGTAAATAATGTATTAAAAAACCGTAACTGATGTACTCTAGAAAAAAAAAAAGACAAAAGAAAAAAGTAGAAAAATGGAGAGACAGAGAGAGAGACAGACAGACAGACAGACAGAGACAGAGAGAGAGACAGAGAGATGGAATGAGGTCAATTCACTTGTTGATTACATTTGTTTTAAATGATCTTTTGAGGCAATTTAATGTGACAGAAATTTCTAAAGCTTTCTATGTGTGCATATACATCCACTAAAGTTATTGTTATCTTGGAAAATATGCTTTATTAAGACTGTTATTTTACAAATATTACTTTTATTAAACTGATCTATAACAATGGACTCAATTTTTAAACAAGTAACAATGATTCTAATTTGATGCTTTTAAAATAAGAGATAAATTGCAATATATATATGCTCTTAGTCATTCCTCATGGAGGAGCCTGATATTCACATAGTTATGAATTGCCCTAGAATTCTTTATAACAAGTTTTTAATCAGCATTCTATTAAGCATATCATTAATTCTCTGTCAATATCATTATAATAAATGTAGAAATTGAAGTAAACTTTATATTACAATGTGTGTGCTGGGGAATTTAGAGATTTTGCAAAGGCCTCTGCAGATTAATTATGCTTTTAATTAAATTGTTAATCATACTTCCAAAAATTTATTATGTGATTAAATATTTCTCTGTGTAAAGGAACCCCAAAATAAATATTAATATTATTAAATACATGTGAATTATAAGCATGACTCATATTTCTCGATCCTGGTTTTTAATTGGTACCTAATCATTAGGCTCGATGACCATTTATTCTAATTCATCAGTCCATCTCCAAAGTGGATTCCTGTTAATGTTAATAACTTAGATTTGTCTGGAATTCTAAATTTGGAAAATAGATTAGAATGCATTATTCCTTTGGTCCTGCAAAACCTATGTGAGATAAGCAGTGCTATTATTAATGTTCTCATTTTATAGATGAAAAAAATTGAGTTTCAAAGAGGTGTAATGATAATGGGATTTTGAAGATCTTCCCTGCCCCTTAATAGGCTTAAGTGAATCTGAGGTCCTTCCCTGATTTGAAAATATACTCTGCCCCCTAATAGGCTGAATGTGGTCACATGGATCCTGGGGTGGTAGGCTTCTTTTTCAGGAATGCCCACACCCTGTTACTTTGTGATTGGGCAGTGGGTCACCAGGGTTGTGATTTTCTCTGACCCTGGAGAAGGCTATATATACCCTGATGTGAGGTTTTGCTTTGGGGCTCACTCATGGGAAGAGTTGTGTGATTTGGACAGATGAGATTCTGGGCAGCCACTGAGCCCCCTGGCTTTGAAAACCCAGATGTTGGTGCTTCCCTCTCTGTTAACTAGCACTGTATGTTTGTAAGGGTCAGACAGCTAGAAGGCCTGTCTGTTGGTTTGCTGAATTATGTTATTTTCTCCATCTGTGTTGTTTGTCTACTTATAAATTCTGTTTGTATTCTCTGAAGTTCAGGGTGCTGACTTTTTTCTCCTGAATTAGGTAAATTATATTTGTTTGATTAAACGAAGATTGTTAACCCCCCTTTTGAGTTGCTTTCCTTTAGAAAAGCAGATCAAAGAACCTGTACTAACAGCCATCCTGGGTATGCTAGGGTGCATGCTGCTATAAGCCCAGATCTTTTTTTTTTCTTTTTGGAGGGGAGAAGGTAGGGCAATTGGGGTTAAGTGACTTGCCCAAGGTCACACATCTAGTTTTGTGTTAAGTGTCTGAGGCTGTATTTGAAATCAGATCCTCCTGATTCCAGGGCCAGTGCTCTATTCACTGTGCCACCTAACCTCCCTAAATTAACCCCAGATCTTATAAATCTGTATCCATGTTGTAAAAGGAAATACATTTAATAGCATCGTTTCAAAGATCAACAAACATACCCTTATTCAAGATACATACTATGTAAGATCTTAGAATTTATGAAGATAGTTTAGAGATCATCAAGGACCAAGGGACTAATCTTAAACTGGAGTGCTTGAACTAGTTCCTTTGAAAAAAAAATTAATAACTTTTTTAATATAAGTGGTTCCTTTTTAATCATACATATTTTATTTATGTCTACTTATTATATTTTATGAAGCCAATAAACCTTAGAAATGGCACCAAAACCAGATATTGGTAAATTTAAGGAAATTGGTAAAGGTTATACATTTTTTTTTGCTTTTTGGAGGGGGGAGGGCAGGGCAATTGGGGTTAAGTGACTTGCCAAAGGTCACACAGCTAGTTAAGAGTTAAGTGTCTGATGCCGGATTTGAACTCAGTTCCTCCTACCTTCAGGATTGGTGCTCTATTAACAGTGCCACGTAGCTGTCCCTAGGTTATACGTAAAAACAAAAACAAAAACAACAACAAAAAAATAGATTTGATCCTAAGACTTCTAACTCCCAAACCAATACGCTCTTTATTATACCATATTCCATAGTTATTTAATGAACTTTATGATATTAGCATCATTGTCTAATAGGCATATCATTTGTTTCATATCTGGAATTTTTATTTACTTCACAAATACAGTTTTGCTTTCTTTATGACCTTCATATTCATATATCTTACTGTGAAGATGAATTGTAGAAAGTGCTTTGAGCTCATCAAACAATCCATCAATTATTCAACAAGCATGTATTAAAGTTCTTTGTGCCAGGCACTGTGAAATCCATTACAGAGAAAAAAATAATCTTCACTCACTAATTTTTAAGACAAATGCATATAGAAATACATACAGTGTAAATGTAAAGCGAATAAATACAAATACAGTGCTTAAAATGCACGAAGACTTTTGGGAAGTCTTGCATATACAAAACCATTAAATGATAATTTGGAACCACAATAACAGGTGGTCATGCAGATCTAGAAAGATTTCATTGAGACTGTGTGTTGCATCTTAAAAGAAAGGGACATTATCAGCCTGAGGTAAAAAGGGAGTAAACACCAGGTAAGACGACCAGTGCAATGGTACAGGAATGGAGGTTGGAGTACCATGTGTGAGGAAGGTAGAGAAGGGGAGTTTGGCTAGATTGTCAAGTGAATGTCCTACAAAACTGGAAAAATAAGTTGAAACCATGATGTACTGGGTTTTAGAAACTACAGAGGGAAGTTTGTTTTTTATCCTAGAGCAAGGATTCTTAAACATTTTTGTGTCATGGACCCCTCTAATAATCATGTGAAGTCAATGGACTCCTCAGAATATTATTCAAAATACATAAAATAAAATACATAGGAATATAAATAAAACCAAGTATATTGAAATGTAAACATAAAAATAGAAACTAAAACATTTTCACCAATTTTAGAAAAAGAACTTCTTTCCTAGCTAGGTGGATTGGTCGATAGAGTGTTGGATCTGAAATCAGCAAGACCTGAATTCAAATCTACTCTCTTACTAGCTGTGTGATGCTGGGCAAGTCACTCTCTCTGCCTCAATTTCCTCAGTTGTTAAATAAAGATAATAGCACCTACTTCCTCAGGTTGTTGTGAGGATCAACTGAGAATAATTATAAAGAGAAAAATTCAGTGAACTGCCTCACAATTTACTGAGTTTCTTCTCACTTGATATGCAGGCATATTAGCTAGCTGACATATCGTAATTATCATAATGATTGTAGATTAACAGCTGAAAGGGAACTCAAAAGCTATTTATACTAATGCCTTTATATTCCTGAAGGATAAACCAATTCCCAGATAAGAGAAGTGACTTCCCCAGAGAATGAAATAAGCATTTATTATATTTCTACTCTGTGGCAAAACTATGTGGTAGGTGTTCTACAAATATCTTATTTGATCCTCACAAGAGTGATGGGAAGTGGATACTATTATTATCCCCATTTTATAGTTGAAAAAACTGAGACAGACAGGACTTAAATGACTTGCTCAGTGTCAAATTGGTACTGACACTCATGGAATTTGAACCTAGGTCTCTGACTATACAGCTAGTTTTCTTTCCACTATCATTATCTTCTTAGTAATTTTATAGACAGAATTAAAGATTTGGTTAGAGTTTGGACTAGATAAGCACTATTCCTCTTCTTCTTCTAAAGATTAAATAAATCTATAATTATAATGTCCCTGGGAAATATACTCATTTTGTGAGTTGTCTGATGGAAAGAAGGAGAATTTTCAGTTACACTGGCAGTTTTGTTCCAAGATATAGAGTGGGGTTTCTAACAAAATGTTGTTGAATACATTTTTGTGTTTTTCACAGTATGTACACTTGTTAGGAAGATAGCATACACAGAAGAAAATGAAATACAAGCAAGAATATGAACATAAAATAAATAAATGCAAAATGAATGAAGAAAATCATTTACTAAGCACTTACTAAGTGACAGGCACTGTTCTGAGTGCACAAATAGAATCATAAAAGTTAAGGGGAAGGAGAGAGTCCTATCCACACGCACACATACACAAACAGTAGATCTAAAAATATTTAGAGGTAGCATCCTCCTGAATTTTGCAACTCCATCTCAGTATACCGACTGGAAAACATACATATCATTATCAGTACAATGGAGAGCTGGGAAAACAACCAAACAATGAAACAAAACAAAAAATCAATTACCACCACTACTGTAAATATGTGTTAGTACTATGAAACTAAAATTCATTTATATGGATCTGCAGCAATGCAAGGAACAAGAAATCCAATCAATAATGATTAGGCATGTGGTAGTC
>NW_027187332.1:3384325-3482608 GCF_028583685.1 Petaurus breviceps papuanus
TGTGGCTAATACAAAACAATAATATAGTAGATATATTGTAAAAGACTGACTATATTTCCCTCCCTCCTATCCCACCTCCCACTTGTTCTATTCTCTACTTTGATCCTGTCCCTTTTCAAAAGTTAGTGCTTCCAACTTCCCTCCCCCCCAGCCTGCCCTGCCTTCCATCATCCCCCCTCTCATCCCCTTCCCCCCTACTCTCCTGGAGGGTGACATGCCCTATTTAGTGTGTATTTCATTCCCTCCTCAAGCCAAATTCAATGTGAATAAGGTTGACCCATTCCCTTTTGCCTTCCTATTCTTCCGCTCCATTGTAACCCTTTTCCCTTGCCTCTTCTATATGAGATAGTTTATCCCATTCTGTCTCTCCCCATCTCCTTTCATTATATTCCTCTATCACCTCTTAATTTCACCTTTTAAGTGTCATCCCTTCCTGTTAAATTGGTCCTGTACCCTCTATCTATGTATACCTGTAAACATATATACACACATTCACATATGTTTTCATATGTCCATATACCCTCATATAAAGACATATATATATGTATATATATACATACATATACACACACATACACACATTTCTATTCCCTTCAATTACTGAGAAAAGTTTCATAAGTTACAATTATTGTTTTTTCATGTAGGAATGTTAATAGTTTAAATTTGATACGTTCCTTATGATTTCTTTTCCCTGTTTACCTTCTCATGCTTCTATTGCTTCTTGTATCTGAATGTAAAATTTTCTATTCAACTCTGTTTTTTTTTTTTTTTCAGCAAGAATGCTTGAAAGTCCTCTATTCCACTGAATGACCATATTTTCCGTGAAACATGATACTCAGTTTTTCTGGGTAGGTGACTCTTGGTTTTAATCACAGCTCCTTTGACCCCTGGAATATCATATTCCAAGCCCTTCAATCCCTCATTGTAGAGGCTGCCAGATCCTGGGTTATCCTGATTGTGTTTCCACAATATTCAAATTGTTTCTTCCTGGCTCCTTGTAATATTCTCTCCTTAATCTGGGAATTCAGGAACCTGGCTATAACATTCCTAGGAGTTTTCTTTTTGGGATCTTTTTCAGGAGGTGATTGGTGGATTTTTTCAACCTCTATTTTGCCCTCTGGTTTTAAAACATCAGGGCACTTAGTTTTCTTTGAGAACATCCTGGAGAATGATTTTTAGGTTCTTACTTTGATCATGGCTTTCAGGTAGTCCAATAATTTTTAAATTTTCTCTTCTGAATCTATTTTTCAGGTCAGTGGCTTTTCCCATAATGTATTTCACATTGCCTTCTGTTCTTTCATTTGTTTGGATCTTTTTAATGACATCTTGATTTCTCATAGTCATTAGCTTCTATTTGCTCCAACCTAATTCTGAAACAATAATTGTCCTCATTGAGCTTCTGAGATTTTTTTTTTCCATCTGGCAAATTCAGCTTTTTAAGGCATTCTTCTCCCCATTGCCTTTTGAGCTTCTTTTGCCATTTGAGTTAGTCTATTTTTTAAGGTGTGATTTTCCTCACTCAGGCTATTGACTCTTATTTCGTATTTTTCTTGCATTGTTCTTATTTCTCTTCCCAATTTTTCCTCCACTTATCTTATCTGCTTCTTAAGGTCCTCTATGGCTTGTAACCAACTCGTATTTTGCTTTGAAGCTTTTGGTGCAGGAATTCTGACTTCACTGTCTTCCTACTGTTCCATGCTTTCCTCCTTTTGTCCCCAAAAGAGGAGTCTAATGTTGGAATCTTCTGTCTGCTTTGTTTCTTTTGCCTGGTCATGTCACCCCTCAGTCACTTGACCCCTGGGATTTTTGCCACAGAAGGACTCTGCCACCAGAAAGGGGAGCTTTCGTCCCATATGCTGGGGTTTTCTCAGTTGCCAGAGGTATTAGTTCGGTGCCCTCTCTGAGGTCTCCACAAGTTCTGGCAGGCTACACATAACCCAGGACCTCCACCCTAGACTGCAATTCAAATCCAGGAAGGTGAAAGCAAGAGCAATTACCCCTCAGACTGATGCTTGGTACCTCTACACTCTGCAGGGTAGGACCTGAAGCTGCCATGTGGTGCTGGCTGGCTTTGCTGGCCTCTCAGGGGCTTCTTCCCCTGGGGTAAAAGCCAAGCACTCCCACTTACTGGGTCCCAAAGTCCAGACTGCACTGACCTCTCACTTTGTCCTTTGCATCTATGGGTCGATAAATCTGGAAACGGCCACAGCTGCTGCTGATTTGGAGTCCTTCTGACCAGGGGCTGGTCAGGTTCACCCTGGGGCTAAAGCCTTGGTGTGGAGCTGGGCTTGGCTCCCAGAGAGCTGCATTGGCTGATTCCTGCTAGCCTGCTGGGTTGTCCTCAGCAGGAGCTTAGCTTCTCTGTGTCATTTTGTGGGTTCTGCAGTTCCAAAGTTTGTTTAGAGTCCCCTTTCACATGGATTGGGGAAGGTGGAAGCTGGAGCAGCAGGGAGGTCCTGCTTCTACTCCGCCAATTTGACTGTGCTCCCATCTGGTGTAAATTTTATTGAATGAATTTGTTACAATGGGTCCTTAACTGAACTTTCTTAGATTTTAGATAATCTCAGGCTGGACTGAGTTTAAGACAAATAACATTAGATTTAAATTTGTCAGTCTATTTTTCAAAGGTGTCTTGATAACCAAATCATCTAAACTGCGAGACTAATTTGATTGCTTAGGTTGAAATTAATTTTTAAAACAGCCTCAAACAAAAATAAATAATAAAGTTTTAACTCTATTAAAAGTTAATCAAATGGGGTGGTCAGGTAGCAGAGCGAGTAAGAGCATCGGCTACAGTGTTGGGATGACCTGGGGATCAAATCCTGGGCTCAGACACTTAGCACCCACCCAGAAACACCTGGACCTGTAACCTTGGGCAAGTTACTTAACCCCAATTACTTAGGGGTGGCCAGGTGGCTCAACGAGTAAGATCACCAGCTCCAGTGTCAGGATGACCTGGGGATCAAATCTGGGCTTAGATACTCAGCACCACACCCAGAAATAACTGGTCGTGTAACCTCGAACAAGTTACTTAACCCCAATTGCTTAAAAAAAGTTAATCAAATGGTTTCAAAGAGATTAGGCCCAAGACAGAGTCTTCTTCAATCTAATGTTTTCTAATAATTTAAGTTTTACCTTGAGAACAGAAATATTCTGTTTGCCACTTGACTGGAGCTCTTTGCATTCACCCCAGCAAAACTATGAAGTAATATGCTTCTTTTGCCTACATCCCATCTATGTAGGAAGTATTCTGATTTCTACAAGGATCCCTTCCTTCCTTTCTTCTCTTTCTCCAAGTTTCCTTCAGCAGTTTGATGTCTCTTTGCTAATTGATGGTTGCCATGGAAGTTCCCCCTATGCTTATTACGTCAAGACAGTGCCTTATATTCTAAACCTATCTATTTATTCTCCCTTTATCCAAAACTGTTATCAGTTACCTGCCACCTCACAAAGGATCTAATTGGCACCGAAGTTTTTTTTAATAGCTAGAAATGTTTAATTGTCACCCTTCCTATGCTAACGACATTTTAATAGGGAACAAAGTCTTAACCAAAAGACATAAAACTACAACAGTCAAATTTCAGGCATAATCAGGGGAGTGGGAAAGATATTTTTAGTGGTTGAGCTTTCTACTGCCATTTAAATCATACTGTACTGTATGATACATCTGTACTATAATACCTACTCATATGTTTAAATAATTTGGAAATTAAGCCTTTAAAATCAGTTCCATATATTGAAAAATGTTGAAAGATGTTCCCTCTTACATAATTTTGCTACTTGTTTGACCTTA
This sequence comes from Petaurus breviceps papuanus, assembly GCF_028583685.1. Classification (NCBI taxonomy): domain Eukaryota; kingdom Metazoa; phylum Chordata; class Mammalia; order Diprotodontia; family Petauridae; genus Petaurus; species Petaurus breviceps. The sequence continues at coordinate 3,388,119 of NW_027187332.1, forward strand.
TGTAAGTCACCTAATTTCTTTGACCTCTGTTTCTCATCTATAAAGTGAGAGTAGTTAGACTACATGAATTCTAAGGTCTTTTCCATCTTTAATCTATAATTGTACAATCTAATGTGTATTATATTGAATTGACCCAAACGGTATAGTAAAAATATTTGAATGTTCTAAAAAGACTCAAGGAATATCAAGAATATTTTCTTACCCATGGAAATATTTTGGTAGAAGTAATGCAGATGAGGTCACAAATGACCTGTTTTTCTAAATTCATTCCTTCATTCGTTTACTCACTTATTTATCTGAAAATCTGTCTTTACTATTTATTCATTTAAATCAAAGCATTTGTGTTCAGAGAAAGGAAGATGTTAGTGAATTACCTTTTTGCTGAGTCTGTGCCATTCCAATGGTTTTGGCACTTTAGCAAACAAAATATTTCTATTTAATCTTTTGGGAAAATCAGTCACTCCTTATTTTCATTACTAATTGAAGTTATCCTCTGCTCCATGAAGACCTACATAATAAAGCTCATCGTCATGATGATGTTATGGCATCATTGCCAGATTTGCTACAGATGTGTGCTTTGTATGTAGTGAATTATAAATATGCACAGAGTCCAGTGATGTTCTTAAGAGTAAATTGCTTCTTCCTCTAACCAGTTTAGAACTGGCCCTTATATAATATAAATTCCAAAGTCAGAATTAATAGTCCTTTCCTCCTAACTTTTATACCTTTCTTACTTTTATATTCAAATTCCACCTTGTATTAGAGCTACCTCTGCATATGTCATCTTGTCATTAGATTGGAATTGCTTTGAGAAGAGGTATTATCACATGGTTTCCTCTCGGGGAAAATTCCATCTGACCTCATTTCTTTTCTACTCAAATATCTATAGCACTACAGTATAGTTTTTTTTTTTTTTTATTGATGAATCATTGTTCTTTGTGTTGTTTTGACTCCTTTTATTGTATCCTTTTTTCTAGTCTCTTTTAAGTGTGGATTAAAGGTATTAAGAATTTCTCATATACTTTTTATTTTCTCAATTGAATTACACATATTTCTTTTTTTGTTTCTTTTAATGTGATAATATGACACTCAAATTTTCTATTGTCAATACCACCTATGCATCAATGTAATCTAAGGTTTTGCTGATCTTCAATAGCTTTCTCAAGTTGTTTCTGTCATTTTGGTACTGGACACTTGACTTAGAAGTATTCCCATAGTTTCACCTTTTCTCCATGATCCTTACTGTGACAATTCCTTATTGCCTTATGTACAAGTCCCATGTTGTTTTTGCACTCACTATTGTGGTGATGGTGGTGATCGTGTTTGCTCTTATTATCGTGGTGACATTGCATGTTAGCACTCTAAGATGTCTAAGTCCTCTGACACTGCTATGCCAGAGTGAGTAGGAAATCTGAAGTTGTGTTGTACTCTTGATCTTCAGACTCTCCCTCATCTCTTGGGAAAGTTTTATCTTTCTCCACTAGGAGACACTTGGAAGGAATGTACTGAATGGTCTTGTTCTCATGATTGTGAAAGGCATTGTGCAGGGTTACATATATATATATATATGTATATATATATATATATATGTATGTATGTATGTATGTATGTATTTCTTGTCATAAGAGAAAATCATGGTACTTTCTTAACTTATTTTTTTAAAGGGGGAGGGATAACAGAATCATTCCTCAAGCTATTAAATTACTCACTGAAGAAAAGCTTGGCAAAGGGCAGCACGAGTATAGCCTGATTTAAAAAGCAAGCAAAAATTAATAACATTCTGATTTCATATTTTAATTTAAAATATAAGCAAACAAAAATTCCTTAATATCATATAATCAGTCTATGAATTCATTACTCTTGGATAATAATTTAAAGAAAAGATACTGAATTTATGTTTATGTAAACAATCAAATAATTAATTGGCTTCCAATTTAAAATTTTATTGTAAATACCTTCAGTTCCTAAAGAATTTTGGCTAGTGGTGGATAAATCACCAGTTATGGAAATACATGGTCTTACTCTGATCACACTCAACCGTTATCTGAATTGGAGTAGCTCCACTAAAGTCATGAATATATTTTCTATTAGTGATGAGTGGTAAAATCACTCTCTATAAGTAGTTATTTAGACAGAGGAATTCATTAAATGAAATGATGCCTTAATGACCAGAAAGATTCCATAATACTCATTTAGATATCCAGTTTACTATCAAAGATTAACTTAGATATAGGACTAAATCTCCATTAGGTTTGGGTCTTTTGGGGACAGATCTAAGATGGTGGAATAGAGAAAGCACTCAGCTGAGTGCTCCCAACATTCCCCTCCAAACACATTTAAAATAACTCCTCAAATTGAATTCCCCAGTGTTAGTCATCAAAAGGTCAGAGTGAGACATTCTTCCATCGCAAGATAACTTAGGAGGTTGGAAAGAAATCTGTGACATGGAAGTGGAGACTTGCCCAGAGACTACATGAATGAAACAACAGTAATGGGACTAGGTGGTGGTGAAAGAAGTAGCAGCTGCTTCAGGAGATCTCAAACCAGAGAAGCTAAGAGGACCTGGCACCTGGCCAGAAAGAGATTACAGGGAACTCCTGTGCTAGCAGTGGATGCAGGACCAGATGCTCTTTGGCAACTCCTTTTCTTATACTCATTCATAGGTCATAGTTCAAGAAAAATAGGCACACTTTCAGTTATGAGCACTATCTTTAGTCAAAAGGGCTCAAGGACCTTGAAGAACAATATGACTGCAGGGGTTCTGTGGAGCAGTATTAACTCCAGTTCCAAGGGATCAGGTATCAGGGGCCCTGAGGAATAGTATCAATTCCAATTCCAAGGAATCATGGGTTCTCATGGGTAAGGACTGGAGTGCAGACCAGGAGACCAGTAACCACACCTCTTTCCAGAGCATACTACCTTGGAAGCACCCAAAACTCCCAAACCCCTAGAACTAGCTGTGTGAAAAAGCCTGAAGTATGAAACAGTAACCCTATCCCTTGGTACTCTGCCAACAGAGCCAAACATAAATGTAAGAGTTTAAAAACAAGAAAAAGTTGGGAAAATGAGGAAGCAACAACAGCAAAAAACAAAACAAAACAAAAACAAAAACAATCCCATGATAATAAAAACTTTCAATAGTTATAGGGAAAATCAAGATATGAACTCAAAGAAGTCAATGAAGTCCAAACAGCTAGTGGGAAGCCAGAAAGAAAAAAATGTGATTTTGGACACAAGCCCAACAAAAATTTCTGGAGGAACTAAAAAGTGATTTTCACAATCAGAGTAGTAAAGAAACAAATAAGGGAAAAAATAAGAGCAAAGAAAGAAAATTACAAAAAGACAATTAATAGTTTGGTAAAAGAGGCATAAATACTACTGAAGAAAATAATACCTTGAAAACATAATTGGTCAAATGGAAAAAGAGGTGCAAAATGTCACTAATCAATATAACTCCTTAAAAAGTAGAATTAGGCAAAATGAAAATAAATGAGATGCAAAAGCTCACCAAAGATAATAATTCCTTAAAAATTAGAATTGGGCAAGTTGAAACTATTCATGTCCAGAGAAAGAAATGGTGAATTCTGAACGCAGATTGAAATATAACTTTTTTTGCTTTCTTTATTTTTCTTGTTTTATTTTTTTTGGCTGTTTTCTTTCACATGTATAATTAACATCAAATGAGTTCCCCTTCTCAAGGAGGGGAAAGTGGCAGGAGAAAGAAAATTTGTAACTCAATTTTTCTAATGAATGTTAACATTTTTTATGTTATTATAAATTACATCACAATCTAAATAAAAATATATTAAAAAAAAACCTCCATCAGTCTTACTATTTAAAATATGCTTCTATGTCAGAGGATTTCTAATACCTTGCTAAAAAAAAAGGCACCTTTACAATCCTAAGTCTTCATTCATTGGACTCTAGTGACTAAAGTTAAAAAAAAAGTCAAATCAACAAATATTTTTAAGTGCATAATAATTTCTTTTCATTCATTTTCTTTTATAAAGAGAAATTAATTAGAATATTGTGGTTGGGGTTCCCTAACCACATAGGTGTATGTACCACAAGGTTTATGCCCCTGTACTGAAGCTCAGCTTCTGGCATGATGACCTCATCCCTCACACGCCTCAAGGTCACAAACTCCATTTCATCCTAGGAGGTGCCCATCGCACTTCTTCTCCTTTTCTCTTTAGGCGGCTACTCCCTTCTCTAATCTTGTCCTTGTCCCAGAGATTAGAGTCCATTTTCTGTCCAGAGGGTTTTTCACCACCTGCCTATTGCTTCTTCTAGTAGGGCAGAATCCCCTGCTAGACTTCTACTTATTCAGTTCCTTTTAGAAGGAACTTAAGATACATACATATATAGACATACATATACACACAACACACATATACACACATGTGTTTGCATATATGTATATACATGTGCGTATATATGTTTGCATGTATTCGTGCAACACTTCAGAAAGAATGGAACCAACATTTTCATGAAGATTAAGAGAATATTTTCTTGATATGGTATTTTGAACATATAAGATATTGAAGAGCCTGAAAGCTGAGGCTCAATAAATATACAAGACTCTAGTTTCACATATCACTAATCATGAAGTCTTCCAATTCTGCTACACAGATAACAGAAACAAATACCATTAATTTTAAATATACACTGCTCCATTAATAATACACATTTCATATATAAATCAACACTTTACTTTCTTGTTTGTCTCTCCCCTTTCCAACATTCCACTTATTTCAAACAGAAGAAGAAAAGGTATGTCAGGTCCTGGGAAAGGTTTGATGGATGAAGTGCCAAGGAGAAATAGTTAGGAAATCTGTGTTCATAAATGATCTGAAGAAAGATTTTTGCAGAACGTGTGTGCTGACATTTCCTTTACACACATAAACAAATGGAGTTTCTGAAATAATTTGTCTCTTCTAACCATTCTAAGAAGAACGAAGCACTACAGAATAGAGCCTGGATAACAGGTGACAACCTAATCCCATCAGTAGGTGACATTCTAATTTGTACATAATCTATTTTCATAATACATTTGCTTTGTGGCAGATGTTTTGCTTGCATATAGAAGTGAGGTTTACTCACATCGTTAAGCCATTGGATGCTGAACATAAAAGCAAAATAGTAAAATCAGTTTTTAAAGCACCAATCACTTTCAAACTCAGGGCTTTCAATTTCTAAGACTGATGCTGAACTTCATTCATATATTTATGCACAGAAGCTCTAAAGCATTTTATTTTCCAAAAGTGCTTATCAACTAGGAGGCAGTGTGGTATGGATAATAGGATACTGCATATAATCTCAAGGATACTTGTGTTCAAATCCTAATTCTGTCACTTAATAGTTCTGCCAGGGGAAAACCTATTAATTTCCCTGAGCCTTGGAGTACTCTCCAAAACTCCAATCATGGTAGATGGAGTTCTTAGTGGCAAATCCCACTTCCTTGGCATATTGACTCTGATTAGTCATGTGAGAGTGAATTTGAGATTATGCTGCTTTAATATGGTAAATGCAACCAAAAAGAATATATATGGTAAAAACTACATACTCACAATTCCTACCACAAGGTGAATTTTCGTTTTTAATTTAGTTTCTTTACCAATAAAGTATGTATTACTAAAGATTCTTATTATTATGTCTGAATATTCAGGGAGGTCCTCAGAACTTCTGCAAGTTAAGCTGGCAATAAATTAGAATGTATCCCTAATGATGTTTAATTGCAATCCATAAGGAATATGATGCCTTGAGTATAACAGCATCTTATGGGCATAAAAACAACAACAACAAAAGCTGTGAGGTGCACCAGGAGAATCTTCATGAAAAATAAATGACTTCCACTTTAGCTGATAAATAGCTAACACATGAAAAGGAAGAAAAATCAACTGGCCAGGTTGCAAAGGGCAGGTTTCCATAGTGCTTTTTCACTCTTGACAGAGATGGCTGGCAGTGATTTGTAGGATTCATGATTGGACTTCCACTATTTTTCCATCTAAAAGTGATTAAGATGGTGCTATTTAAAGATAAGTGTTCACACAACTGTCAGAAGTCCTGAATTGTGGGACAGAAAACATAAGCACACAGGCTTAAATTCTATCTTGTTCATGATGGCTTAGTCACAAAAGTGAAAGATGGCAGAAACCCAGGAGCACTGAGAAATGCAAGACTTATCAAATTCAACATTGTACTTGTCAGGTTAGATAGCAAGTTACGGGACTTGTTAGAGGATGGTGATCTGTTACTAGTCAAAAGAATGACTGGTATAATGCAAAATTACTTCAATCATCAAAATTTACTCTTTCACAGCATTTTGTTCACTTTGCCCAACATGGCGTTCTCTAAATCAGAGGTGTCAAGGAGGACAATAAATCTGGATAGAATAGCAGTAAATAATTCCTGTAAATTAGTTCAGGTAAACTTACATATCTAATGATCTAATGCTGAACCTTTTAAGCCATTTTAGGCAAATGGCAGATGATGCTTCACATCAGGGATCTTTCATTTGTTGTTGTTCATTTTAGCCATTAGGAAATTATCTTGTTGATGAAAGGGGAAAGAAGACACCAACCATTTTAAACTATGGAATGGTCATACTTACTGGAAAACTCTGTTCAGATATAACTAATGAATCGAGGTGAGGGGAAGAAGGACCCCATTGGCTGTTGTATGAGATTTGTTGTTAGTAGATGTAATGGTAATAGGAATTTGAAGATCTACCCTGCCCCTTAATAAATGTAGGTGAATTTGAGGACCTTTCCTGATTTGAAAATGTACTCTGCCCCCTAATATGCTGTAGGTGCTCACATAGAGCCTGTGGTGGGAGGCTTGTTTTTCAGGAAGGCACAACTTTTGTTACTTTGTAGTCAAGTGAATCAGGAGGCTTGTGATGTTCTTTGACCCTGGTTAGAAGCCTATGCATACCTCTGAGGTGAGGTTTTGCTTTGGGGCTCACTTTGGGAAAAGTTGTGTGATTTAACCAGATGAGACTCTGGGCAGCCATTGAGCCTCCCTGGCTTTGAAATCCCAGATGTTGTTGCTTTTCCCTCTGGTGACTAACTAGGTATGGATACAATGGTCATACAGCAAGAAGCCCTGTCTGCTGAGTTATGTTATTTTCTCTGTATTTTTGTCTGTTTGTAACTTTTGTTTGTATTTTCTAAAGTTCAGGGTGCTGACTTTTTCCCCTGAACTAGGTAAATGATATATGTTTGTTTGATTAAAGTAAGATTTTTAACCCTTTTTGAGTTGCTTTCCTTTACAAAAGCATATCAAATAACGTGTGTTAGTAGCCATCCTGGGTATGCTACGGTGCTTGTTGATACAGTAGATTACACAATTATAGTATTTCAGACATGGTAGGAGTCTTAGAGGGAATCTAATCTATACCTGAAAAACAATCCTTGTTATGATATCTCTGGCAAGAAGTTATCCTGCCTGTCACGTCTACTATAAGGATCCCACTGTATCCCATAGCAGACCAACTTTTGAATGGTTCTAATTCCTAGTTAATTTTTTTTTCCATTTGTGGTAAGCTAAAATCTGGTTGTAACTTCCAATCACTAATATGCATTTAGTTTTGATTTAATGAATATTTTGTTTTTCAAAAGAAAAAGAAACCAATAGCTATTCTGGACATTATTCTGACTAGCAGGGGAAAAGTGGTTAAGTGGAAAGTTTAAAAAAATTAGGAGGGAAAGGGGGATTTTATAAGTGGCCACTCCATCTTGGAATTTACAACAGGGGAAAGGAAAACTGGACATAGTCTTACCATTTTCCTAAGTTAGAGGTAGATTTTTAAAGATAAAGAGGATATAATGCCTTAAATTTTTACAAGGGAATTTAGCAAGAGTGGGATGGGCAATTACCTAGAGTGAAAATTTAAATACATTATTCTGAGGAGGAAGTTCTGAATTTTGGGACAGAAAACAAAAGCACACAGGCTGAAATTCTATCTTGTTCATAATGGCTTAGTCACAAAAGTGAAAGATGGTAGAAGCCCAGAAACACTGAGAAATGCAAGACATCAAACTTAGTGTTGTACTTGTCAGGTTAGACAGCAAGTTACAGGACTTTTTAGATGATGGTGATCTGTTACTAGTCAAAAGAATGAATATCTAAAGAGAAACTGATATGAATGAAGAAGGAAGTCATTGATCAAGTATTTTTTTTAATTATACCTAGTGAATAGGGGGAAAAAGATGTAACTAAAGATGAATACAAAAGAATAGCAATTGTTCAAGAATAGGCAATCTATTTCAAATGAATTTCAAAATGAGTTGAGGCTGAAAATGAACGCTAAAAGATAACAAATGGCATTTAAAAAAAAAGCTATGCAGAGAGTTAAAGATCAGACAAGAGAGTGCACAATGATACCAGGCAGTTGTGAGCAGGCAAAAATACTCTTTTTTTTCTTCTGTTTTCTCTGCTAAGGAGAATGATTTTTGGACTATAGAGGAGAGAAATAAAATGGATAATGGATTGTTGAGACCTAGGATAAGTTAGGAGATGGTAAGTTAACTTCAATAAGTTGGAGTAACCAAACTCAGAAAAAAAATTCTCCACATTGAAAGAAGTGACAAATGACAGAGATGCTTGTGTAATTGTCAATGATCTTTGATAGATCATAGAAAACAGGATATGAAACATAACTGCATAAGGAAAATTGTCCCAATTTTCAAAAATATGGACTCAGCTTTTGTTTGCCACTTACTAGTTGTATGTCTTTAGCAAGAAGCTTTATTTGCCTCAGCTGTTCTATCTAAAAAAATAGAAATAAACAATAGCTTGTCCTTTCCCAATCTGACCACTCTAAATTGAATTGATTATTTCAATATTGGCATTTGGCCTGTGGCAACTAAAAGAGGGAAGCAGTCTCTGATAGCCAGTATGTAGCATAAACAAACAACATTAAAGTTACAACTTTGACTTGCACCTGCAAATAGATAACAAGTAGGCTACTGAGAACACAGGTGTTAGTTATATGTTCTATTCAGGGGAGACTCCTAATCAAAATAGACTGTTGCATGCTCTACTTCCTGAAGGTTTTTTATTAAGTCTCCAGTAGATTGCAAAGGTACTGTTGTCAGATTGGGCCATAAAGAGTAGTTCCCTAAAGTCAAGGACATATGTAGTAAGTACCACTTTTATTCAGCATGTTTGTTCCAAGAAAGAATTTTTTTAATTGGTTGGGCTGATTTAGGGTTGTACAATAGGTGGAAGTGTTTCCAAACTTAGGATAACTTGGGTAAAGAAGAATACTATTTGGTAATGTTTACTTTGTGGTTATAAACTAAAGGGATCTCTTTGTGAAGGAACTACTTTCCTAATAACAAGATTAGTTGTTTTAATACTCTTTGCTTCCATGGAAAACTTACTGATTTAAGGAGCAGGAGATCTGAGTTCCAGTTATTCACCTAAATAATTGGGGAACTTGGAAAGTACAATCTCCTGTTGCTATGCTTTTGGTTTGCTACATGTAAGCTGAGGGCAATTTCCTTTACAGCTTCTCCTCCCTAAATCACAAGGATAGTATAAAAGGGGAGCTAATAATATACAGGGTGTGGCAAGTAGTAACATGGGTCAACTTTCTAAGAAGTTAACAATTAGCCCAAAGAGCTGAGGGACCTAAACCCTAAATTATGGGAATTTCAAGATTGGGTTCAAGTGGAAAGCAGGTTCCTAAATAATTACCCCTTGGCTTATTTCTCAACACACCAGTTTCTCTGGCAACATCAGAATTTGTTTTCTTTCAAAGTGTTTATAGAAAAAAAAAAATCCCTCAACCTCTTAGCCCTTATGTGAAAGCACCCAGATTAATTAAAGATAAATACATACATACGTACATACATATATCTATATCTATATTTATATGTGTGTGTGTCTGCCTGTTATGGTGAATCTTATTTATGCCTACAGAAATTGTCAAACATGAAACTCTTATCCTGATCAATAAACATTAAAGGAATTATTCATATTTTTTCATGTCTTTCTTCTGCTCCCTTCATCTTCATCAAACACACCTAGGAAGTATACATTCCTCTATCATTATAGGATTGCCCTATGGTTAAGAACCCTATGATTGACATTGTCAAAGAAGTGAAATGCCATTGGGATTGCTAAAGAGATAACCTTTTTCTCTAGAATCTGCAAAATTCACATTATCTACAATGTTAATTTGCCCCATAATGATCCATTTTATACCTTTCAATCTCTCCCTATTTTCTGATTACTACTTTGTATCTTGGAATGTATGAGTGGTTCAGAGAAGACTATGATCTCTGCTATGAAGGCTTTGACAACCCCTTTTTAAGGTTGCTTATCCAACTTTGGTGTTCACCTGTCACCCAACTTTCATTTATGGTTCTAAGGAGCTGTATCATGCACTGTGGCCACACCATAAAACCATCTCAGCAGATGGTCCAAACCAGGTTGAGGGTAACTGAAGGACCATTGGTGAGTTAGGGGATTGTCTACTCAAATGAACACATCCCCCAGCAGAATGGGCAGATGAGAGAAATTTGTTCCAATAGACCACAAAGGTAGCAGAAGCAGGAGCTATGGAGTACTTAGAGCTCGGTCAAACATCCAAGATGGCAAAGTGATTCATCGAATCCTGGGCAGTTACCACTGATCTTGAATCTTGTCTTGGCACTGAACTCTGAAGACTCTGAAAGAGAGAGGGAAGCTTACTTCTTTTCACAATTCTGCTCCATTTAAATCTAATTCATACAAAAGTCAAGACATCACTCATAATTTTTGTATTTTGTTATTTTACTATTTAACTATGTTACTATGTTATTATTTTATTATTTTTCTAGTTCACTTAACTTGAAGTCCTGTGCTGACAGGCCAGTGACAGAACAACAAGTATAGATACATTGGGAGCTATAGTCACAATTCTGTACACAGGAGGCCCAAGGAATAGGGTTGTCTTCTCATTGAAATGAAGCATCAGTGGATTTTGTAGCTTTTTGGGGTCCTTGAAAAACTTTTTTTTTAAGGACCACACTGCTCACCTCCTGGCATGAGGAAAAATGTCTGGTTCACTCAATACTGGCCTATTTTACTTGAACAGGCAGGGATCCCAACCTGTGGTTGAAATACAAAAAAATAATACAAAAAAAATTTTTGCAAAGATGATTCCAGTCACCATTCGTACATGGAATGTGCACATACTCATGAACAACAGAAAATCCAGTGTACCTGAAAGTTTTCTTGAGAAAACTCAGCAGCTACTGCATACAAATAGCAGCCCTGAGTGAAACAAGTCTAGTTAATGAAGGCCAGCTTAACAAAATCAGAGTTGTATGCACATTTTTCTGGAGTGATCTCTGTGACAAGGAGTTTGGTGAAGTCGTAGGTTTCAGTCAAATAAAATCTAATATAGTCAGCAAGCTCATTTGTCTCCAAAAAGGCGAAGACAACAGGATAATCATAAAATGGTTGCTACTTTCCTGAAAATGCCACACCAGTCTTATCATTGCATATGCTCCTACTATGATGAACCTTAATGATGTCAAAGAAAAATTTCATGAAGACATCCAGATCTTCATCATCAGTGTACAGAAAGAAAGAGGGCTAGCTTGTCATTATGATTGACATTAATGCCAGAGTACAGAGATTATCAGATGTAACAGGGAGACTTTGGAAGGAATGGAGCTAGAAACAGCAAAAGTAATTTACTACTGAATATGTGTGTATCTCACAACCTTTTCATCCCAAGCACTTTCTTCCATTTACCTAATGGCAACAAAATGTCATGGATGCACCATCATAGCAAGCAATGAAATTTAATAGATTACATCATTATAAGGGGAAGAAATAGCCAGGATTTGAGAGTGACAAAGGTAATGTGTGGTGCAGGGTGTTGGACCAATCACAGACTTATCTTTTCCAAGTTAAACATTTGCATTCAAAAAAAGCTGTGGCCCCAAGGCAAGATGACTGTCCTGAGACTCAACATCAATAGATTAGAGCACTTCTCCTAGTGTGAACATTTTACTGATAATCTGTAGGGAAAGTTGAGTCTGCCCACAGCAACAGTGGAGCTCTCTGGATGGGCAACCAGCTAGGTGGCTAACTCAGCTCATCCTCATGCTCTCTCTTTTCCTCTCTTTCTCCCTCTTCCTTTTCTTCTCCTTCTCCTCTCCAAAGGAAAGTAAATTTCGATGTCCAGAAGCTGCCCACTTAACTTGGGGTTTACTGTGACCTTCCACAGTCCTTCCTCACTCAAATCAAAGTCAATTGCAAGTCATGTTATCATTTCCCTGATGCCATGGTCCCCTTTGAATACGAAGGACAAACACAGCAGAAACAGTGGAACAGAAAAAAAAAAGAATGGGCAGCTTTTTATTTTTGCTTTTTTGGAGGGCAATTGGGGTTAAGTAACTTGCGCAAGATTATAAGGCTAGTTTTTCTTGTGTGGGTGTTAAGCGTCTGAGGCCAGAACTGAACTCATATCCTCCTGACTCTGGGGCCAGGGCATTACTCACTGCACCACCTAGCCACCCAAGAATGGGCAACTTTAAGAGACTAAGTATACAGCACTGCATTTTCTCATCTAGACCAGAACATTTGCACACAAGAATTTCAAAGGGTTTACCAGCAGGGCAGTTTGTCCATCTCTAAGAAAGCAGTGTTTAACTCCATCAAAAATAAAGTTCAGGCAAAGTTTAGAGAGTTGCAGGAATCTTGGTTCAGTTAGAAAACAGATGAGGTTCAGTTTTATGCTAATAGCAACAATCCAAAGCACTTCTATGATGATTTGAACACTTTACAAACTAAAGAACTCTGGCGCATCTCAACTACTCAGCCCTGATGGAGTCATGCTAACATAACATGATCCTGGAGAGATGAACAGAACACTCTCCTAGTGTTCTCAATAGACCGTCATCAGTGCTGAAGTTGTCGATTACATGACTCAGGTTGAAGCCCATTCCCTCTCTAACCAAATTTCTAACTGGATCGATTCTTTGACACTTCTGCTAATTTTGCCCTGAGAGTAAACACAAAGAAAACAAAGGTTTTCCACCAGCTAGCACCCCACCATCAATACATGGAAAAATTGGCTACGGCAAATGGAGAAATTCTGAACGCTGTGGATAAATTAATTTACCTTAGCAGTATGCTTTACAGGGATATCCACATAGATGATGATGCATGTATTGCCAGAGCTAGCTCAGCACTGGGGAGGCTCCAAAGAAAGAGTACTTCCTCCTGCCTCCAAAAGATATCACATTCATTATAAGTGATTGGAATGCTAAAGTAGAAAATCAAAAGATGATTGGCATGACAGCCAAGTTTGGCCTCAGAGTACAAAATAAAGTAGAGCAGAAACTAAAAGAGTTTGGTTAAGATACTCACTAGTCATAAAAAAAAACTTTTTTAAAAATAAAAACCTGATAGGTGTTTCTACACTTGAACATTACCAGATGATCAATATATCAGTTTACATCCAAGTCCTAAAAGAAAGGCAATGCCAAGGAATGCTGAATTTATTGAATATTTGTGCTTATTTAGCATGCCAGCAAGATTGTGCTAAAGATTCTGCAAGTTAGGCTTCAGAAATATGTGAACCAAGAATTATCAGAGGAGAAGGCTGGTTTTCAAAGAGGCAGAGGAACTAGAGACCAAATTGTTAAAATTTAACTGGATTATGGATAAAGCAAGGGAGTTCTAGAAAAAAAAAACCTACTGCTTCATTGACCACACTAAAGTTTTTGACAGTGTGGATCACAACAAAATGTGGCAAGTCCTCATACAGATGGGAGTCCCAGATCATCTTACTTGTTTCTTGAAGAACATATACACAGGTCAAGAAGAAACAGTTAGAATTGAACATGGAACAACTGATTGGTTTAAGATTGGAAAAGGAGTATGGCATTTCTGTATATTGTCACCTTATTTATAGATTACATCATGTGAAATACCAGGATGGAGGAATCAAATATCTGAATTAAGGTTGCCAGGGAAATATCAACTCTGATGCCACTCTGATGGCATACAGTGAAAAAAAGACTAAGAAATGTCTTGATGAGGGTGAAAGAGAACAGTGTAAAAGCTGACTTGAAACTTAACATAAAAACTAAGATGTTAACAACTGGTTCCATAACTTTCTGGCAAATAGAGGGAGAAGGAATGGAAGCAGTATCAGGTTTCACATTCGTGGGCTCAAAAACCGCTGCAGACCTTAGTCATGAAATTGAAAGATGCTTGCATCTTTGGAAGGAAAAGTAGAAAATCTGGATAACATAATAAAAAGCAGATAAATCGTTGCACCAAAAAAGGTCTACATAGTCAAAACTTTTTTTTTTCCAGGAGCAATGTATAATTGTGGCAGTTGTAGTATAAGGAAAGCTGAGTGCTGCAGAATCAATGCTTTCAAATACTTTGCTGGAGAAGACTTTTGAGAGTCCTTTAGATAGTAAGGAGATAGTCAATACTTAACTTAATTCAGACTATTTACCAGAAGGTCCAATACTGAAGTTAAATCTTAAATACTTTGGCCATATATGAAAAGACAGAATTCATTAAACAAGACCCTGATGTTGGGAAAGATTGAAGACAAAAGGAAAAGGGAATGGTAGAACATGAGATGGATAGATAATAACATGGAAACAGTGAACAAAACTTGGCCAGACTTTGAGAGATAGTAGAGGATAGAAGGATCTAGACATGACTGAGTGACTGAACAACAAGAAAATAAAGTGTTGGAGAGAAGAGGTTTTAGGCTGAATACCAAACTGAAGGTCTACAGAGACTTCTTTATTGTTCTATTATTTATTCTATTATTGACAGTCTTCCAATGCCATGGCAGAAAATTAAACTATTCCCATTTGAATTGTCTTAGAAAGATTTTGAAGTTTATCTGGCAAGATAAAGGTACTGGACCCTGAAGTCTTCTCTAGAGCTCAGTTGCCAAGCATTCAAACTCACCTTAAGACAGCACAATTCTAATGGACTGGCCATGTAGCTTTAATGCCAAATATATGTTTACCTAAAAGACTATTTTATGGAGTACCTGCACAAGACAAAGACTCAAATGGAGGTCAGAAGATGCAGTACAAAGACACTCTCAGGCATTTCTGAAGAACATTATACTGATTGTGAGACATAGGAGAAGCTGGCCCAGGGCCTTGCCCAGACTGTACCTTGACCCCAACATTGTTGATGTCATTGGTCCTTTTCAGGTATGAAAGACAAATAATAGCAAGTTTGCATCCTAATAACATGTTCAAATCCCTCTTTTCAAGGGGGAAATGTTCATTTTATTCTACTACCCACTTACAATATTATTATCCTATATTCCTTCATTTCAAAGCCAAACACCTATTAAAAAGAAGCTACTGAAACCCCAGTTCCTCTCTAACTCATTCATTGCTCAACCCTTGCAATCTGACTTCTTGACCTCATCACCTAGCTGAAACAAGTACTCTTTTAATTGCCAGAATTAATGCTATTTTTGGAATTTTCATTTTTTATTGTACTCTTTAGAATTTGTCTTTTACTATTTTGTTAATCCAAGTAGATTTTAAAAATATCTATAAAGGAAACTCACAGTTCGAAGATAATCATTATTCATGTTCTTTGAAATAATTGTATATTTGATGACATTTTTCTTTTAAAAATATTTATTTTTAACTTTATATTTCTTTTTAAATTTTTAGTTCCAAATGCTCTCCTTTTCCATCCATCCTTCACCTACTGAGATGGCAATTATATATATGAAATTATGCAAAACATGTATTCTTACTAGTCTTATCTCACCAAAAAAGAGTACAAAAAGTATACTTCAGTTTGCACGCAGAATTCATTTGTTCTTTCTCTAAACACTTTTTTCATCACCACTCCTTTGGAATTACCTTGGCTCATTTTACTGATCAGAATCATCAAGTCTTTCACAGTTGATCACCATTACAACATTGCTATTTAAAAAAAAAATTTTTTTTGGAGGACAATTGGGGTTGACTTGCCCAAGGTCGCATGGCTATTTGTGTGTGTGTGTGTGTGTGTGTGTGTTAGATGTCTGAGGCAAATTTGAATTCAGGTCCTCCTGACTCCAGGGCTGGTGCTGTATTCACTGCATCACCTGGCCACTCCTCAACATTGCTATTTTGGGGCACAATCATCTCCTATTTTTTCTTACTTCACTTTGCATCAATTCATATAGGTTTTGCCATATTTTTCTAGAAACACTCCCCTTGTCATTTCTTATACCACAACACTACTCTATCCCAATCATAAGCCACTTTTTAAACAATCCCCCAGTTGATGATCATCCCCTTGATTTTCCAGTTCTTTACCATGACAAAAAAAGAGTTGCTATAAAGATTTTTTGTACATATAGGTCCTTTCCCTTTTCTTTTGATCTCTTTGGGGTACAGACTTAGTAGGGATATTGGTGGATAGCTCCAATCATTTTAAGGAATGTTTGGACCAGTTCACTCCACCAAAGGTGCATTAATGTGCCTATTTTCACTCAACCCCTCTAACATTTGTCATTTCTGATAGGCGTGAGCTTGGAACTTAGAGTTTTAAATTTGCATTTATTTAATAAATAATGATTTAGAGCATTTTTAATACAACTAGAGATAGCTTTGATTTCCTCTGAAAACTGCCTGCTGATATCCTCTGACAGTTTATTATTTGGGAATGACTCAGTTTTATAAATTTGATTCAGTTCCTGCTGTTTTTGAGAAATGAGGCTTTTATCAGAAAATTTTTCTATAACATTTTTGGTATTCCATCATTGTCCATTGTACCTTTTAGCAAAATATAGTTTCTTTTATCATTTCTTAATCTGGTAAATTTTGGCAGCGGCTAGGTGGAACAGTGAATAAAGTCAGTGAATAGGCCCTGGAGTCAGGAGAACCTGAATTCAAATCTGGTCTCAGACAGTTAACACAAAAAACTAGCTGTGTGACCCTGGGTAAGTCACAACCCCAATTTCCCTGCCTTCCCACATCAAAAAAAAAAAGAATATTTAAAATTTGGTTAATTTCTGCTTTTGCTTTGTCTGAGATCATGATGGCTAGCCTTTTTTTCTGTTGAAGCATAATTGATTTTGCTCCAGCCTTTTATTAACTTTGTGTTTGTCTTTCTCTTTCAAGTGTGTCTCTTGTCCACAACATATTGTTGGATTCTGGTTTCTAATCCATTCTGCTATCCACTTCCATTTTATGTTACCTCATCCCATTCATATTGACAGTTATGATTATTGTTTTTTTAATAGCTCTGTTTAATTTTATTTTTAATATATGGAATAAAACATTGATATCTGTAACAGTATAATAAAAATGATGATTGCTCAGAAAATTGCAAATTTTTTCTATACAACTTGCTATTGCTTTTAAATACATTATAAAATTGTTGTGTAAATTTGTTTTTTTTCTCTTTTTTCTGTCCCTTGGCCTAATTATCATTAGATTTTTATGTGCATGTGTGTCTGTAATCATTCTATACATACTTCTATTTATCGGTTCATTCTCCAGATGTAGGTAGCATCTTCCTATATATGTTTTTGTAGTTAATTTGGGTGTTTATAGCAGTCAAAACAACTTATTCACTCAAAGCTTTTTTAAAACAATATTGCTGTTACTATATACAATATTTTCTTGGTTCTGCTCATTTCACTCTTCAACATTTTGTACCAGTCTGTTCAGGTTTTTCCAAGGTCATCGAGATTTTCTTTTCTTATAGTACAGTAGTGTGCCATCACAATCATAAACTATAACTTTTTCAGCCATTCCCTGACAGGCAGTTTTCCCCTCCATCCTCTTTTCTTCTATTTATCCTTCTCTCTCTTTTTATCCTATCCCTCCAATGTCTTTTTTGTTTGTTTCTGAACACTTTCTCCCTTTGTCCACGCTCCCTTTTATCACTTCCCTCTCCTCTTTTCCCTTTGAGTAAGATAAATTTCTGTACACAGCTAAGTGTATATATATATATATATATATATATATATATATATATATATATATATAAGTATATATAAGTGTATATATATATGTGTGTGTGTGTGTGTGTGTGTGTTATACGTGTTCTTCCATGTTTGAACCAATGCTATTGAGAGTGAGGTTCAAGTATTGCTTACCATACCCACCCCCAGTTTCCCTTCCACTATAGAAGCTCTTCTTGCAAGCTTATTTTATGTGGGAAAAATTTCTCCATTCTACCTTGCCCCTCCCCGTTATCCCAGTGCTTCACTCTGGTGTCTTCTGTCTATGTATACTCCCTTTACCATCTTAATAATAATAAAGTTCTTTGAATTTTCATATATCATTTTCTCATGTAGGAATGTAAACAGGTTATGTACTTTTGTAGGTTTCTCTTGAGTCTTGTCTTGTGTTTGAATGACAGACTTTCTATTCAGCTCTGGTCTTTTCATCAGGGATTCTTGAAAGTTCACTATTTCATTAAATGTCCATTCCTCTACCCACCCACCCACCCTAGTGAAGGATTATATTCAGTTTTACTGGGTAGATTATTCTTGGTTGTAATATAAGCTCCTTTGCTTTCTGCAGTATCATATTCCATGTTATCATCTCTTTTAACATGGAAAACACTAAATCTTCTTGTGATCTTGACTGCATGACATTTGATTTTTTTTTTCTGACTGCTTGCAATATTTTCTCCTTGATCTGGAAGCTTTGGAATTTGGCTATAATATTGGGATCTCTTTCAACAACAGAGAGGTGGGTTCTTTCAATTTCTATTTTATTCTCTGGATTTAAGATACCAAGGCTTTCCTTGATAATTTATTGAAATATGATGACTAACCCCCCCCCCCTTTTTAAAATTTATCCTCAACCAATTTTCCAGGTCAATTGTTTCCAATTAAATATTTCACATTTTTCTTCTATTTTATAATATTTAAAAACTATGATTTACTTTTTCTTGAAGTTTTGTGGATTTGTTAGCTTCCACTTGCTCTATTCTAATTTTTAAGGGATTATTTTCTTCAGTGAATGTTTTTACCTCCTTTTCCATTTCGTCTATTTTGCTTTTAATTTGAGTTCTTTTCTTCAGTGAAATGTTGTGCCTTTTTTATCATTAGGCCAGTTTTATTTTTTTTTTGCCTTTTGGAGGGCAGTTGGGGTTAAGTAACTTGGTCAGGTTTGCAGGGCTAGTATTTTTTGTGAGGGTGTTAAGTGTCTGAGGCCAGAACTGAAATCAGGTCCTCCCGACTCCAGGGATGATGCCCAGTTCTATTTTTCAAGGTGTTATTTTCTTCAGTTTTTCCAGGCAGATTTCTTGCTGCCCTTGCTTTCAATTAGCATTTTTCTTTGAGGCTTTGATTGTAGATATTTTTCACATTTTGTCTTCTTCTTCCTTTTTATCCTTCTCCCCCCTGCCACTCTAGCAGATTTTATGGTCAAACTATTTTTGTTTTTGCTCATTTTTTCCAACCTACTTCTTGAGTTTGAACTTTATGTTAAAGTTGGGCTCTGCTCACCTTGGGGTGGGGAAGCACTGTGCACTTCAGGCTTTTTTGTGTTACTGTTTTCAGAGCTATTTTGGAAGTCTACAAGTTTCCAGTGCTTCCATGATGGTGTGATCCAGAGAGAATAAGTGTTATCTTTATTTTTACTGTAGTAAAGGCTCTATTTTAAAATTGTTTAAAGGGAGAATGTTGGGATGGTTCATCTGGGTCCCAGACTGTACTCTGTGATTTTGGCTCTGCCTATATATCCTTTTCTAGAACATTTGATGCTGTTGACCTCCCCCATCTCAGGGATACTCTGTCTCTCCTGGATTTTCATGGTACCATTCTCTCTAGTTTTTTCTTATCTGTCTGGCTACAACGATTTTTTTTATCATCAATCAATTAATCAATGTTTATTAATCACATCCTATGTGTTGTGTGCTGTGCTAAGTGCTGGGGATACAAATAGAGGCAAAAGACAACCCCAGCCCTCAAGGAGCTTACAGTTTAATGCAAACAAATACATACAAGGCAAGCTGTATGCAGGACAAATAGGAAATAATTAAAAGAGGAAAGTCCTAGAATTTAGAGGGATTGGAGAAAGCTTCTTGGTCAGATTTTAGTTGGGACTTAATGGAAGCCAAGGAGGTCTGTAGATGGAGAGGAGGAGAGAAAGAATTTTAGGCATGGGAGTCAGCCAGAGAGATGGAGTGTCTTGTTCACCTACAGCCAGGAGGCCAGTACCACTGGATCAAAAAGTACCTATCAGAGAGTACGGTTGGAAGACTGAAAAGGTAGGTTATGCAGGGCTTTATAGGTCAAACTAGCACCTGGAGGCAATAGGAAGTCACTGAAATTTATTGCATAGGGAGGGGTGACATGATTGGGTTTGTGCTTTAGGAAAATTATTTCAGTGGCTGAATGGAGAAGGAATTTGAGTGGGGAGAGACTTGAAAAAGGCAGATCCACTCATAGAGTGTTGCAATTATCCAGGTGTGAGGTGGTGAAAACCTGCACTGGAGTGTTGATACATTTCAGCAGAGAAAAGAAGGAATATCTGAGAGATGTTGTATTGTCAATTCATCCATATTTGGAAATAAGGAGTCATCCTGGACTTGTTTTCCTAACCAACCTTGACCCCCTATTTGATTAATTGTCATGACTTGAACTTGTATCCACAATATCTCTCATTTCCATCTATTCTATTTCCAAATGGAGTTTCCTAATATCTCTCAATTGTATCCCAGTTAGTTTTATTACTTCTAGTCCTTCTCTTTTCAAACCATACTCCACAACTCCACAACTAACAAAACACACATCTATTTCTATTTTCTGCTCAAAATTTTCTTGTATCTCCCTCTTACCTTTAGGACAAAACATAAATCCCACTGTTTGTTATTTAAAATCTTTCATGAACTGGATCCAGGCTTCTTGATCATTACTTTCCATTGTACACCACATGTTCCAAACAAAGTGGGCTTATAGATGACATTGCATCTTCTATTTTCAAAGACACTCCTCCATTTCCAGAATGTATTCCCTGCTCAACTCCACTTAGAACTATTATTTCTCTTCAAGATTTAGCTCTTGTCCTTGAACACAGTACATATATAAAGCAAGAGAGAGAGAGAGAGAGAGAGAGAGAGAGAGAGAGAGAGAGAGAGAGAGAGAGAGAGAGAGAGAGAGAGAGAGAGAGACAGAGAGAGACAGAGAGAGAACTGGAAAGAAATCAGAGGTTTGATAGTTCACTCTCTTCATTATGCAAACAAGAAAAATAAGGACAAAATAATTACACCCAAATGGTAATTGTGAGAGTCAGGACTTTAACACAACCACTTTGATTCTGGGGCTAGTACTCATTCTTCTAAAGCAAGACGTCTCATTCCAATTGCTAGTGCCTTTTTCCACTACTCACTTACCTCTGAAGCTACTTTGCACTTATTTTGAGTGTGTATGTGTGTCGGTGTGTCTGTATAATATATATGTGGGTGTATGATGCATATATATATGAATTTATATATAATATGTATATGACAGGACAATTTAGGAAACGTTTTTTTTTTCATCCCTAGTACCTACCACAGTGGTGCTTGACAAATACTAGGTGTCTAATAAATGTTTACCCAATTTAATTGAATTCCAGATCAGAATAATTGTAATTTAGATTCACTTAGGTTAAGCTAGTCCTTGATGCAAATTTTCTTCTAGTAGTTCTTTGACTTTTAACTCATCTCATTTTCTTCACTAAAGAACTTCTTTAAATTCAAACCTTCAGAGGATACTTAATATCAACAACTAGAATCTCTTACTGTTTGTTTTTTAATAGGGACAACCTTGATTTAAAAAAAATTGCAATAAAATCTTCCCTGAAGTTTAAAGTATTCCCAAGTTGACACAGTCCATAATTTCTGAATAAAACACTTCCCACACTCTCCCCAATCTGAACATCGACTAGAAAGTAAATTGGATGCTTGAAATGCACCAGTTATACTCATAAAACAATCACAGAATAGAGCCTGGTGTTACCTTCTAGGATATGTGTACAGAGGCAAAAACAGTGTTTAGTAAAGGAAAATATTTATAAGTATTCAACTTTATACTTTCTCAATACACTGATAAAATAACAGCCAGGCAGAGCTAAAGTGTAATGAGGTGAAGCTGTGCCAAGAAGAACTTCGACTCAATATCAAGGGGGAAAAGTGTAGCAGGCAGATCTCTTAGAGTATGCAGGAGTTTCCCCTGGGAAGTTTTATAGTCTGATCTTCTGAATCATTTAAAACTAGTCCGGGAGGGGAAAAAAGAACACATTCAAGAAGATATTGCTTCTTTGGAAGAGAGATGGATAACATTTGTGAAGACTGATCTAGAGGTACTGCTTTCAGACAAGCAGGATGTACTTTGAAAATGAGATATCTAAGGGATTGGAACAAGTTACCACTATGATCATGATACTTTTAGATGCATGAAGAGAGACTATTAGATCACTATGAGAGAAAATAAGGGAACCGTGCTTTCAGGTGGGTTCCTATATCATATTTGTCAGCCCTATTATTAACATTATTTTGGACATGGACCACTCTGGCAGCTTTTGGTGCTTGCTATAAGCTTCACTTTTGGTGAAACCCATGGAATTTTCAGAATAATGTTTTTTCTTTTCTAATAATTGGAGGAAATTTTCTGTTTTAGGCAGTGAAGCTAAGTTAAAATTTTCTCATCCCATTCATGGACCCTCTGAAATCTATCTGCAGACCCCTTAATTATTCAAGGACTCCAGGCTAATACTTCTGTTTAGAGGCTATGGAAGAAGGGTCTACCTTTACCACATTATTTTTCTCCTTTAATTAGTTTAATATTATGTTTAGGTAACATTAAATATTATATAGAAAACTGAAAAATTCAATTGATTATCTCTGTATTTCCAACCATGTAAAGGTTTGGTGTCATTGAAGAAATATGTGAGTATATGACCATTATGGAATAGCTTTTGCTATTATGGTAGGAATCCTAATCATATTAAGAACTGTTTTTGATCCTGACAGTAAATTATGTGGGAGAGAGAAGTAATAATGGCATGATTTGAATGTGCAAATGGAAAAGATTTAAGATTGTTTTCCCTAAACTTCCAAAAGATACAGTGAGAGATACTGAACATCAGGAGAAATAGTATGGTAGAGATTAAAGGAAACAGGCATAAGGACTAGAAACCTCTGGTAGAGAAGAATGAGTTAAGAGATCTTCATAGTCACCTAATAAGGCCTTTTATTGTGTCAAATAAATACTATAGACCTAACTATAGCAGGGGATATATGTTACTCAGAGGTATGTTCCCCTATGGTTATATCAGTGAGAGTGCTATGATACGATGTAGAGAAAGAAGAACAGATAGCAAAGATGGAAGCATTATGCAATAAATGTCCAGTAGAATAGCAGCAATGATTGGAGAGAAAGGAGCACTTGGAACAAAGTTAAGTTTTGATTGATAGAGAAAGATAGAGAGCAGTTAAGTATTTACTACCATGTTTCCCCAATAATAAGACACTGTTTTATTATTTTTTTTTGGACAGAAAATCACCAGAGGGCTTATTTTCAGGGGAGGGCTTATTTTAATGAACATTGACAGCAATTTTAATAAACAGGTAAATGTGAACAAAAAAATGTACCTTTATTCAATAAGCAAATCACTGGGGAAGAACAGGATGATGCAGCTGCTGATTGGATGCAGCTCGGAGCACAGAGTGCGTTTCACGGGGTGGGGGGATGGTGCATACAGAGGGTACCGTAATGTAGCATGTAGCGCAGGGGATCACCTTCACTACAGTAGCAATCTCAATAGGGCTTATTTTCGGGGGAGGGCTTATTTTAGAGGAATCTTACACAGTAAGGGGAGGGCTTATTTTCGGGATAGGTCTTATTATCAGGGAAACACGGTATGTACCAGGCACTGTGCTAAGCACTGGGGATACATAAAGGAGCAAACAAGATAGCCCTTGCCCTCAAGGAACTTATAGTCTAATAGAGGGGTGTTGGAAATAACATATAAAAGGGGGCTGGAAAAGAGATGGGAGGTAGCATGATGTGTAGATGGCTTGGAAGTGCTGTGTATAAGGCAACTTTACCTGTTAAAACCTGTCATCATGGGAGGTTAAAGGTTTGGGAGAGTCCAGGGTTTCAGTGGAGGAATCTGTGTAGATGACTGGGAAGTAGTTTTGGGGAGAACAAAAGCTGGCAGCAGCAGTATAAATAAGAGTTCTTGATCTAAGCCAAGCATTTACCAGTTGTGCATGGAAGCTATGGGAGCTAGATTCTGCAAAGAAGGAATGAGGCACAAT
This sequence comes from Petaurus breviceps papuanus, assembly GCF_028583685.1. Lineage (NCBI taxonomy): Eukaryota > Metazoa > Chordata > Mammalia > Diprotodontia > Petauridae > Petaurus > Petaurus breviceps. The sequence goes on from NW_027187332.1 coordinate 3,412,386, forward strand.
GCAAACAAGTAAACTCAGACCTTTTTCTTCTGTTAATATGAACTAGATGGTACAATGAAGAAAACACTGGGTTTGGAGTCAGAAAGAACTGAGTTCATATCCAGCCTCAGACAATATTTGTATGTCCCTGGGTAAGGCACTTGAGCACTCTTTGCCTTGGTTTACTCAGCTGTGAAATGGGGAGAATAAAAGCATGTACCTTGAAAGTATTTTTCTTAAGATCAGATGAAATATTTGTAAAGTACTAAGCACAATACCTGGCATGTAGTAGGTGCTATATAAATGTTTATACCTTTCCCATCCCCAGGATAGGAGGATTGTTTCTCATGTGACCTTGTGCTTTTACTCATTTGTGGGACCCTTATTCCATGTTGGCACTATAGAATTAGAGTGACTCTAGGAGTCTCTTAATATAGGGGACTACACTGAGTCAAAAGTAATAAATATTATATTTTTTACTTTAATTTTAAGGACATGTGGTCAGAGTTGTATCTATTTGTAAATGAATATCACTATAATACTCTTGAGTTATTCATATGAGATACTCTTTTTTATTTTTGACCTGGTATTTTCAAATCTGGTTATATGCCATGATTAATCAGGGAAACAGTTGCTGATACATAAGAAAGATTAAATCCATTTCACATGATCATATCTACAAAAAAAACTGAATACAAAATAAAATGAATATGAAGACAAAATAATATTTTATTTTTTGTGTATAAACATATGCACAGTAAAAGAACAATAAAACACACATATACACACAGACTCATTATAATAACAAATTAAGCAGAGCATATTAAGAAATAGTCAGAGAGATGATTATTGTACTATGTATTGCTTGGAAAATTGGTGGTCTCCCCATCTACTTCCTAGGAAGTCTTGTTTTGCCCTTCTTTTTTTTTTCTTTCCTTCCTCCTTTTTCTCCTCTTCCTCTTCATCTCCTTCTTCTTGTTCTTCTTCCTCTCTCTCTCTCTCTCTCTCTCTCTCTCTCTCTCTCTCTCTCTTTACACACACACACACACACACACACACACACACACACACACACACACACACACACGGGAGTTTGATTTTTTTTGTTTTAAGAAATCCCAGGGAAAAAACCCCTTAAACGACAACTGTTCTTCAAAAAACTAAAAAAAAAAAAAAGATACATGGCATGCTTTGAGCTTGAATTTTTATTATTATTATTATTATCGTTAACATTTATTTAGCTCTTTATGTTTTTTTAATGAGCAATTGGTGTTAAGTAATTTGCTCAATGTTACATGGCCAGTTATTTCTGGGTGTCGTGCTAAGTATCTGAGCCCGGATTTGATCCCCAGGTTATTCCGACACTGGAGCCGGTGCTCTTACTCGTGGAGCCACCTGGCTGCCCCTGAATTTTTATTATTAATATTTTCTCCATCACTTCTTTACCTTTAGAAAATAACGATATGATTTATAGTATTTGCTGACTTTTGGGATGTAAATGTTCCCACTGAAAAATTTAACAATCGGCTTTTGAGAGCTGGTTTGATTTGGCTCCAGCATTGTCCAACTAATAGTCTCACAGACCAGCAAATATTATAATTTTAAAGAGTCTCCTGGGCATTTACTCTGCCCCCATGGTGACTGGTCAGCACGTGTCAAAGACAAGACTTTAGTTCAAAACTTACTGTTTATTTCTGCTCTCTAGCCTTTCTTCCTTTCTGTTTCTTCCTTTTTTAAATAAGTGGGCCAAAACCCAACAGTCCTGATTACAAAATTTGCCGTTTCCTTAAAATGAATGCAGTTGCCATCTTACAACCACATTTAAAATCTTATTTTGACTTCACCTTTCTCTGTTCTTAGAGACTTAATTTGTACCTTTAATAGCTGCTTAATGAAGTTTTCCTGCATATTTGAGTACGCTTTTTTATGGAGTGTTCAATGATCAGAGTTCATTGAGGTTAATTATGACACCAGTAATTTATACTTCAATGCTCTGTTTTTGTGAGTGCTGCAGGTGTGTCTGAGTTTTGAATGTATTCCAAGTGCAGCATAGCCCCCATTATCCAGCTGAGCCCAAGATGCCTACAATACAGGTGCAGAAAGAGGTCATTTTCAGAGGCTGGCTTTAGTTCACAGTACCAGCCAAAGATACTGTGTAATGGATAGTAGATTGTGAACACTGTGGAAGAGGGGTACCCTCTTCATCCTGCTATTACTTAGAACTCACTTAATGACTATAAGATAGTAGGGGTTGTGACTTGGATGAAGATTTGGGGAATTTTTGTGCCATCCTTAAGGGATTAGGTATATGTAGTTACATAAGAAGTAATGTTTACAGTGGAATAGATAGGCTCAGGGAGAGGTTGAAGTAGTGACAAGAGCTACTAAAACTAATGTGAGTAGAAGGTGGATAGAAAGATTGAATGCAACTAGAGTTTGAAGGAAAAAAAAAACACCTGGGATGTAACTTAAATTCAGAGCAGATCCATCAGTGTTCCAATACGTTTTAAGGTTAGCAAAGGATGCTAGTTTACTTAAAAATAATTATAATCTGTAAAAGAAATATTAAAAAGGTAGTTAAAAAATAATCAAGAATTTCATTCTTGATAATTATACTGGAGTTTTCTTTGAGGAATTATTTTTCCCCCATTAATAATGTGGTTTTATTTTGAAGCACCTACATTTCTTGTTTTCAATTTTGGATAATTTCATGAATTCTTGACATAACTGGCTGGGATTAAGGATGCTTAATTTAAGTCAATGGTCTTTGAAGAAAGTTTTTCTTTAAACAAAATTAATTGGTCCATTCATGGACTAAATTTGCATCCATTTTAGTTGGGTACTTCATTATAAGTAAAATTAATAATATTGATAACTCAAGATTCAATATGATCAATTTTTAGGTGTAGTTTTTGCTCCAACAATAGTTTATAGACTAGGGACAGTGTCTCCTGTACTGATTTTAATGGGTTACCTCCAAAGCTCTATGTACCCTTCTCGCTAAGAGGTCTTTACTACATATTTCCCTCAAATAAATTTAACATGTTTGAAGGGATCCCAGCCACAGCAAGAATGTTGCCACCAATGACAGCAATTTTGGTGTCCTCTGATGCCTCTGGATGGTACAAGTTAGAGTGCTGAATGGTGCCTCCTATGCCAGCACTCTGCTATGACACCACAACACAACAGGGCATGCAAGAGTCAGAATACTAAGAAAGATAGCAATAAGTGATTCTTTGGCTGGCCCCATTTCTTAGCCTTATTGAATTTACTCCCAGTTGGTAGAACAGTGGGAATTGCAACAGTGGCTAAGTAAAAAGTATTTTGGGGGAATTTGCAGCCATGAGGGTAAAGGGCGAAGATGTGCCATCTGCTTAAGAGTCCTCACTATAGCTTGCCTACAACTCTGCCAGGGAAGCAGAAGGCAAGGAAAGGAGCACTCCTCTCTTGAGACTGCAGCAGCAGGATCACTGGCCAGCAGAGCTCTGTGACTGGTTCTCTCATCAAAGAGATGCAGCAAAGCCTCAGCAAAAAAGTTGATAGCATCAAGGAAAATCCACAAGGGTTAGACACATTTCCCAAGGGCATTCTTTCTTCAGAGGGAATCTGAGCAAAGGTGATTAAGGAGGCTGGAGTTGGGACACTTGGGTCAGTGAAAAATTCAATCTGAATGTCCCTCCTATTCTTTATCCTGGCTACTCATACATTGAAATATTAGAGTTTTAAATAGTTTTAATATAAGAGTCATTTCAAAAGTGAATTCTTCCAAAACATATTATTTTAAAAGTAAGCCAAGTCCCTTGTAAAAGTGTGCATGCAGGGGAAAAAAATCTTTAAATGAATTATTGCAAGAGACAATTCCAGGTAATTTTACATATGGAATTGTTTTGAAGCAGTATAAGTATTTTGCTTTTCTTTCTTTTATTTGGCATGCTAGCAATTAGGACTTTGGAGTAGGACAAGATATTGGGATGGCACTCATGCAGACCCCATACCTATCTCTACATAGCACAAACTGAAGGGGTCGCTTCACAAATAATCCATATTGACTTAGATAAGGCAATTACTGATTATTAAAACAAAGTAAAACAAGTGTTTCTGAAGATTAAAGCAATATGCCACCATTTATTTCAATGGTATCTTTTGTTTGAGTAATATCCAAAGCCCATTAAGGATACTATAGCTAATTATTCTAAGCCCCCTAGAAGGCAGGAACCACATGTTCATCAAGAATTTTCCTTCTTTTTATCACGTACAGAACCCAGCAGGTGATCAACAGATATTTCTTGATGAAGTGGTACAGTAAAAACCTTTCCCTGGCAAGTACATTAGCTATACGGAAACAGTTCTCTTTAGCCAGACTCTAACATATAGAAGGAAATTGAGAAGAACCTTTTTCTTCTCTGGGTTTTAGTTCATAGCACTAGGACATATATGGTTCAAAGAGTCAAGTTCACTAAGTATGAAAAAAATGAATGTAACTGCAAAATGCAAACAGGTAATTTTTTTCCTGCTTTAAAACTATAACTTATGAAGCCTTCTTGAAGTCCTCAGCTTAAAATGTGTCTATAAATTCAAAGATGCAAGAGATTAGAGGTAGCTAGGTTAGAGTATCAGGCCTTGACTCAGAAAGAGCTGAGTTCAAATGTAACCTCAGATACTTGTTGTGTGACTTGGGGCAAATTATAATCTGGGCTTGTTTCAGTTTCCTCATCTTTAAAATGGGAATAATAGTATCACCTACTTCCCAGGGTCGTTTTTGAGGGTTAAATGAGATATTATATGTAAAGTGCTTAGCCCGGTATCTGACACATAATAAGTGCTATTAATATTATAGATCAATAGCAAGTGTCTACTTGTGCCAAAAATGATATGTTCCCTCGTGTTGTATTTTTACCTTTTTCCTTTGATTAAATAATTTCTCTTTAGACATTATTCCAATTTGTTTTTTTTTTTCACTTTTATAATACTGGTTGGACAAGGCTTTTATGGATTTTTAAGAATGTACAAATAATAATAGAAACTGGCCAATCAAAATAAAGAAGAAATATAATAAATGAGTAGGTGCAAACTTGGGGTAAGGAGAAGATGGAAGTGGGAAAGAAGGGACATATATTGCTAGGACATTTTTACAGGCTAAGGAGCTACTTATTAAACCTTGGGCATAATGCCAAGAGTATTGTAGTAATTAAGTTGAAGGGTCAGATATCATGTTGGTTAAAACAATCATTTTCTCCTATATCATATATCTATTATAAACTTGAAGAGGCACTGAAAAATGAACACTATAGTTCATAGTTCAAATCTTTAATTTTGCAGTGTCAGATGAAACTAAAATTTTATCAAAATTCTATGAATTCTTTTATATTTCATGAACTATGTATAAAATATTTTTGTGTCTATGCTTTTTCTGGACCTAATGACAATACAACTCACAATAAAGTAATGGAAAAAATAAAAGTTAATTCAGTTCCACTGTCTCCACAGAGTAGATGTGATGGTTGGGGACAATTTTGAACAATTAAATAGAAGTAGCTGAGTTAAATTCCAAGATTCTGATATTGTGGTTGAAGACAATGATTGAATACCATTCAGTGGGCTATAGTGTAGTCCCTCCAATTATTGGATCATTTAGTTTATAAAATAATAGTAAGGTGATAGAAGTAGTTTTTCTTCTAACCAGTCAGTATAATGTTCTTTGATGTCATTATGGTATTATATTTTGAGATATTTTATTAGAAATAAACCCTACCATTCACAGAACAATTGGATGTCATCAAACAACCGAAATTTAATCATATTATGCTAAGAAATTTACATCAATCATTATTTTCCTGGATACTAATGGATTTATATGCCTTCTGCTAATAGCTTTTCTTTTACCTCTGTCTAAATTAGTGAGGTGGCCTTACTTCTTGCCAATACAGTCCTCTTTACATGCGACAAAAGATCCCATTCCATCCCATTTTCACCAAAATATTGTTCTCTTTATCATCCCACTCTTTCACTTATTTCAATATCTCTATCTGCTAGTTGCTTCCCTTCTGCCTATAAGCATGCTCATATCTGCTCAATTCTCAAAAAACTATCACTTGATCCATTCATTACTGCTAGTTATTATCCCATAACTCCACTCCCTTTTGTGGATACACTCCTTGAGAACATCATCTGTAATAGGTTCTTCCACTTTTCCTCTTCTCAAATCCCTGTGTTCTGACATCTAAAACCATAATTCAACTGAAACTGTTCTCTTTTGATTCCTAAATCCAATGGTCTTTTATCCATCCTCAACTTTTTTTTTTACTTTTCTTTAGTTCTTTGACACTATCAAGCTCTTCTCCTTGATATCTTCCCTCTAGGTTTAGGTCTCTTGATTCTCCTATCTATTTTAATGCTCTTTCTCATATTTCTTTGCTGAATCTCCACCCAAGTCATGCCTATAAATTGCAATTAAAGAAAAAAAGAGTTTTAGGTATAAGGAAGGGTCTATAGATTCAATGATAGGAAATAAAATATTGTATGTATGAAGAAGAAGGAATAGTTCAGTTTGTCTAGATTATAGATTACATAACATTAGAAAGGGAGATTATGAAGGCTAGAACTATCAAAAAGAAGATATTGTATTTAATCCTATACTTGTTAAGAAATAATTTGGAGCCTATTGAGCAAAAATGACATAATCAAACCTGTGATTTTGGAATATCACTTGATAGATCTACTAATGTTTGGAATTTAGGGGGAAACCCTTGATGCAGGGAGACTCATCATGAAGTCATTATAATAGTACAAGGAAAATTAAATGGTCCCATGAACTGATGTGGTTGTATGAACGATAAGATTAGCTCTTCATAGTCATGATTTTTCAATATAAACAAAGATAGGTGACCCAAAATTCTATTTATTCCATATTATTGAGGAAATTGCTTAAAACAATCTTCACCTCATTTTAACTGGTGTTTGGAGAAGAGTGGTATCATTATATGCCACTATCCTCATATCATGGGCTTCCCCCAGAGTTATTTTCTATAGATAGTCAGAAATAGTTAGGTCAGTGGTATTTAAGAGGATGTTACTGAATGCCACCTTTGTGGCAGGTGGCTTGACTATTATCCATGGAAGTAAATAAAGTGAAATAAAGGAAGTAAATGAAGATAGTGAGTGCTGAGAGAGAACAGAAGAGATGTTTTTGTAGGACTAGGATAAGACAAGCAAACTGGCCAAAAACATGTTATTCAAGTAACATCAAGGCTAATAAAAATCCAGGGCTTTGAAGGAAGGAAGGGAAAATAATTATATCACCCTTTGTTTACTGAATGACATCAACATTTCCTATTTCTTCTATAGAAAAATATATTGGCTAAAAATAGGATACTAGTTTTCCATATGTGATAAAGGGAGTGTATTAGAGGTTTCTAGTTTAGCTATATCTCTTGTCTAGAGGTGGGAGAGGATAGAAGATACCAAAAAGGATGGGCGTGATCTTAAGAGATATCTACGTGTACAATTATAAGGAACTCTGAACTTTGCTACTGCATGAGGATCAGAAACCCATGACTAAGCATTAGCTCTGGGAACTCCAGAAATAGTAGTTTCTGCAACTATCTTGAGCCAATGGCTAAGTAGAACGTATTTTTTATAAGTAACAAACAGATATCTTTGGCACTGCCTGAGACGTTGACGTCTGTTGCCAAAAACACTAGCAAAGAACGTAATGCTATTTAGATCAATTTTTTATAGTTTTTAAAAGTGAGTTGGATCACAAACCAAATTTTAGGGAAAATGTGACTTGATCATGATGATTACTTTATAGAAGGGATTTTCTATTTAGGTATGAATTTAAGTAATAAAGCTCTGCTATCCCTTCTCACTACATGATTATATGACACAAGAGGACCCAGACAAATATAGGATTTCTTTAGCATTAAGGAAAGTCAATGAAACTGTCACCCTAACAACAAGTCTAACACTAAATAGAATATGGAAGTAACAGGACCACAGAAATCCAAAATATGAAACTGTAAAATTAAAAATATTGTATTTCTTACAAAAAATGAGTCACAAATATGATCTTGATTTAAAAAAAACAGCAGATTGTTTAGATGATCATTCCCAGTTCTTTTTTTTAATTTAATATTTTATTTTTACCTAATTACATATAAAAACAATTTTAACATTCTTTTCTTAAAAAAGGGGGGTTCAGATTTTCTCCCTCCTTTCCACCCTCCTTGATATTGAGAAAGCAGGCATTTGATATAGGTTATAAATGTGCAGTAATTAAAAACATATTTTCATATTAGTCATGTTGTTAAAGAAAACAGAGATCCAACCAAAATGGAAAGAAAAATAAAGAACTTTTTTTTTATGTATACTTCAATCTGCATTGAATCCATCAGTTCTTTCTCTAGAGATGTATATCATTTTTCACTAAGTCCTTCAGAACTATCTTAGATCATTGTATTACTGAAAATAGCTGTCTTTCACAATTGATCATTGTACAATATTGTTGCTGGTTTCTACAGTGTTGTCCTGGTTCTGCTCATTTCACTTTATATCAGTTCATAAAGTCTTACTAGGTTTTTCTGAGAGCATTCTGATTGTCATTTCTTATAGCACAATAATATTCCATCACAATCACATATCACAATTTTTTCAGTCATTCCCCAATTGAAGGACATTCCCTCAATTTCCAATTCTTTGCTACCTCTAAAAGAGCTTCTATAAATACTTCTGCATATACACATGCATACATGTATGTGTATATATGCATCTATGTGTGTGTATGCATGTGTGTGAGAGCGAGAAAGTCCTTTTCCTTCTTTTATCTCCTTGGGATACAGATCTGTTATTACATGACTGAATGGTAGAATTTATTCACAACTCTGGTGTCTCAATTTTACCACATCTCCTCCAACATTTGTCATTTTCCTTTTCTGTCTTACTAGCTGACCCGATAGGTATGGGGTGGTACATCAGAGGTTTTATAAATTTTCATTTCTCTAACGAATAGTGATTTAGAGCATATTTTTGTATGGCTATAGGTAGCATTGATTACTTCATGTGAAAACTGCCTGTTCATATCTTTGACCATTTATCAATTGGGAAATAGCTCTTATTTTTATAATTTTGACTCAGTTTTCTATATATTTGAGAAATAAGGATTTTTTTCAGAAAACTTGTTTTGAATTTTTTTTTCACAGTCACAGTGAATTGAACAGCAAAAGTCACAGCGGCCCTCAGTGTCTTCTCTCCTCAGAGGCAAAAGCCGATGCACTCCCAACTACTGGGTCCCCAAGTCCACACTGCACTGACCTCTCACTTTGTCCTTAGCATCTATGTGTTGATAATTCTGTACCACCACAGCTGCTGGTGATCTGCAGTCCCTCTAGCCAGGGGCTGGTCAGGCCTGCCCTGGTGCTAAAACTGCAGCATTGGGCTGGGCTGGGCTCCCAGAGTGCTGCACTGGCCAATTCCTGCCAGCCTGCCAGGCTGTCCTCAGCGGGAGGTTAGCTTCTCTGTGTCATTTTTTGGGTTCTGTAGCTCCAAAGTTTGTTCTGAGTCCCCTTTTACATGGACTGGAGGTGATGAAAGGCACAGCCGAGCAGAGGTCCTGTTTCTACTCCACCATCTTGACTCCACCCCTGTAGATCTACTTTTCTAAGGGAAAGAAACTCAAAATGGATTAAAAATCTTATTTTAATCAAACATGTGTCATTTACCTAGTTCAGGGGAAAAAAATAAACATCCTGAACTTTAGAGTATACAAACAGAGTTACAAGCAGACAACAAATACAGACAGAGAAACATCAGCAGGCAGGCTTCCAGGTGTCTGACCATTACTTCCATACTTACTTAGTTACCAGAGAGGAAAGCACCAATATTTGGGTTTTCAAAACTGGGGGGGGGGTGCCTCAATGGCTGCCCAGAGTCTCATCTGGCCAAACCACACAACTCTTCCCAAAGTGAGCCCCAAAGCAAAATCTCACATTAGGGTATGTATAGCCTTCTTCTACCTCAGAGAATGTCACAACCCTCTTGACACACTGTCCAATAACAAAGTAACAAGATGTGGGAATTCCTGAAAAACAAGCCTCCCTCCACAGGCTCCATGTAACCACATTCAGCCTATTAGGGGGCAGAGTATATTTTCAAATCAGGGAAGGTTCTCAGAATCACTTAAGCCTATCAAAGGGCCAGAGGGCAGGGAAGACCTTCAGATTCCCATTCCCTTAACACATAGGCAAGTTTGAACCTAGACCTTCTTGATTTGAATGTTAGATCTCCATTGCCATAACAGATCATCTCCCTTGTAAAGCACAGATTTAAAAATTTTAAAGAGTAAGATTCTAATATCCTTCATATTTCTAAATGATCCCATCTGCAATCTGCCCACTGCTCTCGATCTGAAACATGGAATTCTTGTGTGGTACCCTGGACTCTGTTAGGTGAACTTTCAACTTGATGGGCAACTAAATGGCACAGTGGATAGCGTGTTGAGTCAGGAGTAACTAAGATTCATATTCTTGAGTTCAAATCTGACCTCAGACACTTCATAGTTTTGTGACCCTGGGCAAGTAACTTAACCCTGTTTGACTCAGTTTCCAATCTGTAAAATGAACTGGAGATGGAAATGGTAAACCACTTCAGTATTGTTGCCAAGAAAACCCCAAATGGGTTCACAAAGAATCACACATGATGAAAATGACTGAACAGCAATAACAATAAAAAATTTTAAAGAACAACATTCTAATAGGATTGACATTTCTAAACCATAGTACCTTCAACCTATCCATCTCCTCAACACACTCTAAGCAAAATTTGGAATTCCTGACTGGGACTTTGGGCTTTGTTCGGTGAGCTTTCAATTTATTTTTTTTTTCAGAGATAGGCTTCAAAACTGTACTGCTGCATGCTTTTTAGTCTCATCTCAATCCCTCCTTCCAGCAATCCTGTATAGGTTGTCTTCTTTCATTTGAATATAAGTTATTTTTAAAAGTAGGACTTGTCTGCTTGTGTTTATCTCCCTAGCTCATTGTTCAGTGCCCAACATATAGTAAGTATTTAATAAATGCTTTTTCATGCATTTAAATCCTCCTCCCCAACATTATTTAATTCTGACTTTTCCAATATGTGGTTATGTGTTCTTACCCTTCCTTAGCATGAGAGACAATTTGAACACACTGACAAATCTAAAAACAAACAACACAGAAAAATACTCTGCTAATTTAGTTCCTATACATGCCCTGTAATGGGTGTTTCAGCTATAAATAATATGTTGATGCTTGGAGAACAATGCTCTTGTTTTGGGTGCTACACATAATAGCATAGCAGATTTAGATTCCATTCTAGCAAGATCAAAGATAATTCTATTTTTTCCATTGCTGCAAATATTAGTAACATAGTAAGCCAGACTGTCCAAATTGTGTGTTTATATGGAGTATGACAGTGGTCAGCAAAGAAAACTGACATTCCACACCTGCTTCCTAAGTTGGTTAGTAATTGGGTGGGTGGGGGCACAAAAATAAAAACTAAACCAAAACAAAACAAAATTATTGGCATCTCTATGGATTTAAAAGCCAGAAATAATCTTTTTTTTTGGAAAGCTAAATGGGGTAACAGTTGAGAGCAAAGGTTAATCCCACTGCAGCTGTAGATCTCCTTAAGAAATAATTTGGAAAGGATGGGTAATAAGCTACTTATTTTCCATTGTTTGGCATTTGAACTATTCACATCCTTTTGTTTCACTCGAGTACCTTTTTAATTCTTAGCCATTTTAGATTTTCCAGTAGTAGAACTCTTTTCCAGCCTGCTTCATTTTTTTCCTATTCTTTTTTCTTCCAACTATTTATCCACTTTTTTTGTTGGAATGGCCTTTGTTTGAATGAGACATTGTGTCCTTCAAGAAAGCTAGTTTCCTTCCTCATTGAGGTTTCCTTAGTGACATTGCTTCTGGGCCATTGATTTCATTCTATTTTTCCTCTTAACTTCAATACCATGAACTTTTGTCAATGAAGTTAAGGATTCCAAGGGAACACCATTTTTGTTGTTTTTTCAATTGCAGGATTTACCATCTGCTCAATCATCTGGACTTGGTGGTGAGAGTCAGATCATGTCTCTTTGTTCTTGGCTCTCTGTAACTCTTGGTAGAAAACTAAATATATGTTTGTTATGAAGTTGTTAATTGAAAAATTCACTGATTCAATTAACATAAAATTCTTCTGAGTATAAGAAAAGAAATATTTCTAAGCCTCATTAGCAGATGTAATTTTTTTAAGTTTTTCTTTTTTTAATGCTTTGTAGTATTTTATTTTTTTGCCAATTACATTAGAAGATAATTTTTGGCTTTTATTTTTACAAGATTTTGAGTTCCAAAAATTTCTCTCTCACTCCCTTCCCCTCTTCCTAAAGTGGTAGGCAATTTGATATGCTATACATGTGCTGCTATGTAAACCATATTTCCATATTAGTCACAGAAAGAGATAAATAGGAAAAAAAAACATTAAAAGATTAAAGTGAAAAAAGTATCCTTCTATCTGCATTCAGAGTCTACAATTCTTTCTCTGGATTTGGATAGTTTTTTTCCTTCTTGAGCTCTTCTTGTCTTGGATCAGTACATTGCTGAGAAGAGCTGAGTTACTCATACTTGATCATCACACAATGTTGCTGATACTGTGTACAAAGTTTTACTGGTCCTCTTCATTTCACTTTGCATCAGTTCATAGAAGTCTTTCCATGTTTTTCTGAAATTTGCCTGTTCATCGTTTCTTATTACACAGTTGAATTCCATTCCATTTGTATACCACAGCTTGATCAGCAATTGCCCAACTGATGGGCATTCTCTCACTTTCCAATATTTTGCCACCATGAAAAAGGGTGCTATAAATATTTTTTCACTTTTAGGTCCTTTTCCCTTTTTAATGATTATTTTGAGATACATGAAAAGACTTAGTAGTGGTAGTTTTGGAACAAAGGGAATGTGTAGTCTAGTTGCCCTTTGGGCATAGTTGGAAATTGCTCTCCACAATGGTTGGATTACTTCCCAACTCCATCAACAATGCATTAGAGTCCCAATTTTCTCACATCCTCTCCAACATTTATCATTTTTCTTTTTTGTCATATTAGCCATTCTGATAGGTGTGAGGTGGTACCTCAGAATTGTTTTAATTTGCTCTTCTCTAATCAAAAGTGATTTAGAGCACCTGTTTATATGCCTATAGATAGCATTGGTTTCTTCATATGAAAACTGTGCATATTCTTTGAGCATTTAGCAATTGGGTAATGATTTGTATTCTTATAAATTTTACTGTTTTCCATATATTTGAGAAATGAGGCCTTTATCACAGATATTTGCTTAAAGATTGTTTCCCCATTTTCTGTTTTCCTTCTAGTCTAGGTTGCATAGGCTTTGTTGGTGCAAAACCTTTTTAATGTAACAATATAAATGACCTCTTTTAATTAGATCTATTTTTTGCTTTTGCTTTATCTGAGTTCAGGATTGCTACCTTTAATTTTTTTTAACTTCAGCTTCATACTAGATTCTGCTCTAGCCCCTTATATTTGCCCTGTGTGTATCTCTCTGCTTCAGGTATGTTTCTTGCAAGCAAAATATTGTAGGATGATCCACTCTGCTATCCACTTCCATTTTATGGGAGAGTTTATACCATTCACAGTTATGATTACTGCCTACATGTTTTACTCCATCCTATTTTCCCCTCTGTCCTTTCTCTTCTTTCACTCTTTTCCTCCTCAACAATATTTTGTTTCTCTCTACCACATCCTCCAGTCTGTTCTTCCTCCTGTCAGTCCCCGTACTCCCACCCTTTACTTAATTTCTTCCCCTCCTACTTTGCTATTGGGTAGGACAAATTTCTGTATTCAACCAATAGTGTATATTATTCGCTCTTTGAGCTAATACTAATGAAAGTTAGAATTAAATGATGCTCATCACTCACCCTTCCATCTTTCCCTCAATTTTAATCGGTTTTTCACACTTTTTTGCAGGAAATAATTTATCCCATTCTACCTCTCCCTTTATTCTGCACCCAGTGCAATCATCTTTCTTATCCTTAATTTTTTTTTTACATCATTCTCTGAAATTCACCATGTACCTGTACCCTCCTCTATGTATATTCAGTCTAACTATACTGTTAGAGGTATGACTTTTTTTTTTTAAAGAACTACAAGTATCATCTTCCCATGTAGGGATGCAAACAGTTCAGCTCTATTTAGTCTCTTATGTTTTCTTTTCCTTTTTTAGGCTTCTCTTTGGTTTTGATACTGGAGATCAAATTTTTGTTCAATTCTGGTCTTCTCTTCATGAAAGCTTGAAATCCTTCTGTTTCCTTGAAGCATTATGCTTTATTTTGGTAGGTGATTCTTGGTTGGTTGTAGCCCTACCTTGTTTGCCTTCTGCAATACCATGTTCCATGACCTTGAGCCTTTAGTGTTACACCTGCTAAGTCCTATGCAATCCTGAGTGTGACTTCCCAATATTTGAATTGTTTCTTTCTGGCTACTTGTGGTATTTTTTTTCCTTAACCTGGTAGTTTTGAAATTTGGCTATAACATTCTTTGGAGTTATTATTTTGAGATCTCTTTCCTTAGTTGAATAGTGGAGTCTTTCAATGTCTATTTTGACCTCTGGTTCCAGAATATCATAGCAGTTTTCTTTGATAATTTCTTGAAGGATGTTGTCCAGGTCCTCCTTTTGAGTATGATTTTCAGGTAGTCCAATGATTCTGACATTTTCTCTCCTGGATCAATTTTCCAGGTCAGTTGTTTTTCCAGTGAGTTATTTTACATTTTCTTCTATTTTTTTTATTCTTTTGAATTTGATTGATAGAGCTATTATCTTCCTCATGCCCAATTTTAATTTTTAAGGGGTTGTTTTCTTCAGTTAAGTTTTGTACTTCCATTTCCATTTGACCAATTCTACTTTCTAAGCAGTTGTTTTTTTTCTACATTACTGACATATTTTCATATTTCTCTTGTATCACTCTCATTTCTTTTCCCAATTTTTCTTCTGCCTCTCTTTTGTGATTTATAGGCTCCTTTTTGAGCTTTTCTAGGAGTTATTTTTCAGCTTGAGACCACTTCCTGTTTTTTGTTTGGGTTTTGCCAATAGGTGTTTTGACATTGTTGTTCTCTTCTGGGTTTGTGTCTTGATCTTTCCTGTCACTCTAATAACTTTCTATGGTCAGATTCTTTCTTCATTTTATTTTTTACTCATCTTTTTTGGCCTTTGTCCTTGCTTTTAAATTTGAGCTCTGCCCTTGGGATGGAAGAGACACTGTTTAAGGCTTCTTTTGTGTGGGTTGTAGACTCTGCCTACAACCTGGTGCTGCAATGACATTTTCCTGAGGACAGTGGGTAACCTCACGTCTGATGCTGCTGGAAGCCACAGGGGTCTGACAGTTTACCTGGTGCTGATCTGTAGTCCTAGTGTTAGTATCTGTCATGTACTGAAGCTTGTGGGGTTGTTTCTATGTTTCCCAGGTACAACACTAAACATGTGCTAGAAGTTGCCTTTTTGACTGTAGCACATGGGAGGTCCTGGTGTTGGCATATTCTTGCTCCACTACACTGGGGCTCAGGACCTCCTGCTGCTTTGCTGAGGTAGGTTTTGCTGCTAGCTTGCTGGTTTGCTTGCTGCTCTGTACTATACTCTGCTTTTTCCCAAGTGAGAGAGACATTTCCTTGCCTTTCTACTAAGTTTCTTGGACTAAAAGATGATTTCAGCCAGTCTTTTTGCTGGTTCTGCTATATCAAGATTTTTTTGGAAGTGCTATTTTATTGTTCTTTGGAGGTGAATACAGGAGAGTTACTGTTTTCTCTGCCATCTCGACTCCCAGAAGAAGCCAGATGTAGATTAAAAAAAAATAATTGAAACTTGATGAAATAGAATTCCAAAGAAAATATGTTCTTGAGAATGGATTCCAATAAAGGAATCAATCACCCTCTTTCTCTACACACACATGAACACATACACACACACACATGCATCCTTGCATCATCTATTTACATATGTATATATTTAGGGCAGCTGGGTAGTGGAGTGCCTTGCCTGGAGTCAGGAAGACCTGAGAGCAAATTTGGCCTCACACACTTAATAGCTGTGTGATCCTGGGTGAGTCACTTAATCCTTTTTGCCTCAGTTTCCTCATCTGTAAATGAACCAAAGAAGGAAATGGTAAACCCACTTCAGTATCTTTGACAAGAAAACCCCAAATTGAATCATGAAGAGTCAGACGCGACTGAACAAGGTATATATATATTTTTTTTTTAATAGAAATTTTTCAGAAAGGTAGTAGCTCAATTTTTCCTCCATCCCTTTCCAAAACATTTCCAGTTCAATAGGTTTATGTCTGGGAAAAATCATGGAGCTGTAATTCCCAGTGTTCTCCTGGCTGAAAAGAAATGATAAAAGAAATTAGTTTCACACATTGTAAAAATACATACATATGAATTTTTCTAATTTCTTCTTACTTCTTTTTGTTTTTCTTCTCATTTCATGCAATAAACCCTATTGTCCAGCAAAGACAGAATGGGCAATATAGCCTATGTAAGATTGGTGGGATCAATCCATTAAAAAAAAGTAGTTATAATCCTTCTCTCTCTCTCTCCTGTTTTTCTCCATACTCTCACTCACTCAATTCCTACTTAGCCACTCTCCCTAGATTCACATTCTATTTGTCCCCACATATAGTTACATATTCTTATTCTACTCTGAAAGGAAATAGGTACACTTCCATAAATTATGATCTCTTTTTTGCCAAAATATCTCTAGAGTTTTTCATTTGTATCTTAATTTCTACTTGGAGAAAAAGTTATTACTAGAATATTTTTGTTTGTTTTCAGTTCATACAAATATATTTATTTATATCCCACACTAGTCTCATTCCGTATTTGTGATGAATTAGGACTCAATATTCCTGAATTAGTAAGGAAAAACATTCTTATCTCTGCAGGTAAAAGAGGAAAGTATTATGAACACGTGCACTTCCTCAACTTATTCCTTACTGACACTGGTTTTGTATGTGTTTGCTTATTTTTTTAATAAATTCAAAAAAATCATGCCTAAAAAGCTAATTTTTAACAATGCGTTGAGATACTGAGGGTAATTGTTTTCCTTTCCACAGGCTGTGTGTCCTAGCTGATTCCTTGAATGTGGTTGAGATTAACATGCATATTTTCCTCTAATCTATACAAAGCACAAGACAGAGTGTAACAACTTTAGAAGATGGAGAAATTAAAAATTAAAAAAAAACTTTTTCTAGATTGCATTCACAAAAATGGAACGCTGAATCTTACAAAGGTAAAGTATTCATTATAGGTAAGAAACTGATCATGAGGCAACCAGTTAGAGCAGAAGGTGCAGTGAACTAGGAAATCAAATCCTGGAGGGTTCAAGCCCTGGCTATGCCACTATCTGACTGTATGATTTTAGACAGCTTTAATAATCTATGAGTCCATTTGTACTAGTTTTGTCTCAAGAATGGAATGAAATCACAATTTTAATTTGATTTTGTGTTCTCTTTAGTAGGTTACTTTTGTTTCAAGAAGAATTAGCTATGACCTTTGCAAAAAGAATGACACTCCTTCCCAACTGCAATAACATCTCTAGAAAAGCTATAACTGTCTACTGAAAACAAGCCCTAAGATTTTAATGAAGTGGACAAGGCCATTTTATTTGCCCACTTACAAAAGATTAAATTTCTACCTTGCCTAGAACAGTCTACAGATTAATAAATAATTCCTGAAGAGCTCAACATAAGCATTATCCACTTTCTTTTTCTTAAACCACACAGTATACAGAGTTAACTTTGATTTGAATTAGAGACAAAATTTCAAAATAAACTAATTTCTTCAGATAATATCCAAACTTTTATTTTTCTTTTTTGGAGGGAGGAAGTCAGGGCAATTAAAGTTAAGTGATTTGCGCAAGGTCACACAGCTAGTAAGTGTTAAGTGTCTGTGGCCATATTTGAACTCAGGTCCTCCTGACTCCAGGGCCAGTGCTCTATTCACTGTGCAACCTAGCCATCCTTAATATCCCAATTTTGAAAGTGAAAGAAATAAACTGATTTTTTTAATGTAAAAAGACAAATATCAAACAGAGTGCAAGAAAGAAGAACATCCTGTTTAAGTTACCTTTCTAAGTTACCATTCATTAAAGGGGAAAAAGTGCAAACATGCAACATTGGTTGAAATAGTTTAACAATTTGTTACAGATTTCTATTAAGACCAATAATATCCACATTTCGGTGGTGAGAATGGTTTTCTTTATCCCCAGGGAAATGAATGAATTAATTAGTATTCGTGTACCAGTCCTACTTAACCTAGGTAGGAAACAATGGGTTACGGGGAAAAGTGATTTCAGTTTTTTTGTTTGTTTTACAGCTTGTGTGTCTTCTGGCTCTTCTCTTACTTTTTCTTGATGTCATCCACACCATGGATTCTGATTCCCCTGGTCTTCCTCCACCACTAGTTTTACCTCCATCTCAGGGTCCCTTCCTCATACTTGTCATTCTTTGGAAGTTTCAGGCCCTCCCCTCACACCTCCCCCCCTATAAAATGCTCTCTCCAGGAGCACAATTTTCCTGATGCCCCTAGCTGCTAATAGCATTGCCTCAAAAGCAATCTTCCATCAACTCTGTATTTATATTGTATATACTTTTTCCAAGTTGTCTCCCCCAGTAGAAAATAAACTGTCATATGCTCTCCCCCAGTAGAATATAAATTGCTTGAGGTCCGGTACTATATATGTTTTTCCTTGTATCTCCAGTACTTAGTGTAATCCCAGGAACACAGTTAGTGCTTTATGAAGCCTGTGGATTGATTGTTTTCTTGAATTACAACTTGATGTTGTGTACACCCCCAAAACCGTGTGCATCAGAAATCCTTACCTGAAAAATACTGAGGGATTTCTCAAGGTAGGAAGCAGAAAAGAAGAGTTTAATACGATCTTGAGAAAGGTCCACCCTTCTGACAAATGGTCAGGGAGGAGATGCAATTTACAAAAGGAAATGGGAAAATTATAAAGCCCTAACATGGAATTCTCCCCAGTCCCTCTCCTGATCCTTTTCATCCATTGGCTGGAAGTTAGGTGTATAATCTAATCGTGGCAATCTACCTCAAGTACCAGAACAAGGAAACAGTAGATAACCCAATGCACATTTGAAAAAGCACTTCTGTCCTTATTTGGTATATCTTGTGCTGAGGTGGCACTGGGGAGGGTCTCCATTGCTCTAAGTCCCAGATTCCTGTAAGGTTAGGTGACTTCTAAACTTAGGCCTAGTGGATTCTGAGGCCACTCTAGATTTGATTTTTCAGAATGGGTAAACCTCACTGCAAATTATCGCTCACAGTGTTTATGAAAATTTTGAGGAATTAAGGTAATGAGTTATTTGTTGAAGATGAAGAATGGAATTTAAGTGCAATTTCTATGTGTTGGAGTTCATAAAAAAGTGGCAGCATTTGTTAATGAAGGGATTTTTGGGCTAGAAAAGTTAAAGAACCCGGATTCAAATAAATTGGCTAACTATGCAGCTGAGAATGAGCTTTTTTTATTGGCTGAACGGTCAAAACTGTTGAGGGTTTTCTAAAAGGTCTGAGTCAACTTTGACATTTTCTTTGCACCATTTGCATCTGGGAGAGGGTTTGTCACTTATTTTGCTCACAGTATCCATGTTCTAAGGGACGTTGACCTCAGAATATTCTTCCCTTTAAAGGTCCTTTGGCTCTCTGAGAAACAGGCCTTGGCTTTTGCCTTTCATTTTTCTTTCTGGTTTCCCTTTCCTAGTCTAGAGAAAGAGAGTGGAACCTCCACATATCCTGGTTTTCCAAACTGGAGTTTTCAGCCAGAGCAGCAGTGAGATAGCCTAAGAAACAGGGTTCAGCAATTGGATGCATACCAGTGAAAACTAAAATGTTCTGGCAGCAAAGCTTACTACCTGATTTAGGATGAAGCACTTATTCACTCTGTAGTTTAGTATCTTCCATTGTTAAATGAAATATGTAAAATTTGGACTTCATGCTTTAAAATTTTTCCCAATCTCTCTATTCTTTAATACACTCCTCCTTCTCAAAGTATCGTATGTTTCCTTTTCTCTTTACATGTTATAGTCCCTCTTTCTAAGTAGAACAGTTTATAATCCTCCCCACCTCAGATTGTAAATTCCCCAAGGGACTCTGACTTTCTTTTTTTCCTATGCTCCCAAAGCCTAGAACAATGCTGATCATACTGTAGGCCTTAATAAATTGTTGAATTCCATTCCCACTCCATTCCATTCCATTCAGTTATAAGATATGAAGATGTTTACAAAGAGATAGTTAATCTTTATAGGGAATTATTAATGCAGGGACTTGAAATTCAGAAACCATTTCTTCCATTGCTTATGGCATTTAAAACTTAAATAGAAACTGACTGGCTCTTTGTTTTAGGTAAGTATCATAGGATGGATGCATTTTGGTAGAATTAGCATAGGGCCTAAGCTTTATATATTTGGTAATTCAGTTAACTCAAGGGTTATTAGTTCCCAGAAGACCAATTTAATATATATGAGAATGTCAAGTTACTCGTTTATAGCTGCCATATCTTGTCATTTGTACCTACACATCTCTCTCCTTTATTCCCTTTGCTATGCCTGCATAGTCATCCTAGTTCAGGCTCTTTGTTGCCTAGATAATTCAATAACCTAATTACTCTCCTTGCTTCAAGTCTCTCACCCACTTCAGTCCATCTTCCACACACCTTCACTCACGATTTTCCTGCACAGGTCTGACCATATCACCCCTACCTCCTACTCAATAATCTTCGATTTGCTCTTAGAGCAAATACAACCTTTTCTTTTGGTCATGTAAAGCCTTCATGTTCTGGCTTTAACCTATCTCTTTTTCCTCTGATTACACTTTTCTTTTCACATATTAGATAATCATTCCAAACATTTTACCCTTGTTAATTCTTCTTCATGCTGTCCTTTTCCTGTCATGGTAATTTTAAAACTGGTTGTCCTCCTATGACTAGGAGATCTCCTCCCTTAATTTTGTTTCTTAGAATTTCCTTTCACAGGCAGATAAGATTTCATTTTCTACATGAAGCCTTTCCTGATGCCCCCTAGTCATTAGTACCCTCCCCAAGAAACAACTTCCTGTTGCTATTTCATAGCCAGGCTCCTCAGACTAGAGATGGGCTTGTGCCCTGAACCTTCCATTTCCTTCTGAGTGCAAGTTGTACTCTGGAGCAAGGCATTTGCCATGTTCTGCTGCCAGGTCAATATCCCACCTGGGATGTGGAGCAGTCTTCCCTTCTAATTTAGGCCTTCCATCTCCTGCTGTACTTTGCCCAGTGAGGATAGGAGTGTTATTCTACACTCGATGATGTTGTCATACCCTTCACATCCTAGTGACTGAACTATAGTAAATCATCATGCAAACCCCACGTGAAACCCCCTACAAACTATTTCCTAATTCTCATCCCCTTCAACGCTCCCATTCACAAATTTTATATTAAAGCCACCCAGCCCTTCCACTATGCCTTCTGAAATGCCTATTTCATAGAAAACAAACTTCCTTTCAACTTAAAATTTTTCCTCTCCTACCTTGTGTATTACCAATGCAATACCCAGAGCAGCTGCTATGAATAACGCAAGCATATTTCCAGGTTTCAATTGCAACATATAACAGACTCCTCTTCCACAACAAAACCAGGATAATTATTCATATACCAGAATGCCAAATCCACCATGGTAATAAATCCACCATGGTAATAAAGAAGTTTGTACACATTACCAAAGCAGGGAGTAGCGCCATCCCTCCATCAGGCCTCCCTACAAACAAGCTCCCTTAGGCAAAATTCCCCCCTCTCTCAATCACACTGACTTCTCTGTTTCAGCTCTCTTCTCAGCTCTGCCTCACTCTCTCTTCCTGCTCCATTCATTCTGTTCTCTGTTCATTCTCTTTGGGTAAACTCCTCCCCCACTCAGCTATGGGCTGGGCCAGAGTCCAAAGTAGGTCACATAGGCCTATTAAGTGGCAGGAAAAATCTTGAACTTCCCTTAACATTACAATCTACTAGCTTTTACTGAAACCTGGTTTCCTGCTTATGCTTTCCATTACTGACTTCACCTTCACTCATTCTCTTTAGTTTGCTATTTGAAGCAGAAGAGTTGGAATACTCCTTGCTCCCCACTGCCACTTCCAGGTTCTCTCCCTTCTTCCTTCAGTAACTTTTAGTGTTTATGCTATTCGTATCTACCACCCAATTAAAATGCTGGCAAGCTATTGTCTGCAGACCCGCACATCATTTCTCTTCCTTTCTCAGTGAGTTTGATAGTTGGCTTAAAATTTTTCTCTCCCCCTCATCTCCTCATACTAGGGGACATATTGATTCTCTTTCAAATAACCTAACAACTCAGTTCCTCAATCTACTCCCTTCCCATGAGTTGCTCCTCCACCCTACCTCAGACACACACAAAGATGGTTATACCTTTGATCTTTCCATCACCTACAAATTTACCACCTCCAGGTTCAAGAATTCTAAAGTTCCCTTAATCTAATCATAACCTGTTGGCTTTCACTTTCACGTTCAAGAATTCTAATGTTCTCTTAATCTAACCATAATCTGTTAGCTTTTCACCTCTCCCTCTGCCTTCCCTTTTATAACCCTAATCTTCCAACCTAATTGGAGAGACCTCCAATCTCTTCATCCCTCAATTCTCTCCCAGGTCATCTCCCTCAGAGTAGAAACTTTCTTCTCTTTTGCATCTCAATCACTTAGTGAACAAATTCAACTCTACACTATATTCTTCTCTTGAGTTCCAGTTACCTTATCTAATTTCTGATTATGCCCAGCCAAACCTCAGCCTTAGATCACTCCCACCACTCATCTCCTTCCTATACTTGTGGTGCTGAATACAGGTGAAAAAAAAAACCATTCAGCTGTTTGACTGGGTACTACAAATTTGTATTACATAAGCTTAACTGGGCCCTCACTGCTGCTATGCAATCATACTTTACCTCCTTTATCAATTCATTATCCAAGTCTTCATAGTAGCTCTTCCAAATATTTTCATCTGTCTTTAAACCTTCCACAACTCCCTCTTTCCCCATTCTCTCAGCTGAGAAACTTGCCTCATATTTTACAGAAAAAAAATAATGTTATTTGTCATGAACTTCCTCTTCACCCCTCCTTCTCATCTCCTGTCATTCAGGTGCCTTTTACCATTTTTTCCTCCTTCACCTGTCTCACATGATGAAGTGGCCCTACTCCTTATCAGGGCTAACCCTATAATTATTTAAAGTAACCCCATTCCTTCCCATCTCCTCCAAGAGGTTTTTCCCTCTTTCATAACCACTCTTTTATTTATTTTCAATCTCTCCCTGCCTCCTGGCTCATTTCTTACTGCATACATACATGCCCATCTCCCCCCATACTCAAAAATTCCTCATTTGATCCTTCCATTCTCATTAATTATTAGTCTATATATCTTTTGCCCCTTGTAACTAGACTCCTTGAAAAGGAGTTGTCCACAATAGATACCTTTACTTTGTCTCCTATCACTCTCCTCTTAACACCTTACAATATGACCTCCATTGAAATTGTTTATCATGCCACTGAAATTGCTCTCTCCATAGTTACTTATGATCTCTTAGTTGCAAGTGGCCTTTTTTCAGTCCTCATTGTCCTTGACCTCTCTTCAGACTTTGACACTGTTGATCACTCTCTCCTCCTTAATAATTCTCTTCTTTCTAGACTGCTCCCTCCTGACTTTCCTCTTACATGTCTGACCACTACTTCTCTGTCTCATTTGCTGTATCATCCTCCAGATCATGCTTCACAGTAGGTGCTCATCAGGGTTCTATCCTGGGCCCTCTTCTCTCTTCCCTCTATACTGCTTCACTTAGTGAAATCTCATCAGCTCCTATGAATTTAATTACTTTATCTATCCTGATGATACTCAAATCTACCTTTCCTGCCTCAGTATCTCTTCTGACCTCCAATTTTACATCTCCAGATGATTTTCCAAAATCTCAGATTGGATGTTCAGTAGATAAACTTAAAAACCTAATATGCCCTAATTGGAACTCATTATTTCCCCTAAACCATGCACTACAACTAACTTCCTTATTACTATGGAGGGTAATACCATCCTTTCTGTCCCTCAGGCTCTCAATCTAGAAGTCATTTTAGATTTCTCACTATCTCTCACTGCCCCCCCCCCCATATCCAATCTATAGCCTAGCCTTATTGATTCACCTTTGTAGCATTTCTCAAACATGTTCCTTTCTCTCCTTTGACATTGCTACAACTATGCTACAAGCCCTCATAACCTAATACCTGGATTATTGCAACAATAATGGTGGGTCTGCCTGCCTTAAGACTCTCTTTAATCCATCCTCCATTCTCCCACTAAAGTGATAATTTTTCTAAAATATAGGTCCAGTAATGTCACCTCCCTACTCAATAAACTCCAGTGACTTCCTGTTGCCATTAGGAACAAATACAAAACACTCTGCTTGGAATTAAAACACTTTTACAACCTAGCATCCTCCTACCTTTCCAGTCTTCTTATAGCTTAATCTCTGACTCATACTTTCAAACTAATGACATTGGCCTCCTGACTAAACCACAATAATGATACTCCTTTTCTTGTCTCTAGGAATTCCGTCTAGCTCTCCTCCATACCTGTAATGCTATCTCTCATCTGATTTTAATACTGATTTCCCCAGCTTCCTTTATGTCCCAACTAAAATCCCACATTTAGCAGGACACCTTCCCTGACCCTGTTAATTCCAGTGGCTTCCCTCTTTGTTTTTTTTTTTACCCCTATCCATCCTGTATATAGTTGGTTTTATATGTGTTTATTTGCAGTTTTTTCCTCCATTAGTTTGGAAAGTCCTTGAGGACAAGGTCAGTCCTTCGGCTTTTTGTGTATCTCTAGTACTTAGCACATAATAGGTTTTCAATAAATGTTTACTGATTGAATAGTAGATAAATTTTGTATCACTTTGAACATACACACATATATGTGTATCTATACGTAGAGTGATATCTATAGAGATATATGGTGTATCTCTATAGATATTTCTATCTCTACTTATCTGTCGATTCATCCACCTATCTATATTGAGAGAAAGAGAGAAACAGAGACAGAGAGACAGAGAATTACAGGTGCTATATCCCTGCATAGAAAATAGGTTCTTTGAGGGCAGGAATCATTTCACTTTTGCATTTGTATTCATCTTCAAAGCTTAGCACAGTGTAGATGCTTATTGACTGATTGATTAACAAAGAAAATAAAACTGCTGATACTAGAATATTCCTATTATAAAACTTTCCCATTATAGAAGAAGCCTTTGTTATAAGAAAGTCAAGTTAACATTAGAAGGTTACATGGTTGGCTGTACTGTACAAGGTACAGAGTCAGAATGAAGGGAATAGGCTGAGTTTTAAGGATATCATGATCCAATTATGAGATTCATTGTGCACTAAAGTGACATATTTGTGCACCAAGTATATTCTGCCCCTTTCTCCCAGAGGCAGAACTCCTCTACCACCTACTTATATTGCTAGTGTATTTAAGGTGTTGGGTTACCTCTTCTGTAATTTTATCTGCTTAATTTTGTTATATTCTATTTATCCTTTTGTTATGGGCTAGTGACTAGCACTCTAATGACTTTTAGTCAAGAAATAATGGTTATCTTTAACAAAGTAATACTTGCTTCAAATGTATAGCAAGAACAAACATACACACATTTTCTTCACCACCAGGGTGTATATATATATATATATATATATATATATATATATATATATATATATTCTTTCTTCCCTATGTTGCTTTGGTCTTTGAGGGAAATAGGCTCAAAATTTAGCTCCCTTCCTACAGTCCTATGTAGCAAAGTTTCCATCAAGTTTATATCTAAAGGTAGCATTGCTGCCAGATGAGTTGTTGTTTTAACTTTCACTGGCATGGATTTAGAAGGGTGACCTTTGTTCCTTGTAGTTTCACTATTGCACTAACTGCAAAACCCTCTCTCCAACAGTTTTTGAGAGAAAGACAAATTTGAGGGGGAAGAAATTACTTTCAGTTGTTATTCAGTGATCATTAGAGGTTTCATGGTAAAAGTAGCACCAGAATTCATCCTTGAGGAAAGGAAAAAAATCAGAAAAGATGATGGGCTCATGGCAAATTTTGGAGAAGTCAGGAAAGGACAAGGATGAGAGATGGTGAGTGGACTAACTTGATTGGAGCAGTATATATGATAAATCTGAAAAAGCAAGTTGGATGTATTTTATGAATGGTTTTGAACATCACACTAAAGAATTTAATCTTTATTCAGTAGGCAATTGGGAACAGAATCATGAGTAGAGAAGCAACATAATCAGAATGATGGCTATTTAACCACTTGTGTGAAGAAAGATCAAGAGTAGAGAGAGACCATAGGCAGCATGACAAGTTAAGAGACTATTAGAATAGTGCACAGCCATGTTCACACATCACTTAAAACATGTTATTTTAGCAAATAATGAATCTTTTTAATAAAATTCAGATTCAGAAGATGATTTAAAAAAATTCTTCCCTCTTGTGCATAGACTATTAATACTATAGATCATTAGTTGGAACTTAAGAATAACTGTCATTAGTGAAATTTCACTGGAATAGTATCTTCTACAATAGAACTTTCTGTGTACTACAGGAAATTTTCCTTATACATTTTGACTTAAAAAGCTCCTCTTATTAAAACTTGAAAACAATAATATGTTTTAGTTGAAATAAAGAAAATATACAAATGTAAAAATATACAAATATATTATGAACCAGAAACATATATGCACATTATGCTTAGAAATCAATATGTAAAGTTTAGATTACTTATTTTTCATCAGGAGTGATGAACATTCAAATAATCCCAAAATCTATCATTTTCTGAAGCCAAAGCAGATTTGTTTTATATTTATTCCTCCCTCCTTTTCTTTCTTTTTCTTCCTTCCTTCTTCCTTCTTCCTTCCTTCCTTCCTTCCTTCCTTCCTTCCTTCCTTCCTTCCTTTCTTCCTTCCTTCTTTCCTCATATGCATTTATTTTCCCATTTTATGCTAGATTGTTCAGGGCATTACAAAGCAACTAGTAACAATACCAGGATTCCGGAGAATTCAAACAGTGCTTCTCCCACAGGACCTTGTGAACTAAATTATGTATTTAAATGCCACATTTCTACACATAAATAGCTGTTTTATTATAAATGCATGAGATCTGACTTTATTAATGCAAAGTAAGCAACCACTCTGGGAATTAATTTTTCCCAAAGTATCTATATATTTAATGTAAATGCATTTATATCCTTGGTCGTCTTAAAATAAGAATTTACCATAAATTTATAACTAAAAGGTTTTATGGTTAGCAAATATGTATTTTTAAAGGCCATGTAAAATGTTAGTAGAAATTTTTCTTATATACTATTGATTATATTTAAAAATCAAGGATTGTTATTTTAAATTACAAGCCAATTCTTTTAAATTATATATTTAAAATTAGGTTTACATTTATAAACCTGGATAAAATGTAGTAATTTCTTACTCTGGCACCTAAGAACCATTTGATTTTCTTTGTTATTTTTTTCTACTGTGATTTTCTTTTTGCTTTTCTAACTTTTTATTTAAAGGGCATGTTCAATATTAAGATACTTAAATCAGTCAAAATTTTAAAAAATCACTATTCTATTAAATAGAGCTATTAAGAAATGTAAAAACTAATGTAGTTTACTAGGGAAATTTCCTGGTATGGTAACAGAACCTGATGAGATTTTTTGACTTCTTCAAATCATTCTCAGCTATAAATTATACAAATCACACTCCATCATATTGTAATATCTCCATGTGATTAAAATTCAACTCTAGCAAAAGAATCATTTCTTTTGAGGAATTTTAAATAAATATATCTTCAACTTATAATAAGAGAAATTATTTTAGAGATACACTAGTACCTTCATATTTGACTTGTTTTTGCCAAATAGTTACTTAGCTAAAAGAGCAGCTGAAGTTATTTAACTTCACCAGAATAAGTGGAAGGAGATAATCACCATCACTTCTTTATCCCACTCTTTTTTTTTTTTTGGAGGGAAATTGGGGTTAAGTCACTTGCCCAAGGTCACTCGGCTAGTTTTTGTGTTAAGTGTCTGAGGACAAATTTGAACTCAGGTCTTCCTGATTGCAGTACCAGTGCTCTATTCACTGCTCCACCCAGCCGCCCCAATCCCACTCTTGATTGTGGTTTGTATGACTAGGAGATGAGGAAGTTTGGCAAGAAGGAAAAAGTATGACTAAATTAGAAGATATTAGATTTTAAAAAATCCTTACAATAGGGGTCACGAAGTCATCCCCTGGGGAAAAGATTTATGAACACTCATGCTCCTCATCTCAGCTTGTCTGAACAAACTAGTTGCACTTACTTTTTTAATGCCCTTCTCTGCCCTGCACTCTTCAAGGTGTGTGTGTGTGTGTATGTGTGTATGTGTGGAGTTGAAATACTCCTTGCTCTCCATTTCCACTACTAGAGGCTTTCCCTCTACCTCAATCATTCAGTAACCTATCCTCATAAAAGCAAGCTTCAGACAATCCATATTTAGCATTCCATAAACATTCTGGAATCTGTTATCTATTGATCTCAATGATGCTCTCTTTTTCTCAATTAGTTCAATGCCTGATTTAAACCTCTCCTCTCTCCCCAACTGCTTATTTTTAAAAAAATTGGAATTTTAACAAACATATTGATAGTCTCTTAAGAACCTTAACTGCACATTTCTCCAGTTTACTCATTTATGAATATCTACTTCTTCCACCTGCTATAGATACTTGCAAAGATGGTCATACTCTTTATCCTGTCATGACACACAAGTGTTCTAATTCTGTGGTTATAAACTATGAAATTTCCTTATCTGATCATAATTTGCTTGCCTCAGAAGTTGAAATTCCATTCCACATCTTCATGGAGTCCTCCAGTCCATCCTCAGTCATTTACCAGGAAACCACTCCATGACCTAGCCATACCATCCCATTTGCCTGCCTTGACTCTTTGGTGAACCAATTGAATTCTATAATGTCTTCTTCTTGGCACCTTATCTCATCACTAATGTTTCCTTGTGAAGTCTTAATATTGTATTACTTCCACAGTCCACTGGCAGTGCTTTTACTCAAAGGTTGTTGAATGGAGCTAGAGAAAAACAAGGATCTGTAGTGGGTTAATTACAAATTTGTGTTCCATGATCTCCACCAGGATTATGTAAAGCAAATACAAGGCAATTCTTTTACACATCAATTTGCATGTCAATTTTACACATCAATCAATTCACTATCCAGCTCACCACAGTGCCTTTTTCTAAACCCTGTCAGCTCTTCTCAAACTTGCCATGGCTGCCCCTTCTCCCACCCCCTCATATTTCACCATCCACTAAGAGCCTTACGCCCCTTATTTCCTCCTATTTCTCCCACTTAATTCAGATATGTTCCATCCCTTCATTCTTTTTCACCCTTGTGGCACATAAAAAGATTTGGTAGCACAAGTGATTCCATTTAATCTCATCTCTGGAGTAGCCCCTCTATTATCCCTAATCTCTCCATAGCTATGAATTGCTTTCCTATTGCCCATAAACATGTGTTGTACCCTCATGCTAAAAGCCTCTGACTTGATCCATTTATCCCCATTAGATATCATCACATATTTCTCCTTCCATTTTTGACTAAAGTACAAGTAAAAGATATATATAATTAGTGAATTCATTTACTCTCATTTTCTTCTTAGTGAATCACCAGCAAAAGCCTTTCCTAATCCTTCTTAATTCTAGTACATTTACTCAGTGCTTGTCTCCTGTTTGTCTTGTATGTATCTTGTTTATATATAGCTGTTTTCATGTTTTTTCTGACATATTCAATTGTAAGCTTTTTAAAAGTACAATTGATTTTTGCTTTCTTTGTATCCCCATTACTTAGGCCTGTACTGGCACATAGAAGGCACTTAATAAATACTTATTGACTGAGTACAACAGATATTTACCTTTTTTCTATACTCCCCACATCAGTCCCTACAATGAAAAATCCTGGGTCATGGTGGTGTCCATTTTGATCTCCTAGCCTTATGCTAGGGGAGAAATCAAATCTGATCCTTTCCAACCATGGAACTGAATGCTTTTGCTCTTCAACTCAGATTGGGAAGAAACCTTTTTAAATGATACTAATCTTCTCTTAGTAGAGTAGCAATAGACTTGGTGGCTTTAGAGAGAGAGAACCATGAAATTATCTCTGTTGCCAAAAATTGCTTGCTCTGTTATTTTATCTAACTTATCCAAGCCTACCTGGTCCCATTCTGCTTGGCTTCTGGTTTAAACTCTCTTCAAGAAAGTATTCATAAATCAAGTCCCTCCTATGACATGATTTTTCAATTGGATTTATGTGTCCAGTTTCTTTTCCCACTTCAATCCACAGTGTATTATCAATTTATGTGCTGGGAAGCTGAACAACACACTTGATAATAAATTCTGATTAGCAGGTAAATCTACATGTTTCTTAGGGCAGAATACACTTAAAATGATTCATTTAACTTAAATTGTTCTTTTTTTAAACTTTTGAGATTAATATCAAAGTAATTTATCTCTTCAACAGCTCCCCCCACTCCTTGCATTTATCATTAGATTTTCCTTTAGTCTTTAGTCAGTGTTTGTCCTGATAAGACTTAAACAAATGTCACTTAATTCAATGGTAATTTAGATGCATAAACATCTCCTATTAACAAGAGGTAGTATCATGATTTATGAAGGTGCTTTCTTTGATGATAAAGCCAAAAATAAGTGTTACTTCCTTTCAATTTTCTTTATGTCATCCTAAAGTGCATAGTAAGCTACAAAGCAAATTATGAAATTTAAGCTAGTGATTTTTTTCAGAAATCAATGATTATCCTAAATCATTTCAAATACAATCTACTATGCCTTTCCTGCTTAATTGACTTTTGATGGTTCAGTTTTAATAATATTCCAGTGATGAACACATAGACTCAAAAATTTGTATTGATTTCTTACGTTGACATTTTCTCTCTAATGGAAACTTGACATCTCATTTCAGGCACTTTGTAGGATGTTACTTCACCCTTTACTCTTCACAAATCTTAATGTCATAGAAAATATTGGCATCCATTGTCATATATTCCTCACCAAGAATGCCTATGAAAATATTTGGAGACCATCATTTTGTAAGTTACTCTTGAAGGACACTCAATTCTTCATGTGCAAGTGAGCTAAACAAACTTTTGAGTAAAGAGAGGAAACTAAATTCCCTAACTGACCTATAACATTCTTAAATCTACTTTAAATTAATGATTCAGATATCAGTTGTCTGCAATGTCTCAATGTGGCTATTATATGTTGGAGCAATGGTAAAGTGCCCTAGACCACTTGGGAATTGTCTAGAAGCATAATAATATCAATGATGTAAATAGTCATGTGTAAGACCAATCATGAGCACCTCTTCTGAGGACTCCTGATGTGAATAACTTTAAGGATCTAATAGCATAGTATGGTGAACTCTCTATTTATTCAGCAATAAACTAAAGCAAATCATTCAAGAAACTAAAGCACAACATTCACAAGAACATAACATAACTTACTCCCAAGGTGACCACATAGTCTTAAACAAAACATGTCATTCAAAAGTCATAATCTCCTCAATCAATATAGAGTACCCAAATCAAGACTTCCTTCTTCTTGACTCCAGGCTGGCTTCCTGTCATCCTTAAGGAGTAATCATCCTTAAGCCAGTCATCCTTAAAGGGTTGTGAAGAGTACAAAGGCCATCCACCAAAAGTCAGAGTAAGTTACAATATCATCAGTTAGCATTGAGTACCCAAATAAAGTTTCCTTTCATCTTAACTAGAGGCTTACTTCTAAACCCCATGGCTCCTCTTCTGCTTCCAGCCCTTGCCTGGATTCTCCTGACTGTTACCTGGATTCACAGATAGGCAGCTCTCCCAGAACTTGCCTGGATTCACTAGACTGTTGCTTGGATTCACAGGTAGACAACTCTTGATCCTGTTCCATATCACAGTTCATGGGGACTGCTCCACCCAAAGCTCTTCAAAATTTCTTTTTCTAGGAGAACAAAGCTCAATAGCGCTATAACAATATTTACACACATTGCAGCACTATCATCTCAATTCACTTTCTGTCTGAGAAATCAACACAAATCGACAGACAGAGTGCTTCTGTCTGACAAAGCAATGCAATTCAACAGACAGAGTGCTTCTTTCTCACAAAGTATCACAAAGTAATATCAAATACAGAACAACAGACAGAGCTCTGCTTGGTGCCAGCTTGTGTTCAAGCTGGAACAAGAAACAAAGTACTACTTTGCTTGCCTTTACACAACATGGTCCTGCCTTTTCATGTCAGTGCACATTTCCTAAATGTATAGTCCAGGATTGAAGGAAATGGAAAAACAATTCTACCCTTCATTATCTTGTGTGCCTATGTAATGGTTATGGGATTTGAAGATCTCCCATGTGCCTTGAACTGCGCAGCAGTGGCATCATGAAATTTTTTTTGAGCCAGCCAGAATTTCTGCTAAGGACTCTTGCTGAGGACTGTAGGGGATGAGAACTGTTTGGGAGGGAGGGAGGCTGGAGATGCTGGGAGCAAGCTGAGTGGATACTGAGCAGTTGCCAAGAATGAGGAGAGGAGGACTTTTGCCTGAGGTAGCCTGTTCTGTTTTGAAAGCTTGAGAATGTGGGTGTTTACTGCATTAACCATGTGTGCCAACTCTATAGGTACTGTGATGGCTTTGACTTTCTGGTTTTGGGTCTCAGTTTTCTGGTATTTGAATAAATGTTGTAGCTTTGTCCCCCATGTACAGAGCCTGTTATATTTTCTGATTAATACCCATATCAGCATATTTATAGTTGCCATAGGAATTGTGAATATTGAATTGTTGATACAGCCTATAGGTACTTAAATTATCACATGTAAGTGTGACAAGTTTCCATATATTAAAATATATGTGTTATAATTCTCTAAATAAATTCTTAGCATTTATCAGCAAAATAACCCATCATCAAGCAGAGGTAAACATAGGTATTCAAAGACGATTCCATTGAAACACTATTTTGGCAGTTTTTTAAATCAATTTGGAAAGACATCCTATATGACTTTGGCAAATTATGATACAACATATGAAAGGATTTACTTAGGTCAGTGAAGGAAGGCTTCCATCATAACATTGGCCACTACTTGGTCATGATGATTCATGAAACAGACAAAAATTAAAAATGATGCTCAGTTTTTATGTTCTCTTTTTTCTTCTATAGTAATTGGAGAAGTACAGCAGAAATGGGGTAAAATATACCCAAAATAACACAATTGTGGATTATTATGGAAAATAGCAATTAATGAACCAACTCTATTAGTCAAGTACTCATGTTTTGAATATGATATCATAGTAAAATACTCATGCCTCAAATGTTGTTCTGCTTAAATTTATAATTACCAGGAATTTGCTTCCCTCCCTTGGCTCCTGCAATCTCCTCTGAGACTTGTCATATTCCTCAGTTATTAGGTCATTCCTATCCTTTATCTCCCATTCAGGTGCCTTGAACAAGACTGTTCTAGTATTTGTCATGTCACAAAAACATGATATTTTTTCCATCCTGCCTTCCATTGAGATATAAAATCTTTACTATCCAATAGGTGATCATGTTATTCAATGCCTACAGTAGCAGTAGCACTGACTGCCACTGCCCATTCCTAACTGTTTTCTTTTTCTTTGTTTTGGGGTGGGGGGCAAGGCAATTTGGGTTAAGTGACTTAACCCAGGTCACACAGCTAGTAGGTGTCAAGTGTCCAAGGGCAGAGTTGAATTCAGATCCTTCTGATTTCAGGGCCAGTGCTCTATGCCACCTAACTCTCCCTCCTGTTTTCTTCATAGCTTTCACCATACACAAAATCTGGAAATCTGGGATCCAGGGTGATGCATGGTTATGAGTTTAAGGATCATTTTGCTTACATCATTACTGGAAAGGGCCCTGGGTGGCACTCGTTTTTCAGTATTTTTGTGATAAACTTTGTTTCATAACAACGCCTTTCATATAATCAGTCTTTTCTACTTAAATCAAATCTATGTATCGATTGGATTATTATTCAAATACAACTATCTAAAACATTAATTTTACATTTAGTGTTCTAAATTTGAGATCCTTTTTCTATTTTCAACAAGTTGAGGAGAACCACATCCATATGATAATATTATTCTGAATAAATTAGAAGGTATGAAGAAGTTGCAGATAAAAATACATGGTTCACAGGTTCTCCACTAAGGTACTATTAATGTGACTTGTGGTCACTTTTAATATATACTAAAACAATAAATATAATTAAATGGAATTCATAAGCATGTTAATTTTTAACATAATTGAAGGCAAAAGATTCATCATAAACATATAATTTATGTGTAATTTTTTAGAGAAATTTTACAAAGAGTTTGACAAAACCTGCCAAAGTTAATATATACCATGATATTTGTAGATTCCATTGCAAAGAGTGGAATAAAGAAAGCAAACAAATGAAAATTCGAATTTATTTTCTCTTTACTTAAAACATGCCTAGATTAAAGCAGGTTTTAGCATTAATAAGAAAAAAAAACTGAAAGAGACCAAAAGGCATATTGATTACTTTTGTGTTTCACATATACACATTATCATGAATGCTTTTCTTTAAGAAGAGGATTGGAAGAAACTTGACTTACTGAGAAATAATCACCACCACAAAATAAGGTTGAATAGATCTTGACATACAGGAAATAACAGGTTATTGTCTTTGGAGTTATCTTATTATCACCATTTGTGTCATCAGACCAAATGCCAAAATTAACAATGAGCAGAGAATTGAACTATGGGAGTTTGAACTGTGAAGTGATTTATAAAATATGATAGTGGAGTATGATAGATAATCATAAGCAGTGTCATTTCTCAATAGAGCAAAACACAGTGGAGGGGAAAGTAAGGCTTGGTGTGTAACTAAAAAACACAAAGATTATTTGTAAAAGAAAGAAAATTGGAAGAAGGATAAATATATATATATACACCCCCCCACATACACACACACATATATATATATATATGATAAATAAGACAGATTTTACTAGTAGTTCGTAGTTATCCACTTTCATTATATGATATTAAAAATCTAACATTTCAGTACTGAATAGATTCTATGAGGGTATAGATGTAGCACTTAAGATCAGATCAAGGAATAATATTTGAACCTGGAGAAATACATTCAGAAGCAATTCATTCTTGAAGTAATACAATAATAAAATGTTTAAAAAAGTAGAAGATTCCAAAATAATGAAAAGGCCTATAAGTTACATTATATTATAACTAAGATAAAAAGTGGACTGAAAGCAATGACTGATCCATATATACTTACTCTTTCATCTAGACAAGATTAGTATGAGGATGGTCTATGCATACATTAAGGATGAAAGTATGGAAGGAGACAGTAATTCTTTCTCAAATGATTTTATAAAAGTAACAAGCTAGATTTTCATGGATACACAGTTGACTTAGAAATATGAAGAAAAATACCTAACTGTGTTTATAATTTCTGTACAAAAGATCATTTGACTAGACAATAAGAAAATCACAAACTTATTAGCTCATTTTCAAGAAAGTGTCTGTCACCCCTTGTTTCCTTGATATTCAAGGAAGGATAACCAATGGGGCTGTAGCTAGGTGGTGCAATGGTTAGAATGCAGCACTTGGAGTCAGGAAGACCTGAGTTCAAAATGTGGCCTCAGACACTTACTAGCTGTGTGACCCTAGGCGAGGCACTTAACCCTCTTTGCTTCTTAGTTTCCTCATCTGTAAATGAGTTGAAGAAGAAAATAACAAGTCATTCCAATATCTTTGCCAAGAAAATCCCAAATGGAGTCATGCACAGTCAGACACTACTGAAATGACTGAACAATAATTGATGTGGAATAGTACACAAATGTTCGATTTGGCAAAAGAAGAGCTGAGTTTAGCTAAGTCATTTACCACCAACTTTGTACTCTTTGAACTTGATGGGTCTGATTATCACTTTCCTCATGCTTTAATAAAGGGGGAGAAGGGTTTAAATGACCCCTGAGATCTCAAACAGTTCTAAATTTTTTGATAAATATGTTTAATTGTTTGAGATTCAGCAGCAAGTGAGCCAGAAAACATGTAGGCATAGATTTACTAGAGATATTTGCCAGTGACATGGAGGCAAAGTTTCTCATAGTTAAAATGGAAGAAGAATTCCTAAGGATAGGTAAATTTCTCTGGTTGCTATTTATGAGATGACATATTTTTCACTTAAACACAGAAGATTTACATTTCCACCCCATTGAGATCTAGAGTTATTCAGTAGATAGACATTGTAAAATTGGTAGGAAGAATGAAATAGCCAGAGAATGTAGAAATTGTGAAACATTTCCCAAAGTTTCAAAGCTAGTTCCTGACAGGAAAAATAATAACCTTTTTAACATTAATAACCTCTTCATTATTCTATGTGACAATGAATCCCCATGTTTCCCTATGAATGAATCATAGGCTATGATAATCTCAGAAGAATTAAAATTATTGGTGATACAAATGACAATGCAAAAACAGGTTAGATATAGGTAGGATAAAATATATTTCTAAATAGTGATTTTGCACAATCTGTAGAAATCATGCATCAAGGTATTATCCAAACAAAGAAGGGAGTGGGTTTGTTGTTCCAGTTGTAAAATAGAGTCTAACAATTTTTTTTATCTGAGTATGATAATTGAATCTGAAAAAAAATATTAAGGGAAAACATTGTGACACAATGGGCATATGCCCTAGAAAAAATCTGTGGAAAGACATCTTGATCGAATTACACCAAATTAGATAACATGGATAGAATGTAATCAGCATTAGTAAAGGGAGTAGACATGTTAATGAAGTTATTACTAAATTTAAATATTGAGATATTCCTAAATAAGGATATGATTGTGCACACAGGGAAAGTAAACTTGAAAACTAATCAATTATGAAAGTAATTTAATTAATATAGAGAATCTATTTGTATTATTCAACACTATATTCATAGATGCACATATATAGTGTTATATTATCTCTCTAGGTTTCCATTTATTTATGTTTAAAGCAGAGATTTCCAAATAGATGAACTCTAAAGTTTGTTTCAGCTATTTATTAAATTTATTAAATATGCACAGTTGTATGACATTGTATAAAGTATTTTTATGTACTAATTTCTCAAAGAAACACAATGCCTTTTCCACATAGGTACATACTAAAAAGACCAACATTAGAAAGGGAATGGACAACAAATAAACATACAAATTACATACTACATTTTAATCTATGTAATATTAAGGAAATGAAAGGGAGTCCTCCGTGCTGCTGATTGGATCCCATAGACATGGGTAGAATATGGGGGAAAAAAATTCTTTTGGTTTTTAATCCTTTTACTATCTGGCCCCCAAATTACGAGTCCTAGTGTTCTAGAACCAGAGGGCAAAATAGAAATTTAAAGAATTCACCAGTCATCTCTTGACATAAGATCCCCAAAAGAAAACTCCTAGGAATATCATAGCCAAATTCCAGATTTCCCAAGTCAAGAAGAAAATATTACAAGCTGTTAGGAAGCAACACTGGAGTATTGTATGACACAAGATCTAGCAGCTTCTACACAAAGGGATCAAAGTGTTTGGGATAGGATATTCTGGAGCTCAAAGGAGCTAGGATTAAAACCAAGAATCACCTACTCAGCAAAACTGAGTATAATGCTTCCGGGGAAAATATGGTCATTTAATGAAATAGAGAACTTTTAAATATCCTTGATGGAAAAACCAGAGCTGAACACAAAATTCAACTTTCAAGTACAAGAATCAAGAGAAACATGAGAAGGTAAACAGAAAAAAAAGAAATCATAAGGAACTTATTAAAGTTGAACTATTTACATTCCTACATGGAAAAATGATAATTGTAACTCATGAGACTTTTTTCAGTCTTTGAAGGGAATATTTATGTGTGTGTTTATACACATATATGTATGTATAGGAGGTTGCATGCATGTATAAAAATATATGTGAGTGTGTGTGTGTTCATGTATTCATAGACAGAGGGCACAGGATCAGTTGAATAGGAAGAGATGATATCTAAAAAATAAAATTAAGAGCTGAGAGAGGAATCAATGAGAGAAGGAGAAAGGGAGATAGAATAGGGTAAACTATCTCATATAAAAGCAGCAAGATAAAACTTACAATGGAGGGGAAAAGCAGGAAGGTAAAAGGAAATGGATCAACCTTACTTTCACCGAATTTGGCTTAAGGAGGGAATAACATACACAGTTATTTGGGTATCTTACCCTACAGGAAAGTAGAGGGGAAGGGCATAAGAGAGGAAATGATAGAAGGGAGGGAAATTTGGGGAAGAGAGTAGTTAGAAGCACATACTTTTGAAAAGGGACAAGATCAGAGCAGAAAACAGAATAAGTGGAGGACGGTATATGATGGAGGGAAATATACTTAGTCTTTCACAATATAACTACTATGGAAACATTTTGTATAACTACACATGTACATCCTATCCTGAAATGCTTATCTTCCCAGTGGGGGTGGGTGAGAAGGGAAGAAGGGAAAGAATCTGGAAATCAAGGTTTTAAAAAACAAATGTTAAAAAAAATTGTTTTTTACATGCAACTGCAAAATAAGATATACAAAGCATTCAGGTATAGAAATCCATCTTGCCCTACTAGAAAGTTAGAGGGGATATGGGGGAGGATATGAGAGAGCAGATTGTGGCAAGGGGTATTCAGTAGGCTCACTATCTTAGGGTAGGGGGTAGGGGAATGACAGGGAGAAAATTTGTGACTCAAAATCTTGTAGAAATGAATGTTGAAAACTAAAAATAAATTTAAAACAATAAAATGATTAAATAACAGTAAAAGCCACTAATTTCCTCCATATTATAGACTTATGGATAAACAATATTATACACTTATAAATTTTCTTATTTCTAATGCAGATCTGTTATATAGTATTTAACTTTACTTGCTGATAATAAAATTATTTACTTTTGTTCTGTTTTTCAAAATTTTAACTAATTTGACTGTGAAATTGATAGATTGACATACTTTTATTCTTTTTTGGTTTTGTTTTAATACTTTTATTCTTACTATAATGATATTATATTAATTTTATACTGAATGATTCCATTTAAGAATCTGTTGATAAATCAGAATTGGTTAAAAATAAAGTATCGTTATTTCAGTGACAGGAGTTATTATAAGTAACTTCCCCTATCCCTGTGACAATTCATGAAGTTTCTTCCCATCTCATTTGCTGAGAAAAGTAGAGATGTATTTGTTTGTGTTCATGAGCTCATGTACTAGTTGTGAATTTATCCTTTCAAGATTTTTCATTCAGTGTTCATGAGTTTCATGTCTTCTGGTTAAGAGGATCTTTATGAAGTGTTGGAGTTGGGTGGTAGCGAGGAAAGGAAGCCAAACCATATGATCTGAAACTTTGGCTTCAGAGAAATGTAGGGGTGATGAACCAGACATCAAAGACCCTCCTGAGGCTACTCTGCTGACAGCTGCAGGCTGATGAGCCTATATCTTTATGTTCCAGAATTAGATACACCATTTCCTTTCCATTAACTCATTTGTCAGCCATCCCTGCAATGAGTTTATATAAAATATAGTTCCTATGCCTCCTACCAAGTAGGATTTTTTTTTACCCTTAGCTAATTATACCAATAACAACAACAATAATTACAACAAAATCCAGCAAAGAAATTTCTTTTTTAAAGGTTACCCAGAAATGCATTTTATGCTAAAAATCAAAATGAGTATTACCATGAATTCAAATGCAGTGAGCCAAAGGATTGTGAGTTTCCAACAATGGTTAACATTTATGCTTGAAACAATGACTTATAGAGGATATGATATGTAATTATAAAAAATGGAGTTCATCTGGAATTATGAAAGAAAAATCCCTTATCAGTTCATTCTCTTTGACCCAGTAATACTATTAGGCATACATCCTAAATATGGTATTGACAAAAGGAAGACATTATGTATTATAAAATGTAGCATTATTATAGCTAAAGCTATAGGTTTATTATAAAATTATACCAGAAGCCTCAGTGGTAGGAAAAAAAAATGGAAATAGAGTGAATGCCTATATCAGGAAAACATCAAATGAATAATAACAACAAATGCATGCAATTTTTGTGTCCTATGTAGACACAAAATGTTGTCATTATTTGCCTTAGAGAAATTTGATGTTCAAGCATCATAAAAGAAGTGATCGTTGAGTTACACATCATTTCTGATGGAAATGATTTTAGAATAAAAAAAATTGAATTATCATTTTTAGCACTTTATGCAAATATTTGGGGCAAAATTTTCCACTGAATTCAAAGGAACTTCATGAGTAAAAGATACATTTTTGAAGAGAAAATGATGAAAATTTATTCTTTATTCTTGATTCAGCCAAATTAATATTAATTTATCTTAATGTGACTACATTACATACCTACCCCTGAAACAAAAAAAGCACATAATGATACTGAAGATGAACTTTTATTTTTTCATATTTCAATAGAAATATAATTATATGTATTTGCATTATTTAATCATTTCATATTCCTTAAGTAAATAATTAAAGAAAACTTTGTGTGACTAAAATACCACATATGAAAACATAAGTAGAAAATACAAAAGACACAGTTCATGAACAGCAAGTTATGACATTGATACTGCATTAAGTAAAATATCTTAACAAAAGTTTTTTTTAATTTTGAGAATACATAGAAATTACTATTTTATGCAATTTTTTACATCATTCACTTATCAATTTTAATAGTAAGACTATAATCTGTTCATAGATTCTTTAAATATTTAGTTCTCTATTATCATGCTAATGTAACTTTCAAAAGTAAGGGCTTTATTTTAATTATCTCAGCTGTCAAAGCCTGGTGTGTGTGTGTGTGTGTGTGTGTGTGTGTGTGTGTGTGTACACAAACACATTTGTTCTATTACTTGGTTTTTCTTATACCAATGCAATTTTATGTATACATATGCATATATATATGTATCTCATAGATATTGCATTTATGTGATATATGTGTGTGTATTTCTCATACACATATCAACCCAAATAAATAAATGAATACAAATTAATACAATTTTCCTAACAAATATGTGTAGAAAAGCAAAGTCTATTCCTTCAGTGGTCACACTCATTCTGCATCCTGAGTCTATCACTTCTCTGTCAGGAGGTAGTAGTGTACTTCATCATGATTTGTCATTGGATTGATGAGTTCTCAAATTTGTCAAAGTTGTTTGTCTTTATAATGTTATTGCATAAAATTTTAATATGGTTCTCTGCTTCAGGCCTTCATTTTTCTCTGAAAAGATCTACTGGGTCATTTTTTATAATGCTATAACATTCCATTACAATCACATACCATAAGTTGTTCAGTCATTA
Source organism: Petaurus breviceps papuanus (assembly GCF_028583685.1). Lineage (NCBI taxonomy): Eukaryota > Metazoa > Chordata > Mammalia > Diprotodontia > Petauridae > Petaurus > Petaurus breviceps. The sequence continues at coordinate 3,453,901 of NW_027187332.1, forward strand.
ATCAATAGATGAGTCCCCTTTTAGTCTCCAGTTTTTTTTTTCTAATACGGAAATAAATAAACATTTGGGTGTATATTTATGTAATATACGCATACATGCAATACACGCACAATTTAATAACTGGTTATTTTTTTCAAATTGTTTTTCAAAATGAATGTATCAAAAATACTCTAGTAATAGTGCATTAGTATGTTTTCCTGTAGCTCCTTCACCAAAATCTACTTTTTCTCCTCTGCCACATGAGAAAGTTTTATATATGTGTATACATATGTGTGTGTTTTCTCCCTCCATTAATATGCCATTTCTCTTATTGTACAGTCCTCCCTCTCCCATTTTGTAACTGAGTGAAAAGTATTTTTATATCAATCTTCACATATATTTTCCCCTCAAACCAGTTCAGGTGAGATTGAGGTTCAAGTGTCACCTCCTCCTCTACTCTTTCCTCTGTGCTTGAATTGACTTGTACTTGCACACCCAATTATGTGGGAGAATTTTCCCCATCCTTTTTCTCCCTTTCCTCCCTAGTTTATTCCTTTTCTCCTCTATTTGCATTCTTCTATTTAGATCATCAAATTATTATAAAATTTCTTCTTTGGTCTATGTCTAATTAAAATGCCTCTGTGACCCCTAATGATGATAATTTTTGAATCAACACATATGGTTCCATATTAGAATATAGTTTGTCCTTGCTTAGCTCCTTATGATTGGTTGGTCCTATTTATTTTTTGTGTTTCTCTTGACTCATGTTTATATTTGAAAATTTTTACACAGCTCTGGGCCTTTTGTTAGGAATGTTTGGAAATCACTATCAGTCAGCTGAAAAATTCTGTTGGTTGGCACTGATTTGACTCTAGGGCTTCCCCTTTGGTTTGGGTTTCCTGCTCTGGTTATTACACCATAGGCTTCAGGCTGGTATAGAGGCTATAACTGAAGGCCCAGTTCATTCCTAATGTCGAAGTCAAACACCTGAACTTCCTCTTTGTTCCTACACATTCTAGGGCCTACAAATGCTCCATATCTTGGAATGCCACCCTTAGGCACAAGCTACTTCCTTGGTTCACCCTGTGTCTGTGACCCAGAAATGGGTAGTGAGTTGTGACAGAGCTTTCAATTGGTACCTGTTCCTATACGTATACAAAATCAGATTTCTTAGTGTTAGATCTGAGACCTCTTGCTGTGGGGCACATACTGATTCCTTTCAGTTCCTGTGATAGAATGGTCCATGAAGACATCACTAGCCAGACACAGCCTCAATGTTTAAAGTTGTGTCCATCTCTGCCATCACTGACTATACTGGAAAATGACTTGCTGTAATTTATTTCTTGAATTTCCTGACTAGGACGTCATTTGGTGCATTTTTTTGATCGTTATGGATAACTCATTGAAGAGTACTATGCTATTGTTTTTCCATCTTGGCTCTGCTCTAATCTCTATTGATATTTAAGTTTGCCATAATTTTAATTTTCTGGACTTTGAGGTAAATCATTTATTTCTTGAGTCATAGTCACATGACATCTGGAAAATTATTGTTGAATTGAGGATTATAAGTGTAATGACATTGACAATTTTTATATAACTCATTAGAACCTTTTTTACACCGTTTAGCATGTCTTATAGACTGTTTACAGATGATACCATTTTAAGGTGATATTTTCTTGTTCATATTAAGCCCTAGTGTATTATAGGGCTCCCCAGTGAGATCCAGTATTACTTAGAAGTGTTCAGTCTTACAGTCCTTATAGGAAAGAATAAGATACCGCATGGGGAGCTCATGTGCTATATTCATTTAAAAAAAAAAACATAAAAAAGGATTTAGTGGAAGACTTCCATGATTTTGGTTAGCTTCTTAATAGAATATCAATGGGAGAACATGGGCAAAAATCAAACTGAAGGATGTATGAGTTATCAGTGTAATATACATATCACTGAAATGATGTATTCATTGAAATAGTAAAATATTGAAGAACTGCAATTCAGCATGAAGCTCTTAATTTGATACCTTATGATGACCTAGGGAAAAATTTAACTTCTCAAAGGCTAAGGCAGAGGACTAAAGGAAGTCCTTCTGAGCTAGAAACTTTTGGAATTATTTGGTAAGAGAAAACCTATCTTTTTCAGTTTAATGAAGACACTCATTAATAGAAGATTGACTCTCAGATAATGATTTTTTTGTTTTGTTTTAGACCCCACAACTCATATGCAATATATTAAAGTATAGAGAAATTGTGATCTTTATGCTTAGAAGAAATATTGACACTACTGAAATATTCTGATTTTAAACATTTAAAACTATGTATTTAAAAAGTTTGAATTCTATTTCAAATGAAACAAGATATATTTTAAAATTCTGATTTGTGCTTTGTAAACCATATAATTGTAATCACTTTGCATTGCACTAATGCACCTAATTATGTATTTAATATGTGACTATAAAAGAAATACTTGCAACTAAAATTATCTTAAGATAACCTAGAACCCACTGTATCTTGGAATCAATATTCCCTGGATCTCTGCTTCTTGTAAACTTATAAGCATATCATTGTAATTGAGGATAATCAGATTTTTGAGGGATATTTTTTCTGTTGTGGTCACGTGTTGGGGACAAATTTTAGGTATCAGACTCAAGTATTTATCAGGAACTAAAAGTCAAGTTAATTGTATCTGCCATTGCTCTCTAGCACCAAAGTATTTCTAGCATTTCTACCCCAAAGTGGGGGGGGGGGGAATAAATCCATGGTTGAGGTAGGTTCTAGTACATGCAGACATAACCCAGAAATTAATTGCCAAAGGAATTTGATAATACAATTGATTTCATGAAAAAATATAATATATAGTTGGAAAATATGAATGTAGGTTATAAACAAAAAGCTAAAATTGTGTGTAAAACATATGTAAACACATATACATACATACTATATATGTGTGAAGACGTACATATATAGGGCTCTACACCAACACTTTTTTGATGTCGTGTGGATATATATTGCTATGCATATGTATGTATACTTATTGTGTGTTAGAATGTGTATATGTATACCTGCACCTATATATATTTATAATATTAAATATAAATATGCATACACACAAAATTTTAGAGCTATCTGCCTCCCTCTCTAGCCCCTTCCTCTCTTTTTTATATATACATGCACATCTAATATACATATAGGCAAATCATATACGTGTGTATGCTTAGCATGTATATGACTGGTGTGAATAAGCACATGTGTGTATATGCATGTGCACATACATACCCCACATGTGCATATATTTTACAGCTGTTGGGCTCCCACTTTGGGATAGCACAGAAAGGTAGAGCCTTGAGTACACTGAGTCACAAGTTGGTTGCATTAATTAATCTGGGTCACCTTGGACAAATCTTATATCTCTAAGGGTTTCATTTTCACCTCTCTCTTCTCTAGATAAAAGCACTTAATCAGTTGATCAATAAGAATTTTTAAGTCCTAAATATTTGTCAACAATACTATGTTGGGTGCTGAAAATACTATAAAAAGAATGAAATAATCCATACTCATGAGGACCTTCTATTTAATGGGAAAACAATATGTTCTGTAAAGCTCCTTTCAGCTTTTGACTGTTATGATGTGATGAGTGAATTTTTCATCTCCCTTCTTAATGGGCTGTAAGCCTTGAAGATATAACTTCTTATCTGCCGTGGTTATAGCTATGAAAAATGAGAGAAGGGCCATAAGGAAGCATACACTTAAACAACTACTTAAAATATACTGTCTTCTGAAAAGAGTAGAAGTCTATGTTTGAAACTTAATATCTTAAGTTATTCACCTTCACCTAAATAGTGCCTAACATGACTAAGCACAAGGATGATTCAAATGTCTTCTAAACCTCTAGACAATTTAGAATTAGTTTCTTTGGAAAGAGAATTCAGCTATATAGGAAGGTATATAGAGAAAGTATATATATATATATACAGAGAGAGAGAGAAGGTATATAGAAAGAGCACCTAGATAAAATTTTATCCATTCTATCTCACTTAAGTCAATAATATTTGAATTCTTTGCAGCTCAGATAAAAAAGTTCAGCTCTAAAGAAGTGGTGCCTCCTGTGATAAATAAAAAAAAAATATCTTTCTTTAGATTAAATTCTATACAATTGAGATGATGAATGTGTACATTAATGTTTAAAAAACACACAAGTACAAGAGAGAAAGAGATAGAGAGAGAAAGAGAGACTCTTGATAAAGATTGTAGATATAGATGTAGATTGTAAAATTAGTAGTCTGATAGACCATACAAGAGTATGACAAGCTTCTATTGGAAAATTAGAAAATTCAGCCAATCATTTGTTTGGTTAGTTGATGTGGAGAGGTCATTAGAGTATCATTATAAGAAACTGTATATCATATTAATCTTTCATTTCTGTATATACTATTTTATTTTATTTTTTGATATATTGGATAATTTGGATGCATTAAGTTAACAATGGCTTGGTTTCAAAAGCCATAGATTAAAAATTTTTTTGTTATCTTAACATGCTAAACATAAACATGAAAATTATTTACACTTAATATGGCATAGTGAATCTTACTTCAATTCCTCAACCATGTGGATTTTCTCTGTGTGGTTGTTTCCTTTTCCAATGCAGATGATAATCACCATGAAGTCTTATCCAACACTTCATAAATTTTCATGCCCAAAAGAATAAGTCATTTGATGGTCATTCTTCTGAAATGCTCTGAACTTGGCCAGGATGCTTCTCAAACAATGAAAACATAACTGGTAGCCATGCCTGAACTTCAACTGTGTGAATGTAGTGGTGTATGTCAGAATTTCTACTCACCATCTTTCCACACCAAAATGAGGGACTCAGGTTATTCATGTGTAGTTATCCTTCTGTTGCAATGCATGCCCAAGAATTCCTCTCCTAGTCAGTCATACAAATTCTTGAAGATATTATGTTATTTCTCATGTGAGATTAATTATTGATTATATGATCAATCTACTTAAATTTGCCCATCTATTGTCCTCCGGGTCACCTGAAAATATGATTCCTCTGAGAAAATGTTTCTTTTTAATTTAAAGCATATAATATTGAGAGAATACTGATGTTAAAAATGAATTTTTAAAGCAGGAAACAACTTAGAACCATTGGAACATACCACAAATTTAATCTGTCCTAATTACTTCCTCCTAATCAATTGTGGGCCCAGTTCTTTATCTTCCTACAGTGTCTAATCAATCTTAGTAGGCAAACTTAAAGCAACTGATAGCTATCAAAAATGGTCCCCTTTCCACTTGTTAACACCATTTTTCACAAAATTGCTTCAGTGCACTTTAGCCATCTCTTTTGCATTTGCTCAGACCAATTATAATATACCTCAAGAGTATATGGTAATGATTTAGTCCATCATCTGAGAGTAGTTGATGAGAACATGAAAACAACTGAGCCATATAACGGCCTAAGGTAATGCAAAGCTATCGACATCCATCATGTAAATATTTTTTTTCATTATACTTGAAACACTTCAAGTCAGTGTTTAATGATTCCAGAATTTATTGTGATTTTCAGAGGTGACCAGATGTAGGTTACCTAGAACTATAAGGAAAATGAAGTCAAGTGACATACGTGACTCTTATTTTCCCAAATGCATTTAAACTTTCTATCAATTCTGATATTGTGAATTGAATCAATTATTTAAAAAACAAGCAAACCCCAACATAAAACAAAAGAAATTAATATTTAAAACTTTTTCATGTTGTAGTAACCCAATTATGCTTAGATTTTGCTGAGGCTTTAGGTCATGAATTTATTTTGTTATTTAGATGTGGATTTCTTCATGGGATTATTATCTTTATAATTCTGCATTATTCATAAATTTTGCTTCTATCTCCATCCTCCTTGTACCTACTTCTTGATCATTTTGTCATTTAATTTTTTCTCCATTCTGGGGTAGTATGGGGAAAAGAGTGTTTGAAAAATCAAAAAGAGATTACTATTTATTGACAACTCCAAAACTGCCTAATATCTATTTTGTATGTACTTTGGATATACTTATGTGCACATATTTTATTTCTTCTCATAGAATGTCAGTTACTTGACAAAATATCCAAATTCTAGTTCTAGTACCACCTTTCACTTTCCCATAACCTTGCTCCCTCTGGAACTGTTTTTTCATCAGCAAAATGGAGGTAATAATATCTGTAGTAATATATGTACATTGCTGTCCACATATAAAACATTTTTTTGATAATAAATGGACACATGATATAATAAAATGAATTTTCAGTCAATTTATGTTTTTTCTTGTCACTATACTGCTAGAGGCTTCTTATTTATATAACATATTCCTTTAAAATAATTGATTTTAATTAAAATGATCTTCAGTTTATAGATCTGGTGAATGAAGTAATAGTGAAGCTCAATCACAAAATGTTTAAAAAGTTTTTGTTTTGTTTAAAAGACAGAAGAAAATAAGTTTTTGCTATTTTAGAGAAAACAATCTGATTTTCACTAATGAAAATTAAACCACTATGAAAAAAAAGAATATAATTTTATACCAGTGTTGCTGTGAATTACCTTTCTTTTTGAATTTGCTATAATAAAATGTTGATTAATAATGGTCCTAGAAATCCACCCACACCTTTTCAGTGGAGATTTCTATAAGTAACCCTGTCTACAAATAGATCTTGAAAAAGCTTAAAATATCAAATTATAACAAGGATCACTGAAGACATTTTAAAAGTTCACAATTAAACTAAAAAAAATAATTTAGTAAAAAGGATTATAAATTAGTTATGAAGTACAGAGGATTTTTAGAGAAGATTCCTCAGATTTTAAATGTTTATTTGAAACTAATGAAAACCTACAGAAAAAAATCTCATTATTAATATAGACCATATGGACTGTGGGAGACAAAAGAGAGTCAGTGATTTCCTCCTTCCACTTAAAGCAATTTCTTCTGCCTTGCTCCTCCTGAGCCTTGCTCTAGTTAATTTCTCTTACTACATGCACTTACTAGGACTTAAGTTACCAGATGTGAAAGTTTTAGCATCAGTCATACATGTGAGCATGAAACAATACCTTTATGAACATAATCTTCTAATTAATTTTAGACTACCTCATTGTGTCCTTCTTTACAAATTCAACTTTGATGTTGTCACGTGGATTATTAGAAGTTTAGGCTTATAATTTATTGGTAAATATCACTGTATGCAATGAATAGATACTTCTTACAATTTTTCATGGATAGAGGAGTTAGGAAGACCTCAGTTTAAGTTTTCCAGGTGGATTCATAGATGAGACACTTAATTTTTCTGTGTCCCAGCAAAATTTCTAGGAATATAAGTAGATCAATTCAATTTTAAAAATAATTTGTTAAGTCCCTATTATATTCTGAGTATTATCTTAGAAAGAAGGACTCGGGGTGGTGTAGCAGCAAGCACAACAAGCGTCCTCAGGGTTGCTGCCAGCACTGGTTCTTGGATCTGCTTTGATAAAGGAAAGCAACTCAAAATGGGTTAACAAGCTTACTTTAATCAGTCAGACATATATTGTTTACCTTGTTCAGGGGAAAAAGGTCAGCACCCCGAACTTCAAGGCATACAGGCAGAATTATCAAGACAGAAACAGATCAAGTAGACAGATTTCCAAACTGTCCAACCATTACATCCATACCAAATCAACATCTGGCTTTCAACATCTGGGTTTTTCAAAGCCGGGGGGCTCTGGACAATGGCTTACCAGAATCCAGATCAAATCACAGAACACTTCTCAAAGTGAGCCCCAAAACAAAGCTACACATCAGGGCTTATATAGCCTTCTCCTGGCTCAGAGAATGTAACAACCTTATTGACTCACTGTCCAATCAAGAAGTATCTACTGAAAAACAAGCCTCCCACCCCAGGCTCCAGGTGCACTTTAGCCTAGGGGCAGGGAAGATCTTCAAATTTGCATTTCCATTACAGGTGGCTAGGTCCTGCAGTGAATAGATCAGTGGACCTGGAGTCAGGAGGACCATAGTTCAAATTGTCCTCAGACACTTAACACTAGCTGTGTGACCTTGGGCAAGTCATTTAACCCCAACTGCCATGCCTTCCCCTTTCAAAAAGCAAAAAAAAAATAGCCAAAAAGAAAGAAATTAGAACTACAAAGGCAAAAGCAAAACAGACTCTGTTCTGGAGGAGCTTACATTCTACTAACAAAAAACTACAAGTACATATGCAGGTTAATGGATAGAAGTTTTATTTCATATGTGTGTGTGTGTGTGTGTGTGTGTGTGTGTGTGTGTGTATAAATATCCTGACTCCTAGACTTTAAATGCCCATTTACTAGGAATGAAAGTTTCAGTAGACATTGGAATGCCCTCACAGATAAGCATTAGGAGCAAACTATTGTAGCTTGATCTTTTTTTTTTTCCTTCTGGAGCTTTATTTTGGTCTTTATTAATTTGCTTAATTTTAGTTTACAAGATTCAGTTCCTTGAGTTTCAAATTTTCTCTCCCTCCAACCCCCTCACCCCCCACCCCCCACGCATGGCAGCATACAATCAAGTATAGTATCTGAAAATACATTGGACATTAGTCAGGTTATAAAGAGGGATTGTATCAGACGGGATGAACAATCGGAAAGAGGAAATAAAACCAAACAGGAAAAAGAAAAGGAGCATGTAGTTTGCTTCAATCTGGATTCAAACTCAGTTTTTTTCTGGATGTAGACATCTCTCTACATCATGAGACTGTTGGGGTTAACTTATAACGCTGAACTGCTGAGAAGAATCCAGTCTATCAAAGTTGGTTGTCAGACATTAATTGTGTCTGTAACTGTGTACAAATTTCTCCTGGCTCTACTCTTCTCACTCAGCATCAATTCGTATAAGCCTGTCCAGGTAGTTATGAAGTCCATCTGCTCCTCATTTCTTATAGCACAATACTATTCCATTACATGCATATAGCACAACTTGTTCAGCCATTCCCCAATTGATGGGCACCCCCTTGATTTCCAATTCTTTGACACCACAAAAAGAGCTGCTATAAATATTTTTGTACTTATGGGTCTTCCTCCCACTTCTGTGCTCTCTTTGGGATACAACCCTAGAAGTGGTATTGCTGAGTCAAAGGGTGTAGCTTGATCCTAAAAAGGCTACTTGGTGATTAGAGTAATTATAAGGCTGAGTCACTACTTGAAGACACCCTCTCCTAATGCTGAATGAAACATTACCCCTGTATAGGGGGGAGAAGGTAGGGAAGTGAAAATTTTTCTATATGCAAACACTCTACTCTGGATTGAACAGCACAAGAGAAGTTGTGCTGCCTCCTTATACTAGGGCAGAGTGGAGAGTATATTCAGACATCAGTTTGTATACCACCAGATGGAGTTAACTGTCCTCTCTCATACAAATGCATGTACGATTGTAGCAGCAAGCACCCCAGTGTCCCCAGGGTCACTGCCACCACAGGTTCTTAGATGTCCTTTGTTAAAGGAAAGAAACTCAAAATGGGTTAACAAGCTGACTTTAATCAGTCAAATATGTATAGTTTACCTAGTTCAGGGGAAAGAGGTCAGCACCCTGAACTTAGGAATATACAGACAGAATTATCAAAACAGAAACAGATCAAGTAGAGAGATTTCCAAACTATCCAACCATTACATCCATACCAAATCAACATCTGGGTTTCAAAGCTGGGGGGCCCTGGACAACGGTTTCCCAGAGTTTCATCTGATCAAATGTCAGAACATTTCTCAAAGTGAGTCCAAAAACAAAGCTACACATCAGGGCTTATATAGCCTTCCCCTAGCTCAGAGAATGTAACAACCTTATTGACCCACTGGCCAATCAAAAAGTATCTACTGAAAAACAAGCCTCCCACCCCAGGCTCCAGGTGCACTTTAGCCTAGGGGCAGGGAAGTTCTTCAAATTTACATTCCCATTACAAAGATCAAATGACCTTTCTGTTCATACACACTTGACTCTAGCCTCTGACCCAGCCTACAGAGAAAAAAAAAATGTGATTCAATTAGAATTTCCACCATTATGTAGCTATAATTTTTTGTTTTGTTTTGTGTTGGTCTTGGCATATAAATTACAATAGAGAATTTCTAGATGTTCCTTAAGAATCCACATAATCAACTATAACCACTGATTATCTATATTCTCTTCAGTTATAATATGACCTGTTGAATATGATTGTAAGTTACATCTTCTAGAAAGCAAATAGATAAATGTGATTTATCCTATTGCTGGCATGATTTAGTTAAAATCACATGTGATCTGATTTACACTGCCTAGAAAGTAAAATATATGTGAGCTGCCACTGATGAATAATGCTTTCTCTGAAATGCTTCAATTCAATTTTCTGCATAAATACTAGTATTATTTCTCTTCATTCCTGTGTTTATTTTTTCTTCCTCTATCTATAAGTTTTTTATAAGCTATGATTATTCCTTTCTTCTGTTGTAAACACAGTATCATATTCCTTTAATTATTTTAATCCTTTTTTTAGTGGCTCTTTTCCTATGGGCTCATATTCTGTCCTCCTTGATCACTTCATTTTTCTTATCCTTTTCCTTTCATAGATTTATTTATTCCTCTTTTCTGCTTTTATCTAATTATATATTTCTTCCCCTTATTTTTTCCTCTCAGTTAATCAAATAAATCCCCCATTCTTCTTCTCCTTTTTAGCCAGTCTTTTTCATTAGGGTTTTTATTATTATTTAACTGTTTTTGCATCTTACTCCAAAAAGAATTCTTCTCACTCTCTTCATTACCCATGTACTCTTTTTGTTTAATCTAGAATCTCATTCTCTGATTAAATATCCTTAAAATTATCTGTTTTTCTGAATTCTTCATAAAATCAAAACTGGCAAGGTATCCATTCTTCTCAAAATTTGAGACAGAAATAACTATCAGAATGCTTTTATAAAGACAAACATATATCTAATACTGAAATGAGAGAATGGTGAGATAAAGAGAAATATTGGACAATATGATTAATGAATATTGATTAAAAAAATAAACAAAATCCTATCAGACTACAGCAAATTTATCCAAGGAAAAACATTCATATAACTTGAACAAAATACAACATACTTTTATGCTAAAATTCCTACAAAGTATAGGCATAGGAGGACCTTTTTAAATATCATTAAAATCTATCTCAAACAAAAAGAAAGGATCATATGGAATGGGGATATAATAGAATCTTTTCTAATGAATGTGGGAGTGAAGCAAGGGCATCCATTCTTCCCACTTTTATTCAAATTGATATGTTAGCAAGAGCAATAAGACAAAAAAAAATTTAAAGAAATAATTACAGATAAAGAGGAGGTAAAACTATCTTTACTAATTGTAATGGGAATGCAAATTTGGAAGATCTTCCCTGCCCCTAGGCTAAAGTGCAACTGAAGCCTGGGATGGGAGGCTTGTTTTTCAGTAAATACTTCTTGATTGGCCAGTGAGTCAATAAGGTTATTACATTTTCCGAGCCAGGAAAAGGCTATATAAGCCCTGATGTGTAGCTTTGTTTTGGCGGGCTCACTTTGAGAAGTGTTCTGTGATTTGATCTGTATTCTGGGAAGCCGTTGTCCAGGGCCCCCCCGGCTTTGAAAAACCCAGATGCTGATTTGGTATGGATGTAATGGTTGGACAGTTTGGAAATCTGTCTACTTGATCTGTTTCTGTCTTGATAATTCTGCCTGTATGTTTTGAAGTTCGGGGTGCTGACCTCTTTCCCCTGAACAAGGTGAACGATATATGTCTGACTGATTAAAGTAAGCTTGTTAACCCATTTTGAGTTGCTTTCCTTTAACAAAGCAGATCCAAGAACCTGTGTTGGCAGACACCCTGGGGAAGCTGGGGTGCTTGCTGTTGCACTAATTGAAATAATTAGCTCCAATATTCTTTACATCCTCAAATGGCGATTATTGTGGTATGTATTCAGAATTTTATGTTCTACCTAGGGTCCATGGCCCATTTAAAAGATAGATAGGTGGACAGACAGACAGATAGATAGATAGATAACTATCTTTCTTGCAATGAAACTGATTTCCTTTGTAATTTTATGTAACTTGTTTTATCTATATTAAAGTTATTCTGAGAAGGGGTCTATAGCCTTCAGCAGAATGGCCAAGAGATTTATGACACAAAATCAGAATATCAGGAAGAACTGCTAGGAATACAAAAATAAAATAATATTTTTGCCCCACCCCAAAAGGATTACATACTAATGGGGCCAACAACATATACTCAGATAAATAAACAGTACTTTAGTTGATGAAAGATCACTAAGTTAGGAAATTGCAAAAACACTGATTTCTGCTTCTTTCTTCCTTTCCTTTACTAAAGGAAGAAAAAAAGATGAAAGTGTATGTACCTATAAGGTAGTTTTCTTTTGATTAGTTTCCACTGAGGAAATTACAGTTTTGATTATAAATAAGTAAATCCCCAGTTAAAATGGGCATTATATCCTTATTTAGCTTATACCATTTTACAAACAGGTGATTTGAATATGGCTCCAAGTGATTATTTTTCAGTGTTAAGGAACATTTTTTGATGAAAAAATGGAAGTATGATATGGTCATCTACTGATAAAAATATTACATAGATGTGAGTTTTGCTAACCTTGTGACTCCCATCAAAGAAATCTATGGTAAACTCATATTTCTTCTTTATCTTTCTAACTTCCTCATGAACATTGACATTTCCATAAACTTACTGAGAATAAATTAGACAGGATACATATTGAAAATCTGCTTCCTAAATTTCATCTCTGAGAATTGGACTCTATGTAGCAAGTAAAAATTAAATCTGCACATTACATTTCAGAGTAAGCATAGTTAGCAAGAAATGAAAACTAATGATAACAAATGTTCAGATTTACACTTAGCATTCATTATTAAATTTGTTTAAATATTTACTTTTATCCCAGAAACTTTGATGGTAGTATGATAAGAACACTGGAATGTGATGAAGAAAAACTGGGAATAAATTCAGAATTGGCTTCTAATTAACTACGACTTGGGAAAGACCTCTCACTTATTTGACTCTCTTTTATATAAACTATAAATTAAGAGTTAGACTAGATGATTTTAAATATCCCATCTACCTCTATAATATTTTGAGTTTAAGTTTTGTCCTTTAAAAAAGGGTAGATTTATAAAATAAATTAAATATGCATATAACACTTTATGAAATAAAAATTCATAAATTAATTTTATAGCTATTAGGAAACAAAAAGGATAAAATTAAATACATTGTGTAGGTAAAATATAAACATTTCTGTCCATAAAAGAAAGCCATTTATGAAAAAAATAATAGCATCATAAGTCAAAGGCAATTTTTATTATGTTTCTGGAAGTTAAGGTGAAATTAGACCTCTTACTTTCATTTACTTCATATACATATGTGTGCTTTGGTAAAAGGCCCACTATTTGTCTATCCAGATATTCCTGAAAATATGAGGGGACAACATAACTAATGCAACTATAGTTTAAAAAAAATACAATTGTAAAGCTAGAACAATGAATACCAGCTGAAAAATAATTTTTCCCAAGGCGTTTTCACTTATACTCTTTATTTGTTTTTTAAAATAAGCTATCCCCTCCACCCCCCAATATGTCTAGTACCTAAGTTGATCTATAATTTTCTACCTTTGATAGCCAAGTGTTCAACAACAACAAAAAAAATCTGTTCAAATGTTAAATTCTAAGATTACTTCCCATAAACATATCAGAATACTAGGTACTTAGTTCAGTGTGATGAAAAGTTAAGAATCAACCCCTTTTTGGAGTTCAGAATCTAGGAAGCAGTGTACTACATGTACAATTCAGTGTAATTCAATGTAATAAATGATAAGACAAGATACATAAGGAGCAAAGCTTATAGAAGAACTGAGAAATAAGGAATGGTTACTGATTAGGGATGGGAAATCACCAAAGTCTTCATAGAGAGAGTAACATTTGTGAATCAAAGTATAGATAGAATTTTCGCAGGTTGAGAAATTGTAAGGCTATTCCAAGTGTAGGTACAAGCATGAGCAAAGCACTGAGAAGGGTATAAGACATATATGCTCTAGTCCATTCTTCTTTTCCTATCCATCTACTACTCAGCTTATCAAAGCAAATTTTCTAAAGTATAGGTTTGATCAAGTTAAGGCCCTACTCAATACATCTCAATAGCTCCCTCTAACTTCCAGGATCAAATGTAAAGCCCTTTATATGGTATTCAAAGCCCCTCACACCCATCTTCCCTGTAATGGTAATGGGATTTGAAGATAGATCTTCCATGCCTTTTGTATTGGCATGGTACTTAGCACCTTGTTTCAAATTCATGTTTGTATCAAGTATTAAGATCCAGAACTTGTCAATCCTCACAGTGGGAGGAAGTTGTTGATGTAACCCTAGGGGTAGAACAGGGCGGAGCTAATACCATATGTAAGGAAAAGCCTAAGCTAGAGAGCACAAACTGCTCAGAACTTCTGAAAGCCAGCCACAATTGCTGAGAGAGAGAAGAAACTGCTAGGATCCTGAGAACTACTACAAATTGTAAACAGAATGGAGAACAGAACTTGTGGTGGCAGAATGGAGAAGTGAGGACTGAGAAATGAAATGAGAACTGAGAAGAACTGAAAAGAGAATTTAGAAGAACTGAGAAATGAGAAGAGAGAACTGGGAGGAAGCATTACTGTTGTGCTGGTACATTGTCTGTTTTGATGTTACTTTGTCAGATTTGTCTGTAGGTAGAGGATGTTGCTACTGTTACAGAAGCCCTGGGACCTTACATACTGTTTCAAAAGACCTGAAAGAGGATTTTCTTGTTGTATGTTTACAGAAATCCTGGAGGAGGGTCTTACTGAGGTTTTCAGAGGTCCTGGGACTATCCTGATGATTTGTGTTGATTTCTCAGACCTTATTGTTGGGTCTATGTTGACTTCACAGGCAGAAAGTAAATTGATGAGGATGATGGAAATGTTCTGAATGTTATTGTGGCTTTGTTAAGATTTGTCTTCCCAGGAACAGAAACAGTGGAGCACATGAGGTGGACAAATGGACACGTACAGTAACTGTACACAGAGCTGGACAAAGAACTGAGAGTTGTCTACCTTTCAACTCAGGTGACGGCTGGGTAGATTAGGGACCATGGAAGAGGAACCATGGAAGCTGAGAGACTGACTTGAGTCAATAGGTAAAGACCTCTCCTTGGGTATTTAATGCAAACTGAGAAGATCATGATTTGCTGTGGCCTAGTTGTGGAGAACTTTGACCTTTACATTTAGATGTCTGAGTTAAGGACTCCTCCAATTAAGAAGAAAGAACACTTTTGATTGAAGAGATTAAGAAAATATGACCTAGGGATAGAGAACTCTGTACTCCATATCCTGTATCTTTTCAGGATGATTGAATTAAGGACATTCACAATGCTACCCTATACCAAGTTATCTCTAAAGTGGCCACATGGTTATCACCAAAGTGGTCACCTTGTTTTTAACAAAATAATGTCATTCAGTAAGTCCTTAACTCAATCATTCTTAAGGAGCAGGTTTCCTTAAGGGACACAAAGTAAAAAGGTCAAAATTCTCTACCCCTAGGTCATAGTAAATCATGATCAGTCAGCATTAAGTATCCAAGAAGAGATACTTTCTTCTTGATTTGAGGCTGGTTCTCAGATTCCATGGTTCTTCCTCCATGCTCAGCTCCTGCCCAAATCTATGCGTCACCTGGATTCAAAGGCAAGCAGCTCTCAACTTCTCATCCAGATCCTTTTCCAATTCCTCATGTAGTTCTCATTCCATTTTGAAGCTCATGATGTCCAGTCCATCTCAAGTCCTTCACAGTTTTTATTTCTAGGATGACAAAGTTTAACAGAGCCCAAACAACATTCCTTCGCATTGCCGGCCCCATCATAAATTCACTATCTGCCTGGGAAATCAACAGAGACCCACAAACAAGGTCCAAGAGGTCAACACAAATCATCAGTAAAGTTCCAGGACCTCTAAAACCCCCCTCCAGTACTTCTGTAAACAGACAACCAGAAAATTCTTTCAGGACTTCCAGTAAGGTCCCAGGGCTTCTGTACAAAGTATCACAAACAAAAACCAACACAGACAGGACAGACAAACATAGAATGCCAGAATACCACAAATTTTCTCTTTCTCAACTCTGCCACCACAAGAGTTCTCTTCTCAGTTCTGCTCTTCTCCTGATTGGACTTCTCCTTATATATGGTCATTTAGCTCCTCCCCTTCCTATTTCATCAGCAACAGGGGTTCACATGATCTGGGGTTCACAAGTTCTGTTTCTTAACAAAAACTTGATATAATAATGGGAAAGGCTTAAAAGAAACTTGAACTGAAACAAGGTGCTAAATAATTAAATAGCTGAAACAAAGTGTTAACTACTTCTTTGCTTGCCATTACACTATATTACTGCCAACTACAGTAGAACCAGATTAAAATGTAATTGAGAAACATTTCACAAAATTAAAAAAAACAATAAAACATAGATAATATCACATTTTCAAGGTAAGTTAATATGTAGCCTTTAGTAGGAAATCTTACACCCAGATTAGTTCACCTTATCCTTTGTATTTGTTTGATGGCAGTTCTCTAGGCTACTTTATAAAAAATATAATAAAACATAGATAATGTATTTTAAAGTAAGTGAATATATAGCCCAAAGTTATTCTTATGTCCAGATTAATTCCCCCCACACCTCCACCCTTTTTATTTGAGTCTGATATCACTGCTTTAAGCTATTTTCTAATACTACAAGTCACAGATAATGTGCTTACTGCACTGCCAAAGGGAGCATTGCCATCTGGGAGTTTCCTATATCTAGAAAAACAAGGAAATAATGGATACTAAGGCAGCTATTTCAACAAGTTTCAGATGATGGATTGTTTTTCTTTGTGAATGAGGCTGACATTATTTAGAAATACAGTATTGTAAAGGCAATCAGAAAAGAGGTGACCATTCAGAGATGACTGTTTCCCTCAGTGTTATGCTAATAGAACTTGGGAACATTACAACTGAAATTTATTTGAGGCAAGTTATAGAGTGGGGTTGGCTTAATGACCCAGGCCTAAAAAACATAAATACACACAGAAAACATCAATATTTGGCAAGTTTTCATATATATCAGATTAAAGCTTTTCTGTTTTCCTATTAACTAAAATTCCTTCCTGACACTAGAGTCTGTCTCTTTTTACCAATTTTGTTAATAAGTAGTTTAATCTAGACTTCTGATCTGAACTCTGCCTCCTATGTCCAATCAAGTACCTCCTGTCTCTGCCACTTACTGGTTCTTTATGATTGATATGTTGTTTTTCACTCTTTCATTTTTCCTTAGCTCAGGAATCATCAGCTTAAGCCATGGATAATCCAGAACCCTGGTCCTGGGGGAGGCCAGGAGAAATATTACCAACTTAAAACTAATAACAATTTATTTTTATTATGGGATTACCAGAATGTTATATACAAAGAATGGCAAAGTCTGCACAATGGAACCTATCTGAAAGGGAGGCAGAGTGATTCAGCAGAAAGAGCACTTGATTTGGAGTCAGAGGAATTGGTTTCAAAACCTATCTCTAGTATTTGTCATTTCTGTGTCCTTGACATCATACCTTGCCTCTCTGACCTTCAGTTTCTTCATCTTCAAATGACATATTAGCAATATAAGATCTCTTCTATGATCAAGTCTATTATTGTATGAATCATAGTAATGTAACAGTCTGGTCTAGCCAGCTGTTTATATAGATAAAGTCTTAGATTTGTTGTCTTCTTTTGACTCATCTAAGATAAACTTTCTCATTTTCTATCTCCTATGTAGTCAGCTCTAGGTTACTCCCATACTTGTACTTTTTCTTGGGTGAAAGGACACATCTAAATCACTTAAGCAACATTAATTTAGATACAGGATGGATTTATGAAGATATGTTTTAGTCTCCATGGTAACATTAGGTGTTATGTACCCTCAAAGTAGTTGGTTACTTTATATAAATTCAAGATTCAGCATATCATCCAAGTATCTAATTATTTTAATCAAATGTCCCCTGAAATACAACAAAAAAAGGGTGGGGGCAATAGTAAATGTGACTTAGTACAGTACTAAGTATTATAGTATAGTATTATTATTTATACTGAATACTTTAAATACTAATTAAATGAAATGTTAACTTTGCAAGGCTGTTTTCCCTCCCTTAGCTTTGGTAGATGCAGATGATAGATGAAGCTTTAAAAAAGCAAAAACTTGAAAGTATTCTTAGCTTGGTGTGGTAGCATGTACCCATAATCACTGTTACCAGAGAGACTGAGGCTGTCATATCTCTTGAGCTTGGAAGTTTAAATCTTAACATCTCTGTGCCCTTTTCTGTAACCACAAGTTTACACCTTTTACTGCTTGTAGATCAGCAGAAAATTGCTACTTGACAGAAAAGAGGGTTTCAGTAGGACCCAAGGATCCAGAAATTCTTCTATCCCAAATCTGCATAATTCACCCAACAACATGAAAAGAGTGCTGGGAATCCAGGCTAACTTGCTTTCAAACTTTATAATTTATTTTTATATGCATTATGGGGAGGGGTAGTGCTAACTGGAACTAACAACCCTTCACCACAGCAAGCCATTTTAACTCCAGAATGGTGAGTGGAGTGCCATTGTTTCTTGGGATCAAATATTTCCACATTTTTCTTTCCCAAAATTCAGTATCTGACTTCATTTACAAATCCAAAAACATCTTTAAAATGCCATTGTTCTTCTAATTCATTTAAAGTCCATATTCATCTTTAGCTCCTTGTGCCAGAAAACTTCTTCCTTTAGTAAACCGTTCTTTCTATACCCAATACTAGAACTGGCACAATTTTGTTTCAAAAAAATTTATTGAATACCTATTATGCACAAGGCACTATGCTATGTACTGATGATGATTCAAATATCAAGATAAAAGTTATTTTTCCCTCCTACCTCTTTTGGAATGGGTTAGCAGCATTGTCCCATGAGGAGATGATATGTCTGATGTCTAAGTCTTCTGTGGAAGATCAGATAAGTAACAAAGAAAAATGAATTTTGACTCTTCAATTTTTTTTGTTGATTGCTTTATAATCAACATGGTGTACAAAGGAGGAGTCATTTGTAAAAGAACTATAATTTATAGATCCCTAACTATATTGCACACTGCAACACTATAAAGGACCACACATGCAGAGGGAAGCTGAAGCACAATCAGAACAAAGGATGTCAGGAGACTCTTGACATTAAATAAAGGTCATGTTTGTATAGAAACAATCTACCTAGTGTTTTAGATGCTTTCTCTATTTGTCTTATATTTCTCAGAGAACATTGTGATATTAAATAGATTATCACTGGAAAAAAAGTGGATATAGATTGAGTAAATTGACCTAGATCACTTAAAGAAAGTAGCAAATCACTTGGAAACTGTCTAGCGTATCAGTAAGAAGGCTAATCACTACTTTGTACATATAATTCCTATTGTAGTTCTTTTCCCAAATCACAGAATTACCAATTTCAAATTTGCTTTAATCTTCAAGGCAATTTGAATAATTTTAAAAATATAGAAATAATAAAGGGACAAGAAGCAATGTTATCAGAGAGACTAATATTTTAACATCCAGCTAATCCTAAATACTTTGATATTCAGAATATATTTTTTGGACTAAACAAGTAGGAAAATGAAATGAAAATCTCAGATATGGTCATTGTAATGAGGAGAGGTAGAAGATCAAAGAATTATGGAATGAAAGGTTACTTAGAGGATCATTTATTCCAACTCTGTCTCTTAACATCTGAATTCAACAATAATATTATCAGGTATTATGCTGCTCATTGTGGAAAACAAAGCCAAAGATGGAAGAATCTTTGTCCCCAGGAAACACATACCCAAATAAAGAGTAGTGAAATTTGAAAGAATTTCAACTCATACGATCGGAATGAAAAACCTGGTTTCCAGAGGACTAGTATTGAACTATGTTGTCCATTTCTCAGTAGACAGGTGAAGGACTCAGAAGATAGAATGAGACAAGTTATTTTTTATACATGAACAATGTGGAAATTTATTTTTATTGATGTTTTTAATAGGTTTTATTTTTCTTTACTTCTCAGTGGGGGAGAATAAGAAGTAGATTTTTTTTCTGTTTGAAGAATACACACAAACACAAACGCATATGCACACACATATGTACTTATATGTATAGATTGAAATATATATACATACACACATATATACATATATTTTAAAAAGAGAAGAATTATGTATGAAAATAAGCTTGCAAAATATTTCAGAGACTGGAAACACTAACAATTAGTGGGATTATTAAAGGGATCATGCAAGAAAAAGTACCTTAGCTGAACTTGAAGATAGCCAGGGATCCCAAAAAGGAAGTTTTGAGAAGGATAAGTGTTTCAGCCATGGAGAAAAAACCATCCATACAAAGTTATGAATGTGGGAAATGAAATTGTTGCATATGAGTATTAGGTATAAAATTAATCTAGAAAATTAGGTTTAAACTAGATTACTAAAGGATTCAATACTAAAAGAAGAGTTTTTATTTTCTCATAGAAGTTCTAGAAAACCACTAAGCTTCTTGAGAAGGGATCTAAAATGATCAGCTTAATGTTTGAGGAATTTCAAATCGTTACCTGTTTAGCAGAAGTAAAGTGAAAGGAGAGGCTTGAGGTAGGAAGGTCAATTATTAGCCTATGGAAATAGTCTAGGCAAGAAATAATGAAGGACTAAACTGGTGAGTAAAGAGAACAGAACAAGTGCTAGGAATATTGAGGAGTTTTTATTTTATCCTAAAGGTAATGAAGAGTTTAAAGGGCATAGATGATGATCAAGTAAAGGGCAGGAATGGACATATGGAGAACTAAGAAAAAGCAGTGTCATAAAAAAAATAACTATTCAGAATATTACAGTAGCTAATGATATTAAAAACTGCAAAGTGGTGATAGGATTAAAGATTAAAAAGTTTGAAGATTAAGAATTTAGCACCTTGAATCAAAGACTAGTACACAAAAGAAGGAAGCAGTCAGAACACAGGGAATAAAGCTCCCTGGCCCTGCCAACAACCTGGCTCCCCTCCCCCTCAGAGATTAACATTCACAGATTTGGTTATTTGCCTAGGGCAAGTAGAACTAGCAGTAAGAACATTAGCATCTAGATTTGGAAGTAAAGTACATACATGTGACCTTTTAAGGAAATTATACAGTGGTTTAAAGTAGGGTCAATCTACATCAGCTATTACCAAAGCATGCTCATTCTCAAGCTTCTACATATCCCTGAGACTCCCTCAAAGAGTCAACAAGATCAAAACTATTTTCATAACAATACTAATGTGCTATTTACCTATTATATTCTTCAGTTTTCCAATAAAAAAATAATTTAGCATATAGTGATCATTGGTAACCTTTGACAAAGCAGTTTCCATGGAATGATGTTGTCAGACATTAGATTGTCATAAATTAAGAAGTGAATGAGACCAGACAGTTTTTAGGTGTTTGGATGTTAATTATAGAAAAATAATTCAAGAGGAAAGTATGGTCAAATAAAGGATTATGAAAGATAGCATTTTGTAGGTAATAACTGGATAAAGAGAGATTGATGATTAGGAAGAGAGAGTGAATGAGAGAAGGCACAGGCTCCTGGAGAAGATATGAGAGAATAGGATCAAGAGTGCAAGTAGATTTGGCAATGGCAAGAACAAACATCTCCTGAAACTGAACTCAAGGAAGAATGAATGCGGGATGATGTTGAGAGGATCTGAAATTTTATGGTAGTATGTTGTAACCTAATTGCCCACCATGAATTTTTCTATTGGCTTTTAGAGTCATTTGCAATTTTGATGATATTATTCCATGAATTACAACCATAAGATATTATCTGAAGGACATTGGTGTGTAAGGAAGGTATATTTGTGGTAGGGAACATAATAGCATATTTTCCCTCACTCATGTATTGTTTTAGCTCCAAAATCTGTCACAACTTTCCTAGTGGATACTTGAGTTCCACAACCCAATAACAAACTATTTTCTAGAAACTTCTAAAAGCAGAAATAAGGAATAGATTACAGTTCTATCTCTGTTATCAGTTGTATGAACATGAGTGAGTTACTTTGTCTCTCTAGGATTCAATTTCCTCATAAAAAAAAAAAGGCAGGGGGTGGACTAGATGATTGCAAATATCATGTTTAGTTCTAAAATACTGTTATCTTAAAAAATCATTTATTTCAAATCAGCTTATTTTCAAAGATAATTAAGAGAAACCAGTTGCCCAAAATATAGGCAATGCTAGAGAAAAGGTGGGATGAAAGGTCAGAATCTGTACAGAGAAGAAATCCATAACAAAGCATCAGAAAATGAGATAGGATGGCCTAGTCTTGATTAAAAGTGACTATTTCACTGAAACATATTTAAAAAATCCTAGGGCATTTGGGAGCCTGCTTTTTGAAAATATAGAATATTTATTTTCAACACAATTTTCTTTGGCATATGACCAAGAAAAGAAATACATGAGTCTCTTCCTCTCATTTCAGTCTCTCTAAATTTGTTTACAATTAATTTAGCAAAATTTTCCTAATTCCTAATCCCTTACTTTCTATTTCTATCTGCAAAGACCACCCTAGATCCTGAAGCATTCTCTTATCTTTAGTCCTGAGCACCATTCATATAGCTAGGGTAAAAAGAAAAACAGATATCTATGTAAGTTTTTTTTTTTCTTTCTTTCTCCTCAGCCTCCCAAGGCAAATATTTAGTGGTCCTTGTTAGGTAGAAAAAAGCAAAAACAAAACGAAAAACTCTTAATGTGCAAGATGGGATTGAGCAGGGTCTTGAGGGATTGAAAATATTTTAGAAATTTTCAAATTGGTTAAATGGTCATTCCAGGTATGAGTGTGAACAGAGGTTGCTTACAATATAAGGGGAAAAGGATTTTAGGATGCCCTTGAGAGCTACAGAATGAACCTAAACTTCCATTAAGAGGGGCTTCACAAAGTAATGGAAAAGCAACACTTAATATTTTTTTAACCCTAAGGTACCGTTTGTATCCACATCAGTATTCCAGTTTTGCCAGAATATAGAGTATATGAGAGGTGAGTAATAATACAGGTTGAAAGTATACTGGGTTACTTCAAATACTAGATTTTATTTAAGCTAGTAAAGTTTCAAACTTCATTAAGACTTGGAGAAAAACTATATTATCATACTAACAATGGTTGAGTCTGAGGGTTTTTGAGCAGATGAGCAACATACCAGAAGATTTAAGAAATGAAAGATCATTATGACTTCTGAGGGAACATTTTAAGTTGCTGTTGTTGTTACAGATCCTTCCTTCTACAAGAGGGCCACAAATATCAAGAGGGTGAGGTCTTGATTTACATGTGAATTGGATTTAAATGAGTCAGGGCTGTGCAGTCATCAGCCTCATTCTCTCCTCCAAAGTCATCAGAATCCAGTGGGAAGACATAGATCTTGGCAAGATAACTGGCAATGGCCCAGGAAGCAGTGGGATACCTCAGCCTTTTTAAACTAAGGGCTTTCACGGGTCTCAGCATAAGACAATGTTCATTCAATAATTAAAAGCTAGGTAAGAACTGAGGCAAAGAAATGGCCTAGTTTGCCTTCACCAAAGAGTCAATCTGCAAGGGGAAAACCTCAGGGTTTTAAGCAGAGTTGTGGAAGCCAAAATAAAACAGACTTAAAATTGATTTGATGGTGAGGAAGGATAGGCAAGACGACTAGGTAACTTTAGAATTTTGAGAGTTAGAGAATGTCGGGTGAACTATGAATTCAAAGTTAATAAAAACTAATTAAGAGAGGCCCAGTAATACAAATTTAGAACTCAAATTGAAGGATACATCACAACAGAGATGTGACCAACAACAGAGATAAACATAGAAACCACATCTATTATTTGAATTTCTTTCTGGAACTACATTTTCAGTGTTCTTGCTAATAATATGAAAATAATCCCCCTCAAAATCATTTCAGGATAGACCCTAATAGGAAAAAAAATAATTCAAAGTTTTTTGTTAACCTATCAATATCTGTGTGACATAAAATTACTTTTACTCAAAAAGAAAGAAAATTCTCATGTTCTTTTTATATTAGAACAATAATTTCAAGTATAACTCAGAATTCAGATTCTCTTATCATATATTCAATGTAACATTCTCAGTGTTCTTCATCCTATTAATATAATTCTATGTTTATGTGTATCACTAATGCAATCAGAGAGTCAAGAAGCATTTAAGTGAGTACTGTAAGCCAGGCACTGTGCTAAGTGCCGAGGATACAAAGAATGGCAAAAAAACAGCCCTTGCTTGCTTTCAAGGAGTTTGCAGTCTAATGGGACAGACAATTTGCAAAAAACTATGTGCAAACTATATATATATGACACATAAAAATAATCAGCAGAGGGAAAGCACTAGAATTTAGAGGGATTCAGAGAAGCTTCCTATAGAAGGTGGGAATTCAGCTAGATATTTTAGAAAACATGAAAGGTTTAAAATTTAAGAAAGCTTTTGAAGTCATAGGAATGCACCTTTCAAAGTTGGAAGGGACTGCAATGATCTTCTAGTCCCAAATATTCCTTCTATGTTATCTTTGACAAATGGTTATCTGCTCTTTGACTAAAGACCTCCAAAGAAGGATGCATCTTTGCTTGCTTAAGTAACACTTGTGATTGCTAATGGTGCTGTTCCCTACCTGCTTTGTCTCCAGGGATTTGTTACAACAAATAATATTCCATCACAATCATATACCACGACCAGTTCAGCCATTCCCCAATTGATGAGCATCCCCTTGATTTTTAATTCCTTGCCACCACAAAAAGAGCTACTAGAAATGATTTTATACAAATAAGTCCTTTTTCCGTTTCTTTGATATCTTGGAATATAGACCTAGTAGTGGAATTGATGGGTCAAAGAGTATGCACAGTGTTATAGCCTGTGTGAATAAATATGAATTGTTCTCCAGAATTATAAGACCACTTCACAGCTCCACCCACAGTTCATTAAAGTCTCTATTTGTTACAGTGTTTATAATTTTCCTTTTCTGTCTTATTAGCTAATATGATAGATATTTCAGAGTTGTTTTAATTTGCATTTCTCTGAGTAGTGATTTAGAGTATTTTTGCATGTGACTATTGATAGCTTTCATTTGCTCTTCAGAAAAATGTCTCTTCATATCCTTTGACCATTTATCAATTGGGAATGTCATAGACGAACACACAAAACTATGTGTGTATGTGTATATTGTGTGTGTATGTGTTTGTACATGTATGTATGTGTGTGTTTTTGTCTCAATTCCCTGTATATTTGAGAAATGAGATCTTTATCAAAGAAATTTGTTACAAATTCCTCCAACATTGGTTTCCTGTTTTTCTTCTAATTTTGGCTGCATTAATTTTGTTTATTCAAAAGCTTTGTAATTTCATGTCATCAGAATTATCTATTTTACATCCCATAACTTCTCTATTTCTTTATTGGTAATAAACCCTTCTCTTATCCATAGATCTGATGGCTATATTTTCTCATGCTCCCCTAATTTTCTTACAATATTTCCTTTCATGTCTAAATCATTTATCCATATTGACCTTATCTTGGTATACAGTATGAGATGCTGATCTATACCCAGTTTCAGGCAAACAGTTGTTCAGTTTTCCCAACAAATCTTGTCAAATGGTGAGATCTTACACTCAACGCTTAGATCTTTGGGTCTATTAAACACTAAATGACTATGGTATTTTACTACTCTGTATTGTTTACCTAATCTATTCCACTGATCTATTACAAATCCGGATTGCTTTATTTATTATTACTTTGAAATATCACTTGAAATCTGGAATTGTCTACCTTTGTTGATTATCTCTGGGCTGAACCCAAATCCAGATCCATCTGACAACAATTTTGGGGGGTGGGAAGGAGGAGATATAGAGGGATACTACTGCCAAGTAAGACTGTCTTCCTCCTCCAGCCACTGTGAAGGTATTATAAATTTAATTGCTCTTTCTATCTCTTCCTTCTGGGTTGTATTGACAGTATATGGAACTTTTGATAATTTATGTAACCTTATTTTATATTCTTCAACTTTGCTGAAATTGTTACTTGTTTCAACTAATTTTTTAGTTGATTCTCTAGGGTTCTCTAAGTATCATCTAAAAGGAATGATAATTTTGGCTCCTTGGTTCCTATATTAATTGCTCCAACTGTTTTATTGCTATGGCTAGCATTTCTAAAACAAAATTGAATAATAGTGGTGATAATGGTCATTCTTGCTTCAACCCTGATCTCTTTGGAAAGGCTTCAAATTTAATTCCATTACAGACAGTGTTTGCTGATGGTTTTAGACAGATACGACTTATCATTATAAGAAAGACTCAGGGCGCAGAGTCAAGATGGCAGAGTAGAAGCAGGACCCCCCCACTGCTTCAGCTTCCACCTTCCCCAACCCATGTAAAAGGGGACTCAACAAACTTTGGAGCTTCAGAACCCACAAAATGACACAGAGAAGCTAACCTCCTGCTGAGGACAGCCAAGCAAGCTGGCAGGAATTGGCCAGCTCAGCTCACTGGGAGCCAAGCCCAGCTCCACTCTGAGACTTTAGCCCCAAGATGGACTTGACCAGCCTCCAGCCTGACAAATTCCAGATCAGAAGCAGCTGTGGCTGTTTCCAGAATTATCAACCAATAGATGTGAAGGACAAAGTGAAAGGTCAGTGCAGTCTGGACTTTGGGACCCAATAAGTTGGAGTGCTTGGCTTTTGCCCCCGGGTGAGGAGCTACTGAGAAGCCTGCACAGCCAGCCAGTGCCATGTGAAAGCTTCAGCTCCTGGCCTGCAGAGTGTACGGAGACCAAGCACCACACTGAGGGGTAATCGCTCTTGCTTTATCCTACTTCAATCTGGATTGCAGTCTAGGGTGGAGGTTCTGGGGTGTGTGTCCAGCTTGCCAGAACATGTGGAGACCTCAGAGAGGGCATCCATATATTACCTCCAGCAGCTGAGAAAACCCCAGCACTGGGGACGAAAGCTCCCCCATCTGGTGGCAGAGTCCTATCGTGGCAAAAAGCCCAGGTGTCAAGTGACTGAGGGGAGACTTGACCAGGCAAAGGAAACAAAGCAGACAGAAGATTACAATATTAGACTCCTATTTTGGGGACAAAAAGGAGCAAAGCATGGAACAGGAGGAAGACAGTGAAGTCAGAACTCCTGCACCAAAAGCTTCAAAGGAAAATACAAGCTGGTTACAGGCCATAGAGGACATTAAGAAGCAGATAAGAGAAGTGGAGGAAAAATTGGAAAGAGAAATGAGAGCAATGCAAGAAAATTACAAAGTGAGAGTCAATAGCCTGACTGAGGATAATCACTCCTTAAATACTAGAGTAACTCAAATGTCAAAAGAGGCTCAAAAAGGCAATGAGGAAAAGAATTCCTTAAAAAGCCAAATTTGCCAGGTGGAAAAAGAATCTCAAAAGCTCACTGAGGAGAATCATTACTTCAGAATTAGATTGGAGCAATTGAAAGCTAATGACTTTATGAGAAATCAAGATGCCGTTAAACAGATCCAAAAAATGAAAGAATAGAAGGCAATGTGAAATACCTCCTGGGAAAGAACACTGAGCTGGAAAAGAGATCCACGACAGATAATTTAAAAATTATTGGACTACCCAAAAGCCATGATCAAAGTAAGAACCTAGAAATCATCCTCCAGGAAGTTCTCAAAGAAAACTGACCTGATGTTTTAGAATCAGAGGGCAAAATACAGGTTGAAAGAATCCACCGATCACCTCCTGAAAGAGATCCCCAAAAGAAAACTCCTAGGAATGTTATAGCCAGGTTCCAGAATTCCTAGATTAAGTAGAGCATATTACAAGCAGCCAAGAAGAAACAATTTGAATATTGTGGAAACACAATCAGGATAATCCAGGATCTGGCAGCTTCTTCCCTGAGGGATCGAAGGGTTTGGAACATGATATTCTGGAGGTCAAAGGAGCTGGGATTAAAACCAAGAATCACCTACCCAGCAAAACTGAGCATCATGTTTCAGTGGAAAATATTGTCATTCAATGGAATGGAGGACTTTCAAGCATTCTTGCTGAAAAAAACAGAGTTGAATAGAAAATTTAACAATAGAAAAATTGACAAGAAGCAAAAGAAACATGAGAAGGAAAAAAGGGAAAAGAAATCATAAGGAACTTATCAGAGTTGAACTATTAACATTCCTACATGGAAAAACAATATTTGTAATTTATGAAAATTTTCTCAGTAGTTGAAGGGAACAGAAATATATATATATATATATATGTATATATATATATATGTATGTATGTATGTATGTATACCCACACACATATATATATGTCTGTATATGAGGATATATGGCCATTTGAATACATATGTGAATATGTGTATACATGTTTACAGGTATACATAGATAGAGGGCACAGGACCAATTTAACAGGAAGGAATGATACTTAAAAGCTGAAATTAAGAGGTGAGAGAGGAATATAATGAGAGGAGATGGGGAGAGACAGAATGGGATAAATTATCTCATATAAAAGAGGCAAGGGAAAATGGTTACAATAGAGGGGAAGAATAGGAAGGCAATCTACTATGTTATTGTTTTGCATTAGCCGCCTATGTACATCCTATACTGAACTGCTTATCTTCCCAGTAAGGGTGGGAGACAAAGGAGGAAGGGAATGAATCTTTAATTCAAAGTTTTAAAATCA